>NW_026527013.1:131226935-131826935 GCF_024362965.1 Panthera pardus | reverse complement strand
ATTTAATGGCATGTATTTAATGACTACTCGTTTGTTTAATATGTATGGAGTGCCTATTTGACATCATTATGGGCTGGGTCCTGAAGAGATATGAAAAAGAGCCAACAATTATCATGGGGAATTTTTTAAAAGAATAATGTATCACATTAATGGTTTAAACAAATGCAGTTTTAATACTCTGATGGTAATAAAGAGAGTAGCCACCAATTCAACCATTTCATATATATAATTGAGTCATTATTTGTAGTACTTATATAAACATTAAAATTCCCCAGCAACCTATGAGAGGTATGAATAATTTTTATAGCTAAACATTTTTCATAATGTCTTATATTGTTTTTTGGGAGGGATAGTTATATATTTTTAAATTTGTGCTTTGGAAGTCAGTATTAAGTTTGTCTTTGTCTTTTATATTCCCAATTAACCCATGTCAAGTATGAGGCACACACAGGACAATGATGATTTTTGTTACCCTTTGAATATAGTGATGGAAGTATAATATGGTCGAATATTGTCTTTAGAAGAGCTTCCAATTAGCTATAAAACTCCTAAAATCAATGTTGTCACTCAAATACATAACAAAAAGCAAACATAAAAGCAAAACATCCCATACCTTGGTATTTCCCTCCATATAATAGTAAGCAGACTGCCAAAACCAAACTTATTAAAAATGTACCAAGATTTCATGGGGAAACCAAGTATTAAATGCCTATTCATTTTTTTCCATAAATATTTAATGAACACCTAATACGTGCCAGGCAATGAGGTAGAAACTGAGTGTACTGTGGTTAACAAAACAGATATATTCTCTGCATTCACAGAGCTTAACTGTCTAGAGGGGGACCTAGCAATAACAGGTAAACAAACAATGAAGGGTGTTTAGTGCTCATAAGAAAATAAACAGAGCAGAAGGTGACATGAAGGAGAATGACATGGGGCAATCTAATGGATAGAGTAAGCAAGGCAAGCATCCATGAAGAAATGTTCCAAATATGAGCTGAGGCGTGAATAAGTAGGAGGAACAGCCATGGAAAAGCAGAGGGAACAGTGCGAGTGGAGGATCCGGGGAAGGAAAGAACCAGCTCTTGATGAGAAATTAACCCCAAGCGAGTTAGGGTGGAGAGTAACAAGCAGCAGCACAAAGGAAACGAGTTCAGACCAGGTTGCATCTCATGAACCACGAGGAGGAGCTTGGGTCTCATTTAATGTGTAATGCGTTTCAGGTAGGGACTAACAGAATCTTCTCTTGCTGCCGTGTAGAGATAAATCACAGATGGAGATGATTGGAATGGGGAGTCAAGAAAGGAGGAGGGGCGCCTGGGTGGCTCAGTTGTTGAACATCCGACTCTTGATTTAGGCTCAGGTCATGATTTCATGGTTCGTGAGTTCGAGCCCGGCATTGGGCTCTGCACTGACAGTGTGCAGCTTGCTGGGATTCTCTCTCTCTTTCTCTCTCTCCCCCTCTCCTCCTCTCACATGCACGCTCTCTCCATCTCAAAAATAAATAAACATTTAAAAAAAAAAGAAAGGAACTTTCAGTGAATAAAAGCTAATCTTACCATTAGAACAAAGTCAATTATTGCCTCACATTCCTGTAAATTGACCAGTACTAGGGATATTGTCTTAAAAATATCAAGTTGCCATATTAATATGAAAATAAAAAATGCTTGTAGATTGCATTGAATTCAATATTGGTTATACCAGGTAAACACATGCATTGTATTGTGATATTAATAAAGGGTTCAAATGTTGAGTCTGTGCTCTACAATTAAATAAAATTATATCCCTTTTAATTTAAAAAAAGCAGAAAAACAATTACCAGTCTTCAAAAAGACTAGTGGAAAATATCTTTCATAAGGTAAATTCAGGGTGATTTTTTTTTCCCTCTCTGTAATAAGCAGAGGCCAAGTTTAAATAGTAACAGGTCAGTCTGTACATAATGCCAAACAACCAGCCAAGTCAGTGAGGAAAAGTTAGTCAAGCCATTTATATGGACATGGGAGAATTCAAAAGGGTGGGTTTTCTGCATTTAACACTTTATAAGAAGTGACTGACCTCACATAACTATAATTACTTTGTTCATTTATATGTAAAATGGAAAGAATAATGCCAACATAATGGGATTTAGGGAGAGTTGTAGGAAAAGTGTCCCGCCCAGAGCCTGGCACATAGTTGGCATTTGGTTTATAACCAGAGTTGGGGTCTGTCTGAAGAGAACTGGAATCATAGATAGATTGAGAGGTTTATAGAAACTTTGTTGATTTGTTAGCAGTTTTGCAGAAGATTAATTTTAGCAGTTGGCAAAAGAGAATAATTAATTTAAACTTATTTTAAAAAATTCATCAGGCAAATCAGAAACTAGGAAACTCTGTTTTTCAAACATTCTAAAATTTTTAAAATCTGTTGAAGGGAGAAGAATGTAGTAATAAGACTGAAGGTAAGAGACTCCGTGAAATTCAACCTAACTTTAAGTACTCTTAACAATTTTGTTCCTCACTGGGATGTACTTCTCACTGTCTTACATGTAAATAAATCATCCAAAACATATTTGTTCTAGGGGAAAAAACAATTGAGAATTGTATAGGTTAAACTGTGTCTTTCAGGGGCGCCTGGATAGCTCAGTCAGTTAAGTGACAGATTCTTGATTTTGGCTCAAGTCATTATCTCGTGGTTGGTGGCATTGAGCCTCAAGTTGAGCTCCGAGCTGACAGTGCAGAGCCTGCTGAGGATTCTCTCCCCGCCTCTCTCTGTCCCTCCTCCACTCAAGCGTGTGTGTGTGTGTGTGTGTGTGTGTGTGTGTGTGTGTGTTCTCTCAAAATAAACTTTAATAAATACATACATACACATGGAAATCAATCAATCATGTCCTTCAAAACCATATACTGAAGTTCTAACCTTCTAGTACATCAGAATGTGACCTTATTTAGAAGTGTCTTTGCAGAGGTAATCAGTTAAGATGAGGTCATACTGGGGTGGAATGGCCCTTAATACAATATGACTGGCGTCCTTATGAGAAGAGGAGAATACAGAGGCAGTGACACTCAGGTAAAAGATGGCGATGGGACAGCAGAGGCAGAGAGTAGAGTGATGTGTCTACATGCCAAGGAGCACCAAAGACTGCAGGCAAACAGCCAGCTGCTAGAAGAGGCAAGGAAGACTCTCCCCTACAGATTTCAGAGGAAGGATGGCCCTGCCTGTACCTTCGTTTCAGACTTTTAGCCTCCAGAACCAGGAGACAATAAATTTTGGCTAATTTAAACCACCCGGTTTGTAGTACTGTGTTTCAACTGCCCTAGGAAGCTAATACAAGAGTATAGCCACACAGAAGCCCAGCTGACTGGAGTTTTCACTCTAATTTTTATCCCATCAACAAGAGAAGCTAAAGACCACATAGAATGAGAGGGTTCCAACAGCACTGCATTCTTAACCTTAATTTTGGTCTGGCTAACAGCATGCCTTGTCAAAAACAAAACAAAACCAAACAAGAAGGCAAACAAACAACCCCCCCCCACCCCGCATGTTAATTATATCTTCTCTTCTGAGTCATTTATGCCTCATTTAAGTGACAGACAAATGTTTATCACTGACAGACCTCCAGAGCCTCTACAGCGGTAGAGAAATAGGGTCTATTCCATTGACTTCATGCATCTTTAACAAGGGTGCCATTGTGGTTGAACACCTGAAAAATCTTTTATTGGTGATGATGTACGTGACTAAAAGAACGCAATCTGATTTTTTTTCAGACCCAGGTACACGAAATCGAGCTTACTGTGCTGCAAGTTAGGAAAACCTTGTTTTTAAGGCTGTAAACTGCATATAACTTTGTGAATGTATTCATACACATGATATTAAAATAGCTTATGTGTGCCTAAAATCCTAGACTATAAAAATAGCACCCAGCTAAAAACTGGATTTTTTTTTTTTTTAGTCGCTCCTCTCCCTTTCTGTGACCATTATAGTTTTCTGTGTCCTGTCTTTCCTGCACGGTCTTATTTGCCATCAGTCTTAATTCATTTTCACAAACAAATTAAGGCAGAGAGCCAGATGAGGTATGCAACTCTCCTCTCTATCATTCACTTCCTTATGCCTCTGTCAGAATCAATAAATAGTCATTCAAAGGAGGGGGCCTAAGCAACTCATTAACCCTCCAGCTCACTGCTTCCAAAATATGGGTGGCTTGTTAGGTGCCCTCTGCAATCCACAGAGCAAAGTGTAGCTCTTGAGCACTGTCAAAGACCCAGCAGTACAGGTGTAGAGCATGAGAAGAGGGACTTACTAGTAATAATTACACTGGTGTATGTGCGCTCAGTGATGCATCAACTCACAGCCTTTTCCAACTAATGTTTTTCTCTTCATACAGGATATAGGTTGTCTTTGTTTTCAGAGACTCTTCCAAGCCTGATTGGAAAATCAAAGCCTCCTCATTGTTTAAATCTGTCCTTGAACATAAACAACACCCTGGAAATTTCCAATTTTATACAACACTTTTCAACGCACATAAAAAGAATGTTCTTTAAACTTAAAGAGTGAAGAGTGATTGTTGACTTGTTTAGAGTGAATACTGAAGGAGGTGGTATGTAGAAACTCCTTCAGCAATTCATGTGAGGAATGTGGACATCGCCACCATAGAAATTCACATGTAACACTGGGGGTTACAGGCAAAGGCAGACCCTGAATGGATCTCTATGCTTAGGTTTCTCACTCTCCATGACCTTAAAGTTAGAAGTGTGATATCTTGGGCTTACTCTTTGAAATCTTTTGTTGCCTCCAGTTTGGGAGATTTTATTGTTATTCCTCATGAATTTTCTAAGTCTAAGAGAAGTGATGTGAAAAATAACATCAGCCTGAACTCAGTAACCTACTTTATTTTATTTTATTTTTTTAGTTTGACTTGACTAAAAGCCATTATAGCTGCTGTTTATTATTTCAAAACACCATTAATACTTACTATGTGATTCATTTCCATGTAAATTTTTCTTGTAGAGAGCTTTGATTTAAAGCAATGTATGCATTAGGAAGAACACATCATATAATTATTTACTCAAAAAACAAGAGAGAGGAGGGTTGAAGAGAGCATATCCCATGAGATTTAAGACTGACAGATTAGCAGTAGAAAACCTTTTGTCTGGAAAGTAAGAAAATGATCCCAAGAACTAAGCACAATATACCTCTTATCTTGTCAAAACCAAAGAAGATGCTTTACATGTGCAAAATGTCCAATTGTCTATTCTCATACACAACTCACCCGGAAATACAATTGCCTAGGAAAATAACCAAACTGCAAGCAAAATCTGTAATCATAAACACTTTTATAGATAAAAAATAAAACTATGAGATATTTTAGAAGGAGGATTTTGCTGCTTCATACTTTCAAATATTTATTCTAGTGTATTAACTTCTTGATCAAGTACAACAGGGTGATAGTTTATCAGTTAGAGAATATGGAGCATCAAAACTTAGGGATAATAAAAATAAGAGCTACCACCTGCTAAGGACTCATAATATCCCCAGCATAATGCTAAACTCTTTATTTAAAATGTTCCCTCTAGGGGCGCCTGGGTGGCTCATTCGGTTGAGCGTCCAGCTTCGGCTCAGGTCATGATCTCGCGGTCTGTGAGTTCGAGCCCCGCGTCGGGCTCTGTGCTGCCAGCTCAGAGCCTGGATCCTGCTTCGGATTCTGTGTCTCCCCTCTCTCTCTGCCCTCCCCCATTCATGCTCTGTCTCTCTCTGTCTCAGAAATAAATAAAATAAACATTAAAAAAATAAAATAATAAAATAAAATGTTCCCTCTAATCACCACAACGAACCTATGAAGTTCACAGTATTATTTTCATTTAAAAGATGAAGTATCTGAGAATCATCAAAGTTAACTAATTTGCCCAACACGACATAACTGAAAAGTGGCAGAATTGGAGGTTACATGCAGGTTTGTCTACCCTAACGTAAGTATACTGTCCACTATGCCCAAGCAGCTGTGCTAACCAGATATTAGAGGTGATAAGTCTTACTAATTCACTGGATTTCCCAAACTCAAAATTATTCCCCTCCCTTCTAATCTCTCTCTCTTTCTTCTTTCCTCTCTCCCTCCCTCCCTGTTTTCTCTCTCTCTCCCTCTCTTTACTTCCATTCTATTCAAAAATAATAATCTGAAAAGATATATAATGTAACACATATATAACAGGACTACTACAACTCCCCCAAAGATCATATGTTCACAAGCTTATGTGATATATAAGATTAAGTGTTATAACAGAACTCCTTTTGAACACAATATTAACAAACAGTTCCAACACCTTATCCATTAATTTAGTGTTCACTCATTCAATACAGTATATTGAGCTGCTTCTATGTTCTAGGGATTGTGAGAAGTCCTGGGAATAGGAAGATGAATATATTGCAGGCCTTTCCTTCATAACAGGTATTGTATTACAGACAATACCCACAGAGTAATGTGTAAAGTTGATGGGAATAGAGAGCCTAGATAACTGTGTTCAAAAGAGTTGAAAAGGTTCCACAGAGAGAGCATTTCAGTGGGTCATAAAGAATAACGAAAAATTTTCTAGGAGAGAGAAGAGAAAGGTATCAGTATTCCTGTAAAAGGATGAGAAGGAGGCTTGACCAGCTCTGGAACTAAAGCATGTGGTTATTTCAGGGAAGTGGGAAGATATAAGGTAACACACAAAACTGGAAGGTTTGTGGATAAGATGCTAACTAATTTGAATGTGTACTAAGCTTTGTGTCATTTCTAAAAATATAATTTGGAACAATCTCCCATTTACAAAAAAGCACAAGTAAAGAACAATAGCAACAACAAAACTTTCTTTTTCCAAACTACCTGAGAGAACATTGCTGATGTGACACCCTTTGTGAGTTCTTTACTCTGTGTCTCCTACAAATAAAAACACTTTTCCGGGGCGCCTGGGTGGCCCCATTGGTTAAGCGACCGATTCTTGATTTTGGCTCAGGTCATGATCTCATGGTTCATGGGATGGAGCCTCATGTCAGGCTCTGTGCTGACAGTATGGATCCTGCTTGGGATTCTCTCTCTCCCCCTCTTTCTGCCTCTCCCCCACTCATGCTCGCTATGTCTTTCTGAAAAAAAAAAAATTAAATGCATAGATACATATTTTCCAACCTAACCATAATACAATCTCAAAATTAAACAATCAACATTGATACAGGACTGTAATGTAGTTTTCAGACTCCATTCAACTTTTCTCATGGTCTTGGTAGTGCTGTTTACAGCAACACATGCAGTTCAGCACCACATGTTGCATCCAGTTTTCCTGGTCCTCTTCAGTCGGAAACGGTTCTTCAGTCTTTCCTTGACTTTGACACTGTAATAGGCTAGCTTTCTGTCATGATTTGATTCAAGTGATGCATCTTCAGCAGGAATATCACAGAAGAGGGGGCCACACTTTTCTCATTGCCTCCTAATAGGTGGTATGAAATTTTAATTTGTCCCTTTAATGATGATCACTTTAATCACTTAATTAAGACGGTGTGTGTCAGACTTCCTCACTGTGAAATTCCTTTTCTAGTTTTGTAAATCATATTTGCACGAAGAGGTAATTTGAAACTATGTACATATCCCATTCCTCACTAAAGGTTTTATATTTAATCCAATGGGTTATATAATCAGTTACTTTCATTATATTTTTTGATGTCCAAATGGTTCCAGAGTTGGCCAACTGAGCTCCTTTAAGCTGATCCCTGTATCCTTTTGGCATCTTTCATCATTCTTTTGATTTCTGTCACAACAACTGGTTCTAAAATCATCTTGTTCTTTCCTTAGCTCTTGAATCAGCTATTTCCCCAAGGATCCCCAGTTCCCTATAATGAATGAAGAGTGATATTTGCAAGTCAAGATTTGGTTTCTAGATGTACTCAATGCTGTTGAGTAGGGCACAGTTATTCTCTTCGGGCCTCTCATTAGACAGAATTAGGGAATATGCATATACGCATATATGTATGTGCATATATGTATATGTGTGTATACATGTACATATAAGTTGGCAGATTTCATCTTCCAAGATGGCCATGACAAGGTCTCCTATACCATATGAACTACATAATTATTTTACAATATAAAGTTAATGCTTCTCCCATGTGAAAATGAGACCTATGCCTGTCTCCTACCTTGAATTGGAGTTCAGTGCACTGAATTGTGTCCCCTCAAATTCATATGTTCTGCTAGCCCCTCTGTGTTATGGTATTTGTAACGGGGACTTTGGGAGTTAGTTAGGTTACAATGAGGTCTTGAAGGTAAGGCACTCATCATGCAGTTAGTTCCCTTATATGAAGATACTCCAGATAGCTTGCTCTCTATCTCTCTCTGCCATGTAAGAACATAGAGAGAAGGCAGCTATCTTAACAGAATCCAACTATGCTGGCATCCTGATCTGATCTTCCAGCTTCTAAAGCTGTCAGAAAATAAACTAAACTTTGGTTTTTTAAGCCATCTAGTCTTTGGTATTTTGCTATAGCATCCTAAGCTAACACTTGTGACTATGACAGAAATGAGACTAAGGGACTTTCAATATAGGTCTTAAAAGATTATACAGCTTCTTTCTGGTCCTTTTGGAACCCAGGAATCATCCTTTTAAAAATCAGAGAGCCACAAAGAAAGGGCAGGTGTACACGTTCCAGCAATAGCCTCAGTAGAGACCCCAGCTAAGAGCCAGCATGGAACTCTAGACATTGGAGCGAGTCTTTGGATGATTTTAGCCCCCAGGTGCCAAGTAAGGCCCATATTTCAAGTCTTCCCATCTGAATCCCCAGGGATAAACTCTCTCAATGTGCTTTTCTCAAGGTCCTGAGACACAGAAACCATGAGAAATAACAAAATGATCATTGTGTTTCAAACCACTGCATTTTGGGATGTAAATGCATCAATACATAACCAGACTTCACACCTGCAATTATAATACAGTGCCACTGGATTCATTCTAGTTGCATCTCTTTGTGTATGTGGAACTCCCCCCTCAAACACTGGGAAAATCGACTCCTATTTTCCTTAATATCTTTTACTTGTTTGATCAATCCTCCTGTATATAACTAATCTATAATTTACATTTCCCTTTCTGTGTGGATGCTCTCCTCACTCTACTTGGACCTTGTTACCTGAGAGAGATCTCACCCTTATCAGACTCAGGCACTCAATACCAGATTGTCCCCACGTCTGTGCAGATGTCTTACTCACTCTGCTTGGGCTTTGACTCTTCACTCTGAGCAACCTCTATGCCTGTCATACTCTGCCTCACCAGATGGCTTTGTCACTGACTAGTTTAGGAAAGGAAGGGAAAGAAAGAGAAGGGAAGGGGAGGATAAGATACAGAGAAAGAACCACTTAGATTTTATCTTGAGGGCAAAGTGGAAATTTTGGACATTTTAAACAGACGGCTAATGTGATCCAAACTGCATTTTAGAAATATCAGCAAGACTGTTTTCTAACAATTTACTCTGTTAGTAAGTTCTTTCTTATGAACAGCATATGTGATGACTGAAGAGAGTAACTGACAGAAATAGATAAAGAAAGTAACTAAAACTGTGGTCCCTAGGCTACAAACTTTCTAATAATGCTTCGTAAGAAAGAAGTAGGAAGTATAATATTTTTATTTGTTTATCTCTGCTTCTTTTGGTTTGCTTATTTTGTCAAATACATACATACACATAGGAGAGGTTCAAAAAAAAAAAGGCACCTTTGAACCTGTTCCCTAAATGCCACAAACTGTATTTCTGCTTGTTTTCTTCGATATGTACTACAATTAAGGTAGAATTAATTAAAGGAATACAATCTCTCAGTATTAAGTTTACTGCTTCATAGTTTTAGTACATACTGTAGTAACTAATATATATATAGCAGGTATTGAGTATATTTCTTGAATGAATGAGACAATATGGCAATAAGACTGTGGATCAGTGATTCTTTAAAGTTCTTCAAATGGGAAGGACATCAGAAATGCCATAAAGATACACTGCAGGACAGACTCAAGTCATATACTTCAGAAGACATTGCAGGAGACAGGAGTCTAGTGATAATAACCTTGAGAGTTAGAAGCACTTTTAACTCTTAACTGTTTCTAACAGTGGAGATAGCATACTTCATCTCTATTAACACACAGACCATTCTTGATTTATCTTTTTGAGACATCTATTCAATTCCTGAGAAGACTGATGAGAGTTTAACCGATGTGTGACCCTAATGCCTTCCCTCACTCATTCTTCTAAATAACCATGTAGATGTTTTAATTAAATCAATGAAGAATATTTACAGCATTTAGTCTGCAAATATTGTGCACTATAGAGCCAAGTCTTCTAGTTCCATTTCTTTTCATTTATTGTTTTACTTTTTGGTTTTCATGGTGTTACTTTTTGCATTTCCCTTTTCTTACACTACCTGTCTTTGTTGTATACATTTTTTTCAAATGCTCTGTCATATCAAAAATTCTATCAGATAACGTTTTCCCCAAAAATTTCTTTCTAGTTTTCCTGCTACCATAGGACTAACTGCTTTCCAGGTTTGTTGCCTAGCAGTGCTCTCATTTCACTGTCTCATTCTCTGTTTCTCATTTCACTGTTCTCTGGGGCTGCATCCACTTCTCTTGGGTCCTATGTCTTTCTCTTTCTTGATTTCCATGTCACTGAACCTGCTTGCTAAGGTTAGGTATAGGAGAAATTAAACTTCTGAGATCTCACATGTATGAAAATTTCTACAGGATCGTCTTTACGTAAAAATATAAAGTAATTACTAGGCCACTACATTCAAATACATGTGTAATAAAGCAATCGCTTTCCCTTAACCAGTTTGATTGAATTATGGGCAATATACTAGAGAAATATTATAACTACTTTTCAAAACCACAGAAATCATTTGGAATCATTTTTATTAACAAACTTGGGAAGCAAACTTTAATTAATATCAATGCTTTTATTATATATTAGAATTAATTCTCTCTAGAAATGGTTTGTATATCTACTTAGCATAAGTATATACTTATGTGCATATACCTATAGTACAAATCCTTAACTTAAAACTAATATTCACGTAAAAATAGTTTCCTCTGGGGCAGCTGGGTGGCTCAGTCAGTGGAGCATCTGATTCTTGATTTCAGCTCAGGTCATGATCCCAGGTCATGGGATCCGGCCCCTCATTGGGATCCACACTGAGTGTGCAGCCTGATTAAGATTTTCTCTCTCTCTCTCCTGCCCCTCTCCCCAACTCACGCATGCTCTGTTTCTCTCTTTAAAAAAAAAAAAAAGTTGCCTCTGAGTCATCCTCATACCCTTCTCCCATTGGTTTCTTCCTCCCCAATACCACTGTCAAGAGAGTAAGTGTAGGAAAAATGTTGGAGTTTTAAAGTACTGGTCAGAGGTAAGAAAGTCATAGAACTTTGAAAAGCAGAATTAATTTAGAAGAACTAATCCTGGCTACACCTGTATATGTGGTGATTCCCAAGTCACTTTATTAAAATGACTTGACATTCTATGGATTAAAAGCTCATTTGGGTTCATATGAATTTCTTTTAAAAATGTGAACATTTCTTACAGAGCTTAGTAAAGTGATGTCAGATTGCCACACTTTAAAGAGAATTATCTCTACCTTCACCCCCTTGATGTTTCTCTGATATCTAGCTGGGACTATCAGCATTGGGTCAGAGAAAGTAAAGATAATTTTAGTGAATGGTAGAGCATGCTCAGGGCAGTTCCAAGGCATCCAAAGTGTGCACTAAGTTAACGTGACTCTGGCATCAGTACCAAAAGGTGAAATTTGTCAGGTAAACTCACAGGAGACAGAAGAGATTCTAAGAGGGTGATTGATAGTTGAGGCAGCTGCTTCATCACAATAAGATAATGGAAGGTGGCTAGAGGTAAACAAGAGCTAAACTGGCAGTGATAAGGCTAGGACATTTCCACATACCTCAGTGGCCTCGTACAGCCCTTAAAATAAATTCAAACTCTTTACCAGGACCCGCAAGGCTCTACAGGATCGGGCGTTTGTTTGTTTCTTCAGCCCCATCTCATACTACCACTTTCTTCTCAGCTCACTAAGTTTCAGCCACATTGGCATTCTAGCTATTTCTTGAACATGCTAAACTTGCTCTTGCCTTAGGCCTTTGCACTTAGTGCTCTCTCCACTGGGAATACCCAGCCCCAGATCACCTGGTGTCTTTTCACATCATTCATGGCCCAGCTCAGATGTCACTTCCTCAGAAAGGTCTTCCAATTTAAAATAGACACTCTCCACTCGCACCAGCCCCCCTTCCTGGATTCTCTATCTCTTCACTCTATTTATCTTCCCAGCACTTATCACTTTCTGAAATTATCTTGTTTATTTATATCCTATTGCCTGCTTTTGCCCTGAGTCTCTAAGCGCTTGAGAGCAGAGACTTTGTCTTGTTAACTTTGTGTCCTCAGTTCCTAAAACTACGCCTGGATTGTAGTAAGTATTCAATAAATATATGTTGAATAAATAACTAAATAAATGAGCTGCAGAGATGATGGAGTAGGAATTAAAACAGAACATCAGCTTTTTGGTCTGAAAGGATGGAAGGACTGGGGGTAGGGAAAAGCTATGATGTAGCAGACAATGTGTTAGGATGGATTGGCCTTCTGACATGGAAAAGTTACTTACCCTTGCTGAACGTCACTTTCCTCAGCTGTGAGATCAAGATAATTATTGTAATATGTCCAATTTAAAGATTCATTTAGGTGAAATAATGAATATATAAATGTATACATAAAGAGTAAGGAACAGAGAAGGTACCCAATAAATAGTAGACATTATTACCATCAACACTGAGCCAAATAAATTTCTGCATGCTTAGTATGCTGACATCGAGGATGGGAAAGCTTAGAAACTTCCTATTCAATTTTCTTATTTTTCTAAAATACGCCTTTTTAGGGGCACCTGGGTGGCTCAGTCAGTTAAGCATCTGACTTAACTTAGGTCATGATCTCACAGCTTGTGAGTTTGAGCCCCGCATCGGGCTCTGTGCTGACAGCTCAGAGCCCGGATCCTGCCTCGGATTTTGTGTCTCCCTCTCTCTCTGACCCTCCCCTGCTCACACTCTGTCTCTGTCACCTCCAAAAATAAATAAACATTAAAAAATAAATAAATAAAATATGCCTTTTTATACAATTTATAATATGTTTATAAAGGTAACAGTAACTTTAGTGTATTTTGCATATCAAATAAAATATTCATATAGACTCGGTTTTCAGATGCAGCCAAATAATAAATTGGACCATAAAGTATGAATACTGTACCTAGTGATGAAATAGTAGTATACATGAATAGAAGAGACATAATGGTTGGTCATAAAATATGATTAACCTAGTTGAAACAAAAGGCCTTAGTACCTCACAAGTGGTGAACTCATTAGTGGGTTATAGGAGTTCCACATGAGTGAAGAAATCATGTATAATGGTTGCTCATTACATACCCTATTTATTCTTAGGGTGCCTTTTTGAAGCTTGTTTTTTCAATTAAGTTTAAGCAAGAAGAGAGAAAAGTATGATATAAGAATATACCAACTATATTTAAAAACAGTATTATTATTGGAACGTGGTCTGTATCAATCAAAAAAATCTTAACCCTTAATGATAAAAGTGAGTTTGGTCTGTATTCCGTGTATGACCACACCATTTAACACTGCTTTCAAATAAAGACTTTTATGAAGCAGAACCATTTGATGGGCTATTTCTATTCCCTCTCCTTTTTATTACCATTACTGCTTCTGTAGCCTGTTTCCTCACCACTTCTGTGACTTTGGGTAGTATAATTAACCTTGCTGGGCCTCAGTTTCTACATTTGTAATCAGATAAGAAGGACACCAATGTTGCCAACTGTACCTCATAACTCAAAACATGACAATACTTGCGAATGTTGGAAGCACTTTAAAATATCATATGCATGCAGTATGTGATTACAGAGCATTTAGTATAGTGCCTTTTATAGAATGGGTGGTCCATAAATATTAACTGAATGAACAGAACCATTGTGATAAGTGGCCCAGCCTTGTTACACAGAGATTGGAGGGTTAGGAGCCTGACTTACGTCTCTTACATATGTTTTATATCTGTAAGTGCCGGGTAATAAACAGGAAACACACAAATGATTGTCTCATATTTCTCTCCATTAAAATAATTTGAGAATTAAATTTTGACTATATTTCACCAATGCTAAGGTTTTTTTGTACTCAGTAGCAAATGTTTTAAATGTTTCTTCATTTGAAAACTTTGTACCCTTTAAACTGGTTTTCAAGTGTTTATTTAAATTCTGGTTAGTTAACACACAGTGGTAATATTAGTTTCAGGCGTAGAATTTGGTGATTCATCGCTTACGTACAACACCCAGTGCTCATCACAAGTAAACTGGTTTTCAATAGGAATTAGTAATTTAGTTAGATTTTTAAGTGTATTGAAACAATTTAATACACTGCAGTATTTGCTCAAAATGTTCATATTTGAATAAAATTTTGTGCTTGCACCTTTAGACAACACTATAGTGTCATGAGAATGCTATGTACTCAAATTTCAAAGACCTTGTTAAAATAATCACAGGAATAATCTCTGATAGTTTATGACCAAAGGGCACAAATGATAGGCTAAGCTAATTAAATTAGTGATCAACTTTTTTTTTACCCAATGAAATAGATTAATACAGGCTATTCATTTGATTAATGCAGACCAAAATATGTTACTGTTTCTCAAGAGCAAAATTTCAATCAGAAGCACCCAGTTACCAAAACTTTCTTTTAATTTGCCAATTAATTGCATCAGTCACTCTTATGTATCTTTTCAACAATGTTCAGGAGAGTAGAAATAGTTAAGAGTAGTCTTCAGCTGGAAGAGGTCATAGCCTCAATGGCAGTACTAATGGGGGAAAAAATTATACCTAGTTGATGAAGGCAAAAAGACTTCAAAGATTAATTTTCAAAGTAGCTACTAAGCAAATTCGAAACATCTTTGGGTTGGGTTGCTAGCCTAACTCTATACCGACATTTTAAATGGCTTCATTTCATATAGGTGTTTAGTAAAAGGCAATATAGGGTAAGGTTGAGAGCATGGACCCTGGAGCCAGACATGTGGGTTTGAACCCTAGGTATAATACGTAGGAACAGTGTGATCTTGATCTTACTACTTAACTCACTGGGTCTCAATTTCTTCATCTGCAAAATGTGGATATAAGTCCTCACCTAACAGGCTGCAGGCTTTAACAGTCAAGCACTTAGACACAGAATAAATTATAAATGTATCAACTATTACCAGAATAAAGAAAATATTTACTTAAATGAGCCATGATAATTGTAATCATAATGTGATACATGATAATTGTATGTATTACATAGATGTATGTATAGATAGATACAGAGATGACAAATGAAGCAGTGTTGTAGTAGTAGTAAACTGAAAATTATGTCTTAGATGAGGAATATACTGCTCGTACTGAGATGGAAGCATAAACAAGACTTCCTCCTTTGCCTTCCTGCCAAAAATCAAAACTTTACCTTTTTATAATGGATATGGGTTGAAGCAAAGCTGCGTTGACTTGGATTGGCACATTTTCGGAATCACTATTGTACTCCTTAAATACTGAGGATACAGGAAGGAAAGATATAAGTCAAATAGAATAATTCCTAGCCATAGACGTTTATATTTTTAATAACTTGATTCTATAGGATTTATTATCTAGCACTACAACACTTAGATCTATTCATAGAGCTTAAAAAATAAGTTCTACAGCTCTGAATCCAATTTAGGGCATACGAAAATTCTTGATGTTTAAAAAAGCCCTCAGAAATAGAGAAGCCTCCCTTATTGAAATAAAATACTAAGTCTTCCATGATTTGAGTCAGGTAATGTTTTAGTTTTAATAAAGTTGGCCTTTGTCTGAATGGGACAAAATAAACAGATTGGCTAGTTCCTAAACCCTGTTACAGACAAAAAATATTTCTTAATACATGCTTAGGCCTTAGAGTTCAAGAAAGCAGGCATTCCTGGCAGTTAGTGGTGGTGATCACTGAGCACCTCTAAGTAGGAGAACATAAAGGTAAAAACAAAAGCTCAAAAGAAAGCATCTATCTTCTCAATGAACAATCTCCTGCTTGGTTCTTAATTGCTAAATTCTTATCAAATGTGATTTAACTTCTTATCAGGTGTTGTTGTAATAGGATAGACTTTCCTTAGAAACTTTTCTTTTTAACTATATAAAATTCATAAAAGCATTATTATATTTGCATACCTTCTTACAATTTTTCAAGGTAATAATACATATTCTCTATTACTATATTTAGCTATGATTTTTTCCTGCTATATAATATTCCACTGGGAGAATTTATCATAATTTTATTATTTTGTGGATAGACATTTGTATTGTTTCTAGTTTTTTCTTGCTTTTATATATAAATTTTCTGTAATAATAATGAAGGCATAATATTTACTGAATAAAAACAAGGTACATTTGTCTAGATGACGTACTTGCATAAAGCTCAAGAACAAGAAAAACTTTGTGATAACTTGTTTGGAAGTATATGCATATATAAAGAAAACTATTTTTTAAGTAACAAAATGTTAAACATAAAATGCATGACAGTGTTGCTGCGGATAAGATGGGGAAAAGCACACTGATGAAAAAGCATTTGTAATATTCTTTTATTTTTTTTATTTAAAAAAATTTTTTTTAACGTTTATTTTACTTTTTTTGAGACAGAGAGAGACAGAGCACGAACGGGTGAGGGTCAGAGAGAGAGAGGGAGACACAGAATCTGAAACAAGCTCCAGGCTCTGAGGTGTCAGCACAGAGCCCGATGCGGGGCTTGAACTCACAAACCGTGAGATCATGCCCTGAGCCGAAGTCGGACGCTTAACCGACTGAGCCACCCAGGCGCCCCTGTAATATTCTTTTAAAAATATATTTATGGTGAGTTCAAGAAGGCCCCTTCTTAAAAATATGCTTTCTAACTTATGTAATATTTTTATGTGTAAAATGTAAATTTTTTTTATATTAGAAAATATTATATTTGTTCTTCAAACCAACTCTATGAGGCAGGTGGAGTAGATACAATTGTCCTTTTTTTACAGATAAGGGAAATGATATTTAAGTAATTTACCCAAGGTAAAATTGATGGTAAATTTTGGAGGGGGACTAGAAACATCTTTTCATTAATCAATCAATTAATTAATTTAATAAGCATATCCTCTGTTACTCCTCCTCTCTGGGAGAGGCACTACCTTCCATCTATAATGACTCAGCTACAAACCTGAGAATCATTCACAACGCTTCCCTATTTCTACTTCTACAACTAATTAGTTACCAATTCCAACTAATATTATCTCCTTAATAGACTTAAGTCAGTTCCCTTCTCATTATTCCCAGGGTCATGACCTTATAGATCAATCTATCTTCATTTTACCCTCAGATTGAGACAACCATCTTCTTACCTTGTCTCCAGTCAATTACTAGTCTTATCTCAATCAAATCCACTGTCAGAGTGAAAACCAGAGTGCCTGTTTTAACATTTGACTCTGACTTCCATTCCTAATATGCTTTTAATGGCTCCATATTCCCTCCAGGATGAAGTTGATGCTTCTCATTATGGCACTACGAAGCCCTCCACAGCCTGGCTCCTGCTGATGCCTCTAGATTTGTTCCTTACTATGCCACCAGCTCATGCAATACTAACTACTTGCTGATTTCCAGGACACAGACTCTTTTAAAGACACAGGCCTGGAAATAATTCCTTTTGGAAATCTACATCTTATCAGACATATTACAGCAAACCCACGTTCCACATGAAAAGGAGCTTACAAAAAACTAGGATTTGAGCAGAGTTGTGGTTGACTGGTTGACATAATACCTCATTTTATAAAATGGAATGAATTTCATTAATTCATTCAATACTTATTAGGTGGCTACTACAGACTAGTCTCTATTTTAGGTCCTGAAATACTTCGGTGAACAAAATAGGTAAGTTCCTACTTTTGTGGAGTCTACATTCTATTTTTAACTATATTTTGCTATAATTATTGATCCACTTAATTTAAAAATTTCCCCCTTTACTATTTCAGAACAACAAAAAAAAGTTTTGTTTTTTTTTTGGTGTCAAACATTTTTGCCATCTTTTGAAAGCTCACTGGCCTTTAGCACAGTGCGTCTAGTACTGTCTACTGGGTAAATCAGCCCAGTTAAGATATTATCATCACTCCTGTCCCCAAACCTTACACATGCTGCTGCCTCTGCCTGCTGCAATTTTCTACTCCATTCTCTACTCTCTAAACCCAGTTGAATTTATTTACTTAGCTCTAATGTATCTTTCCAGAGTAAACTCAGTCAGCCATCGCCAGACATCTTTGCCTATCTAATGCACCAGCCCTCCCCCCAAGTGCAGAGCAAATCCAGTAAAATTGTATCATATTGATTTCTTGCTCAAAATCTTCCATTGGCATCCTATCATGCTTAGAATAAAATCCAGAGTCCTTACCATGGTTTTTACAAGATTTTATATCATTTGGCCATTGGCCAACTTTCCTAGTTCATTTCCTTCTAGTCTTCTTACTGCTCCCTCTGTTCCAGTTATGCTGGCCTTCTTGATGTTGTGACACATGCCAAATATGCTCCTGTCCCAGGACCTTTGCATATGCTGTTGTTCTCAGCTTGAAGTGTTGTTCTTCACATACTAGCATGACTTGCTTCCTTACTTCGTTCTAAAATCTGCTCACAACTTGCCTTTATGAAAAGTTTTCCCTAAACCCCCTACCTAAAGTAGGGCTTTCCTGTTACTCTCTTTCTTCTTTCCAGACTTTTTAATTTCTTTGTTGTATTTACCATTATTCTGACATTGCCTTACATATTTGGTTGTTTATTGTAGGTCCCACTCATCATAATATAAACTCTATGAACTCTTGTCTGTTTTGTTCACTGCTAAATCCCAACACCTACAAGTGTGTCTGATACATAGTAGGTGATCAATAACTGTATTTTGAATGAGTGAATGAATGAATGAATGGCACCAACCACAATAAGCTAGAGTCCCTATAGGTATTAAATCAGAGGGACATGTATTCCTCTATGTCCTCTTATAGCAGGCTGCATTATTGAAAACCTGTTTATTTGCTTCTTTTCCCCACTTTACTGTCACCTGCTAATGCACAGAAACTGTCTTATCTTAATGCTTAGTATACGGTGGGACTAGAGTAGGCGCAATTAACATTTGCCATGAGAAAATGCATTGAGTGTTCTTCACTGTGCAAGGTACTGAGCTAGGTGTTCGGAATTTAAATTTGTTATCAGTCTAGAATAAGCGCCAGTTAGCAAACCAGATAGCCTAATCACATTGACCAACTTCCCCCTTAATGCTCTCCAGTACTTTCCAGTGCTACAGAGCTTAATAATTCTTCCCTCTGTTGTTTCCCCTACACTGAGTTCAATTTCTCTACCTTATTGCAATAGTAATGACCCCTGTTATAACAGTCTTAAATAAAGCCTTCCTTGTTTAACTTTCTTGAGTGCAACTTTCCTTTGAAAGTTCCCATCATGTGTCTTTGTTCTCTCTTCAGTTTCTGCTGCTCTGTTACATAGTAGGAACCAATTTGTTCATTTCCTTAACCAAAGCTAGTCTCAAACCTGAGTCATGGTATAGACCCCTTTTAAAAGAGGGGTAAAAAATAAACTTCTTGCAGACCTCTAAACCTATGGAAACATATTTTTCTTTAAAATGTATACCACAGTGGGGCACCTGGGTGGCTCAGTCAGTTAAGCATCTGACTTCGGCTCAGGTCATGATCTCATGGTTTGTGAGTTCAAGCCTGCGGGCAGCTCAGAGCCTGGAGCCTGCTTTGGATTCTGTGTCTCCCTCCTTCCCTCTCTGCCCCTCCCCTGCTTGCACGCTGTCTGTCTCTCTCTCTAAATAAATAAACATTAAAAACATTTAAAAAAATTAAAAAATAAAATGTATACCACAAAAGATAACTTTTATAACTGGTATCTTTAAAAAGATTATCATCAAAATGAAAAAACAAATTTCAAACACTATTGTGGAAATTTTGACCCTGAAGTTGCATGTCTTCTTTCCTTCTAAGTTTTCCAGAGATCCTGGGAAAACAGTTTGAGAAACTAGTTAGAACCATGACCAATTTTCTTCCTGGTGAGATAACTATTTTCATGAAAAATATGTGGTAAGAGTTCACCTTGAATTTTAACATATATATATATATATATATATATATATATATATATGTTATTGTTTATTTCTTTTTGAGAGAGAGAGACAAGAGCGTGAGTGGGGGAGGGGCAAAGAGAAGGAGACACAGAATCCAAAGCAGGCTCCAAACTCTGAGGTGTCAGCACAGAGCCCGATGTGGGGCTCGAACCCACAAACTGCGATATCATGACCAGTGCCAAAGTTTGATTCTCAACCAACTGAGCCACCCAGGTGCCCTGAATTTTAACTTTCTATTCTAAAGAAAGTGCTTTAAGAGCCCACCCCCAAAAAAAACCCAAAAACAAAAAATGGACAGGGAGAATCACTGGCCCACAAAGGAAGTTTCTATTAAAGAAGACTGACCTTTAACATGTAAAGCTATAACTGAGAATTTCCTTTATTTGTTTATTTTTAATATACTCTCCGGTGGGCATATTTAAAGGCCTATAATTTTGCCCTCTAAGTGTGTGAGGTTGGCCATTGATACAAACTGTTTATCAGCCTCTCTACTCTCCTTTTAGAAAGGACTGTTTAATGGCTTTGATGTGTAACAACTGGCAGGTGACAGTCTGGGATTGCTGCATGCTACTTAAACAAATGATTTGCCCAAATAGACCCAGGGATTCATGGTATTAAGGTAGCAACATTTACATGAATACTAGGAAAAAACTACAAATAGGTTGATTTTGCTTAAAATGATTTTGCTTTACAAGGTGCTTTTTCAAAGAAAAGTTCCATCTGCATCTTAATTGGTATTAACTTTTAAATACTACTAGGCAGTGTTTTCTTGCTTATCTGTGTATAACATGCAAATAATATGTCTGAAAATTTCCTAGGATGAACTACGTAACATATCATAGGAACACATAAGACAGTCAAATTCCTTGTAGATCTTTTCTCCCTCAGATTCATGTTCATTCCTTTACAAAGCCAATTACTCAGACAGGTCCTGAACAACACAATAGAGATAACTATTTAATATTTTCCAGCTAGTATTAATAATTTATAATTTCAAAGAACTCAAGCATAATGCATACACTATTTACAGCAATCTGGATGGACATATGGAGGGGAAACTTGCAGAAGGGTATTCAGCACCTAGGACTTTTTGTCAGAAACAGCAGAAGCTGTGGTAGGCAGGCAGGTGGGGTTGGAGGAGAACAGGACCACAGGAAGGCAAGAGCAACTAAATATGTATATTCTGTTCAGGGTTGTGAAAGCCAAGAATGCAAGCTGAAGGAATTCCTGAGATACCAACTCCTGAAAGATTTGTGGATTTCAGGTTGTTGATATTAAATCTAAATATACCGGGATGAAATAGTTGGTAGAGTTGGGGTTTTTTTGTTGTTTTTTTTTTGTTTTTTGCACTTTATGCAGGTTTTTTTTTTTTTTTTTTGGCACGTTCCTGGTTGATGCATATAGTATGTGATCCATAAATGTGGATTAACTAAAATACAAGAATCTTCTGGCTCTAATTCTATTGCAAAGCACACATATGTTAGCTTTTCTACTCTGAAGAGAAAGGTAAAATCAGTGTCGTTTAAGGCAGCAGAGGCTTTAATGAGGGTGAGTCATAGCACTCAGGGAGGCAAACCTATTTATTTTTATTACACAACATGTTTAACTGGGACCATTTTAAAAAGGCCAAATGACAGACAGGGGCCAAGATTAGATGCATCCTCAGTAGACAGCTGGCATGCCCTGCCAGAACAGGATTTAGAGGAGTGTAGCTGGTAAGAAATAGCCAACAATTGGGGGAAGGGGGAAGTGGAGAAAAATAAACTCCCTGAAGAAAGTAAAAAAAAAAAAAAAAAAAAAAAAAAGAAAGAAAAAGAAAAAAAAAGAAAAAAAGAAAAAAGAAACAGGTCACAGTAATTTCCCTCAGGACTAAAATGTGTGACATAGCTTTTGCATTAAATCAGAAATTTCAGAATAAGAGGAACTAGGAAAGAACCTAAACCATGGGGAATAATGTCGCTATTGTCTTTGGGAGGGCTCAAATAAAAAGTTACTGAGTCTTTTCCAAACCAACTAGCTTAATGGTGTGCTATTTCTCAAAAAGAACTTGCTTCTAGGAAAAAGGAATTAGGTGTGTTTTCCTATTTCACATTTAATTACACTAGTGAATTTGATAACTAATCGGCTAAGGTGCATATGGTGAAAAGAAACTTCCTTGCACTGTAGCAAAAATGTATTCCAACACTTACCAGGTGACCTAATATTGTACATATGACATCATGGAAGCAAATTAATTGTTGGCCATTCCCAAAAGTTATGATGCTGTTTCTAGCTTCCTCTAAAAATGACTGTCCTATCTATAGTCAGTCTTTCCATGGACGTCACTTGAATTTAAACTAAGCAGGGCGCCTGGGTGGTTCAGTTGGTTAAGCCTCTGACTCTTGGTTTCAGCTGAGGTCAGGATCTCACACTTTCATGAGTTTGAGCCCCACATTGGGCTCTGCACTGGCAGCACAGAGCCTGCTTGGGACTCTCTCTCTCTTCCTCTCTCTTTGCCCCTCCCCAGCTCATGCTGTCTCTGTCTCTCTCAAAATAAATAAACTTAAAAAAAAAATAACTAACTAAGCAATAGTTTAGTGCATGAGCTTGCATTTGGGCTTTGAGGATCTTCCCTTGAACACATTTTTTTAAACTTTTTTCCAGAAGCTATACAAAAAAATTGTCCAAGCTTAAAACAAGTGAAGAGCTACCCAGAAATGAATGGTGTACTTCTGAGACGCATGAATCCAAGAGTCAGAGGTTTCATGTACTAAATAAACATAGAAAAGAGGCAAAGATGTCTTCTGGATCCGAACTACGGAAGTTTCAGGGGAAGTTGGAGTTGCACTGTATACCAGAACACTGCGAGAGAGAGACGGGGCTCTGTGCCCAAGTCCTGAGGGATACAGGGGAAAGAGGCGGTGCCTCTGTATTGTCAGAAACTCAATAAATTTTTGTTGACATAATAAGGATGACTTTTGATATGGCAGTTATGAATAATTCTGCACAGTACAAAAGTTGCTACAGAAAGTTAAATTTAACTATAAAATCATACAGAAATTTTCCAATAAGTTGCAAGTTGTGTAGTTGTAATGTCTCAATGCATTACATTTGGGGGGAGGATGGAGGAAACAAAATGGAGAGAACAATATAAAGTGATTTTTAAAAATTAAAGCATAAAAGATGACAAGTTTGTTAGATGTTATATGATGACTTTCTCATTCAGAACTACTTAAAGATAATTGTTTCTTTGATGAAATACATATTTTCCACATATACATATATATTTGATGTATATCCTCATGTATATTTTTCCTAACAGTAAACGAGTCTTTATAAGTTAAAAAAAATCTAAATATAAACAATATAATGCATTCCTAGCAAACTGTTGCTGTGAAATATGAACGGTATAGGTCAATGACTATATCTAAAAAACTAAGATTTTGAGAATATGTATCTATTTAATACATAAATCCATATACTTATGGCACAGAGCATTGATTTAAATGTGGGGAAAGATCTCTTTAAAGCAAATAATTTCAGGTCACTTTGTGTGTAGAAAGATGATTCTTAGGGCAGTCGCTCAAATAACAAGGAGAGAAAAAGGGAGATAATTTAATTAAGGTGCTTTTAAAAATTTTTCAGTTTCCTAGCATGGCTGCTGAGAGAGGAGCCCAGAGTAAGTAAACAGAAAGTAAGGAGGAGAAGCGTGAAGAATGTAGGAAAAGAGGACCTAGGGAGCTTGTCTTAGCCATTGGGAAATTGCTAGGGAACGTGAAAGAACAAGGGATTTCATCTTGAACTAGAAGTTGTCTGTTATGCAATCCTAAAAACATAAACCTTGTCTTTGTCTTCAGATTTTCAGGGTTCGGTAGAGACTTTGTCAGTTTTTTATCACAAAAATATTTTGATATACACTATAGTAAATTGAGCTTCAGAGGGACAACTATATTTATTTTTAACATACACTGCTTTGACAGTCCAAAAAAGTTTTTATTATGGAAAATTTCAATAACGTAACAAGGTAGAGATTAATATAATTAACTTATCATCTAACTTAAAAAATGGTCAACTCATAGTTGATTTTGGTTTACAAAATCCACTACATCCTCCACTGCCTGCCTGCTTTGGACTATTGTGAAGCAAATGCCAAACATCGTATCATTTTATTCATAAATATTTCAGTGTATTTCTTTAAAATATAAGGACTTAAAAAAAAACTCATGATACCATTATCCTGCATAAATTTTTTTATCAATATTTACCAAATATTTCACCAATAATTTCTTTTCATAATCATCTAGCCACTGTTCAACTTTTCCTAATTGTCTCATAAATGTTTTTAACTCTTTCAAGTTCAGATCCATATAAGGTCCAAATTTTGCAACTGATCGATGTATGTCTTCTCCTTCTTTTACTCCAAACCTTTCCTTTCCATGTCTCTCTTTTAATTCCTATAAATTTACATTTTTATGAAAATGGGCTATATGTCCATTAGAGTCTAGATTGTGCATGACTAGTAAATTATAACAAAATTTTGAATTTTACCAATCTATTAGATGAGAAAATATATCTCAGTGGATTTTAACTTATTACATGTGATACTGAGCATCATTTCACATATTGGAGAGCCACATGCCTTGATTTCTTTTTTGTGATCTTACTACTCATATCTCTTGTCCATTATTCTATTGTGTTGTTGATTATTTTCTTCTCTACTTTTATAAGTCTTTTATGTATTAAGGATATTAATTCTTTGGGACATAAATTGCAAATATTTTTGTCCAAGTGTATCATTTGTCTTTTATTTTGGTGTGGTGGTTGTGTGTGTGTGTGTGTGTGTGTGTGTGTGTGTGTGTGTGTCTTGATATACAAATAAAAGTTTATTTTTATGTAGTCCACTGTGTTAGAGGCTACATAGCGTAAAGAGCCTGGCTCAAATCTCTCTTCTCCTAGAGCTAAGATATTATTATCTCTGAGTTTTTCTTCCTTTCCTTTTTAATCTCAGTTTCATTGAGGTATAATGAACAAATATAATAATAATAAATCGTGGTAATTTGATACATGTATACATTGTGAAAAGATTCCTCCCCACCATCTAGTTAACTAGTACAACCATCACCTCACATATTTATCTCTTTTTGGGTGTATATGAGAAGAGTTAGGTCTATTCTCATTGCAAGTTTCATTATACAATAGAGTGTTATCAACTATATATATTTATTTGTGGAATGAATTTGATAAGTTGATGCTATCTACTGTAGCACTTTTGTGAGCATGAAATAAGCCTACCTGTGTAAAACTCCATCACTTGCTGGCTATTATAAAATAGCTGTTCAGTAAATACTAGTTCTCTCTTCCCAACACGCTTTTCTATACTATATGTACACAGCCTAATGATACAGAATGAATCATGTCTTTGCCTTGAGATTCTAGGGAAGAATAGCTTTTCCTCAGGTAAGGTCAGTGGATGTCAAATACTGTCCCAGGAAGCTGAGCTGCATCTCTTAACCTTTTCCAGATTATAAAAAATCTCCTTGGATTGCCAAAATGAACTGGGATATTTACTGGCTCTTATGAAGCATGACTTATCAGGTTAATTTAAGAGCTCAAGTGTTTCAGAGGACATTCGTCAGTTGGATTAGAAACATCTTATTAACCAGCAGAACTTATCATAGCATTACCTGGCTCTATAATTAGAGGTTACTAGGAGTAATGGGGAGAAATTAATAAGGTAACAATAAAAATAACAATGAAGATTACTCTTCTGATGAATGCAAAAATTGATGTACCTTTCAAGGCTGCAAGAAGCTCTAGATGATTGTGTAGGGCGATGTCTGCTTCTAAGGAGACATAATATAAATGCCCACCATCCACTGTGTGGATGAGTTATGAAAATTGGATCCAGGCTGATCAGAAGAGTTCTGGGAAAATCTCTAGAAAGAAAGAAACGTTGAGATAAAACAAATTAATAAGTGAGACATATATATTTAACTTCAGAAAATAATTATTTAGGGACAGTTATTAACACATATTTAAGAATGATGGAGATGGGGTGCCTGGGTGGCTCAGTCAGTTAAGTGTCAGACTTCGGCTCAGGTCATGATCTCATGGTTCGTGAGTTTGAACCCCGCGATGGGCTCTGTGCTGACAGCTTGGAGCCTGGAGCCTACTTTGGATTCTGTGTCTCCCTCTCTCTCTGTCCCTCCCCTGCTCGCTTTCTGTCTCTCTGTCAAAATAAATAAACATTAAAGAATTTAAAAAAAAGAATGATGGAGATAATTACATATGAATCCCTTCTCATTAAATTAGGTTTTGAAGGACCTTTACTTGAAATCTTCTTGTTATCAGTTAGACAGTAGTCTTTATTTTAGCCATTTTATTGATCACCATAGAATTAACCCCTTAAGTAATAACTTACTTATTCTGGGTAAGTATGGATTTACATTATAAACTACAAAAGTTGGTCTACAGACATGACAGACATGGCAAAAGAAATTAACACTTCAAAACACTACCAATTTAGTGACCTACTTTTAAGGAACATTAACCTATAGTGAGGATGTGAAACTAAATTAAATTCCAGTTAAATACAAATATTTTTCTTCACATACTGAGTCATCTGATTCAGACCCCGCAGGGTGCAGTGTTACCTTGCTTGGTGAACTGCATAATTATTTATAGAGTTTCTCAGCATAAAGCTTACCCCTTATCTAACTTTACACAGGCAGTCTAGTTAGTGACTCTCATAGAGATACCCTGCTGCATAATATGGTCCCACATGGTAGGTCAGGGCCTGGATGCCCCTTTTTCCATTCTTTGTTGATGGTTTGAAAATATCAGGACAATGACTGCATGCCACATTGGTTTCATAATTCCTAATCTAATGTCTCTACAGGGGGCTCTAATTCCATATAATGTGTATAAAACACAGAGATAATTGTTACTTATTATTGAGAATGGAGGTTCAAGGACCTATTGTGAAGCTTTGTACTTATTGATGGAATTCTAAAACTAGGTTATAAAAAAGTCATTTCTTGATGAAACATTAATGATGAATAACAAGCCTTCAGGAGGCTAAAATACTTAACACTCAAAGACATTTCCATTTGAAGCATTTTAAGAATATGAACTAATGGAATGCAAATTGTATTTCTCATAGGGTACAATATTAGTTCTACGATGAAACTGATTCAGTGTTAATTGAATGAAATCTTTTAAGTTCTTAAAAGTAACAATTTGTATGTGTTTTAAAGAGAATGATTTTTGACTTAGATAATGTATATGGTTGACATTAGGCCAATTAGACATGTTTCTCTTGCTTAAGAATAGGGGAAGAGAAAAACTTCATAGAAACAGTGGTGAGAACATTTTCTTACTGCCTAAAGTAGAAATGAATCAGAAAAGAGAAATACGGGATGCTGTTGTCATCTAAGGGAAAGCCTCCTGGAGCCAGAAAGAACCTGATAAAGTCAAGATTAAGTTGCCCATTTTCTTTGAAGTTTGTAACATTATCCTAAACATAGCTTTAAGAAAATTCTGTAGAATAACTGGGATGCATGAAAGTTTGAGGGACTAATTCCAGGTTGTCAATGTATTAATTTGCAGTTAGAATGGGGACAATCATATGGGACTAGAATACTCAATTGTATTCTAGTATTGTATTCTCTGTCTATAATCAAGCTCTATAGTTAAAACTAAATCATAATCAAGAAGATGTTATTTCAGAGTAGAATCTGAACAAAAAGAGTTAAATGAATTAAATATGGAATTGCTTCATACTAAGGTGTCTTAACACTCCCCTCTCACGAAGTAAGGGGTTTGCCAATGGCACTGAAATCAGTAAAGTTCATCAGCTATCACCACCTCTATCCATCTACACTGGAGGAATAGCCTTGCCATTTGGATTGAAGATACCTGATGGCTAAGGGCTCTTTCTCTACCATACAGAGTGTTTGAATGGGCACTTCTAGCAGCAGCCTATATGACTCTCTTTCTATTTCTGTGCTGATGAGTTTCCTTGTTGATGGACACATTACTTTTGTGTGTGTGTGTGTGTGTGTGTGTGTGTGTGTGTGTACGTGTATGTGCAATGCACATGTGTATAATCAGACTGGAGTAAGCCTGGTTGTATGGCCTATCAGTCATCTTGTCTCTTTCCAGTGACTGCTTATATCTTTACCAATTTATTACTTGTTGCTTTTAAAATTTACTTCTCTGTGGACAAGTTCACTTATTTCCAAGATCTTTGAGGGACATCTCTGTATAGCCCCATACTTACTAATTAAATGTTATTCTATACTTTCTCTTAGCAAAATAAACAAAGGATAAATGGCTGTGGCATAACAAAATTCTGACAATTAATAAAACTGTTCTACCTCTTCAGCAAATGAACTTTTTTTTAGTAGTGCTAAACAAATTTCCATTTGATGGTACAATGATTTAGTATAATGAATAATTTGAATTATCTGTGGTTGTAACTATCTGTTGAATGATTTAAAGCATATGAGCACCACTCATATAAATCTTATATAATCATCATATGAGCTGACATAACATCAGGGAAAAAATTCGAGATTTGTTCCCAAGCTTGGGCTCCATATTATCTCCACTTAGTCCTTTGTCCTAGTTTGTTCTGAATGTAAGCTTTATAACATTATTATGAACAAAAAAAAATGCTATCTTCTTATTGCATATAAAAGAAAAGTGGAGTCTTAACCTGTAAAAAACAACCTATCCCATCTAATTTTTTCACAAACTGTGATCCTGGGATTTGTATGAAAGTATCACTGGACGATGCTGAACAATACTGCATGAGCGAGGGCTTGCGTGTAGTACTTTGAATTACCTCATGATATTTGCTTTAAGAAGATCAACTCTGCTTTCTAAATTCTATTAAAAAATCAATTTGGTTGCTAAAATCAGGACTCTCATTTAAAATTTTTTCAAGACATTAGTCAATCCCTTTGTGAATAACTAATTCTTTATGGGCAATATCAGCACTTTAGAAGTTACCTTATTGAAACCACAATGCTAGCTGGCAACAGAGTGCTTTCTTGCATCACCTCTAGTATAGTAGATAGAATCCTGAGCTAAGAGTTAAAAGATCTAGATTTTAATCCTGATCAACCCTATGATTGCAAACAAATTATTTAATCCTTGTCTATTGGTCTCTGTTGAATGGGTTGAATTGTATCCCCTCAAATTCATATGTTGAAATCCTAAGCCTTAGTACCTCAGAATACGACCTTATTGGAGATAGAATCTTTACAGAGGAATCAAGTCAGAAATGAGGCCATGGGATAGACTCTAATCTGATAGGATGGATGTTCTTTTAAGAAGGGAAAATTTGAATAGAGACATACAGCGAGAACTATGCAAACATAAAACTAGGGCAGAGCCCTGGATCAGATCTTTCCCTCATGGCCCTCAAAAGGAACTGGCACTGACAACAACTTGATTTCAGACTTCAGAAATTTGAAACAATAAGTTTTTGTTGTTTAAGTCACTCAGTTTGTGGTACTTTGTTATGGCAGCCCTAGCAAACTAATACAGGCTTCTTTAATGCCAAGAGGTAACAATGAAATCCTTCTAGATCAGCCCTCCAGAACTTTTAGCTTCTCTTGTGCTTTAATGAAATTATTCTCCTATCTCTGTGCTGTTACAATCATATTTCTGAAATGCAGATCTGGTCTTGTCCGTGTCTTGCTTAAAGCTCTTCAATGAAACACCTACAGAGTTAAGTAAGATTCATTCCCCCACATATGGCAGACAGTGCTTTTCATGGTCTGATCCAAAGCCACCTTTTCAGGTAAGCTTTTTGACCCCTAAATGTCATTGTTGTCCATTTTCTCCCTGAAGAGTCCTGCCCTTTCCTTCTGTTTGGAGATGGTGACCAAGTGCAAGGGAATTTTGGGAACAGGAGCCTCGATAGTGTTGGAGATTACAAGGGAGAGGAGATGTGAAATGGGAGGAAGAAAGAAAAAATGGTAATATCACATAGTCTTTGTGTAAAACTTCACTGATTAATGTTTTGGTCCAAACAAAATGAATTTGAAGGTATATACTCAGATTTTTTGTGTTGTCAAAAATTTTCCAAACTTCCGGTGGCATGAATTGCTACTCTGTGAAATATTTTTAAAATTAAAATGTAACGTTTTATATATGAAGGCGGATACCTTAATAAAGCTTTTCTATGTGCCCAGTCAAGACTAGTAAGCTTTGCTCAATGTTGACCTAGTACACTGTCTAAACCTCTTCTCTTCATCATGCATTACAGGAGGCAAATACAGTCCTCCACCTCACAAGACTGTCAGCTATTTGAAGTCAAGGATCACATTGTAATTATTTCTTCCAATTTACTATATATAGCAAAATAAGTAACTTTAATATAATTTTTAAGATATTAAAGTATAAATAATTTTCTAAGAAATTACTATAGTATTGTCATATACCAGCTGTTCATATACAAGTCCAAAATTGCATGGAAGAATCAAAACCTATCTTTTAAATTTTTTTAAAAATTGATTTTAGAGAGAGAGAGCAAGCAAGCGGGGGAGAGGGGAAAAGGGAGAGAGAGAATCTTCTTTTTTTTGACATTTGTTTATTTTTGAGAGACAGAGAGAGACAGAGCATGAGCAGGGGAGGGGGAGAGAGAGAGAAAGAGAGAGAGAGAGAGAGACAGAATCTGAAGCAGCCTCCTGGCTCTGAGATGTTTGTTAGCACAGAGCCTGATGCAGGACTCAAAGTGACAAACTGAGAGACCATGACCTGAGGCTAAAGTCGGACGCTCAACCAACTGAGCCCCCCAGGTGCCCTTAGGAGAGAGAGAATCTTAAGCAGGCTCCACTCGCAGAGTGGATCCCGACACAGGGTAGAATCTCATGACTCTGGGATCATGACCTGAGCCAAAATCAAGAGTTGGATGCTCTAGGCTCCATGCTGACAGCACGGAACCTTCTTGGGATTCTCTCTCTCCATCTCTCTCTCTCTGCCCTTTCCCTGCTCACTTGCTCTCTCCCTCACTCTCTCTTTCCCTCTCTCAAAATAAATAAAAACTTTAAAAAAGGGGGTCAGATGCTCAACCGACTGAGCCACTCAGGTGTCCCCTCAAAATCTTTCTTTAAATATAAAAGTCCCTGCTACTGCTCACCTATGGGAATGAGCACAAGAGAAACAGCCCAATTGCAAGTCAACCCCTGGTTCTCGGGGTTCACTGTTGAAATCACTGTTGTTTTTTTTTCTTTTTGCATAGCAGCCCTAAAGGCCCTACTTTCAGCTGCCATCTGTGGAAGACTGCCTACTCTTTGGGATGCCCTTTATCACCACCACTGGCCATGATACTCCATAATAATTTTGTTTGTACCATCCCAAACACACCTTCCAAATACATCTAGCCATTCTCCTGTGACCCAATAACCAATATAGACAGAAACTTTATTTTAGAGATAAAGATGATAACTGGAGTATATTTAAGGAGAGAAATGGCTTTGTTCACAGTCTATCAAGTCCTTTATATTTAGGATCATGTGACAATGCCTTTGGAATTTTAGGGGACCCAGTTAGTATGCAATTATATCAAAATGGAAAAGACTATCAGCAGCGGAAAGGAATTTAGGGATAGAGTTGGGGAAGTACAGGGTTGGGGAAGGATAGGGTTGGGGAAGATGAAAAGTGTGGAGGCTGTAAATGGAAAAAAAAAAATAAAAAGGCAGAGCTCATAATTCACCCAGGTCCTGTGTATATATTTCTTGACTGCTCAGATGAAAATTAAATTATGGGTGGGGGGAGGTTATATTGAAGCACAAACCCTCTGAATTTTAGCAGCTTAATTGGTAGCTTTTTAAAAACTGGAAAAAGTTTTAAAATTACAAATCCAAATTCTATGAAATAGAACCATTTTAGTGCTTCCAGACCCTATTAAGTTTTAACATTTTTTCCTGAACTAAGTGTGGAAGATTAAGGTAACATAATTTGGCTCCTGGGTCAGCCTTGGCATTCTTCACCTTGCCCAGATGTATATGATTACATTTTCTATTATGTGAGCCATGGGGACATATGGTATTTTCATCAAAAAGTGATGAAAGAAAACATCTTTAGGAAAGTTGAAAATATTGCTTAACTTAGGAAACAAGTTTCTGAGACTGTTTTCTTTCTTTCTCTCTCTTTCTTTCTTTCTTTCTTTCTTTCTTTCTTTCTTTCTTTCTTTCTTTCTTTCCTTCTTTCTTCTGCTTGGCTACCTGGCAGTCTTAGTGTAGCATGTGTGTGTGGAGTGTTGACGGATAGGGTACAGTTAGAGAATAAGCAAACAAATCAACCAAAAATACATAACTCACAAGACGTTGTTGAATTCTAGATTATGATTTACACAAAAGGAATAAGGAAAGAAAGAAATGAGTAATACATGTAGAAACTGACAAGTTTTATTTCTGAAAAACTTTGGCAAATGGTAAAGATACTTGTTAAAAAGTCAGATTACTTAGTCTTTTTCCAGTGTTTCTGGACTTAACCCTTGATTAACTGGAAAGTAGGCTGAAGACTACAGTTGTTCTCCCTGCTGCACTTTGGGCAAAAGTTAGGCTTACATTCTCCCCTCTACCTAATGAGTTAGGAGTATAAATTGATAGTGACTAGCTGTCGCTTCCCACAGGGAAGTTTGAGTTCAGTCTTGACTAATGCTTTCTAAGCTGAGCACACACTCCGTAAATTTTGGTTGGATGAAGAATCACTATGTTCTCATAAAATGTTTGCTTTCCTTTTGGGGATTTTAGTGTATGCTGGATTCAATATCTGTACCCACATTCTAAGAAAACAAAGCATAGCATTTCAAAAATCAAAACACCGAAATAATTAGAGTGGAAGGACAGTATTAAGACTATTTTAACCACATTTTTTTTTTTTTTTTGGTCCCTCTACAGCTAGGAGTATTTTTCCCCCTGAAAGCAAAACGCAACTAAAAGTTGTATCAACAGTGTATCCATTTAACACAATTGTCTAGGACCAAAGAGATGATAATCTCATTTTCTAGGAAACAGCTTTCACTGAGAACACATTTTAAAGGATTGATACTAAAACTAATCCACATGGTAAAATTAATGTCAAGACATTAAATAGGAAATTTATCTTGATATTACAGGATTAAAAAATGTAAAATTTTTGCTTTGAAATCAAGCGTTTTCCTATGAAGGAGACAGTCATTAAGTACAATAAGAATATGGCTGAAGAAGTATTTATCTTAGCAATTATAATAATGCTTTTATGTTAGCTACAAACACCAAGCACATTAGCATTTGGATTTATTTATTTAAATAATCTAATGAAAAATCTATTTCTAGTACTTTAATAGGCAGGAGCCATTTCTAAATAGAGAATTGGGTCTTCAAAATGGAAATACTTTTTTGTGTGTGTGCAGACCACTCTGTTACATTGCTCCTGAAATGATAAAGTAATTAGAAATTCAGCCCAATACAAATATTAGAATGTGCATGAAAGTACTTACTCCAGATGGATGTGTTCTCTGGAATATTTTCTATCTTTGCCTTCAAAATACATTTTTTTTCCTAAGAAGCAAAATGCTAGAAAATAAATAACATTGGTTAGGAAATACATAAATAATATGCCAAGAAATACAGAAAGGCTTGAAAATCTTTTAGAAAATAAGCAGATTTAAAGACAATAACCAAATAATAAAAAATAATAGAGGAAAATAATTTTCAAGAGTAAATATAAGAGGTGCAGGGAATATATTAGTAATAAAATTACACTGAAAAAAAAAAAAACAATAGTCATTCTCTATGTCCATGATGTATTTGTCTTTACTGTATTAAATTTTAGTGACAGTTCTTTCTTTAGTACTTTTGTGAAATGCTCATGCTCCTGTGGTCTGAATTTATGTTTGAGTTTATTTCTTGTTGATAGTAAGTGATACTTATAAGCATAAATAGGTCCTTGGCACTAGTCTCATTAATTAATGCATACAAAGGGTGCATCCGTTTTAATCTAATCATAATATTTAAACCACTAGTTCATGGGTATGGCTCTTTTCTATTCAAATGCCCTTCTTTATTAGTGATAAAATTCTCAGCAACATTCTTTTTGAATAACTTCATTCAAGGCATAAAATATGAAATAGTACAAAATATGGAAGTTTATAGTAAGATCCACTCTTTATATGAGATTGGTTTGTTTTAAGAAGGACTAAGTAAGGATGTGATAGTAACATTGAAGGAATAAAATACAAACTACAACAATTTTCTCAGCATGAAGTGAAATGGAAGTCTGGTATTTTTCTGGTAAATGTGACAAGGCAGAAATATCTACACATCTTGCTCTTTAAAGTATGTACCTAGGGGCACCTGAGTGGCTCAGCCAGTTAAGCATCCAACTTCAGCTCAGGTCATGATCTCATGGTTTGTGAGTTTGAGACCTGTGTCAGGCTCCGAGCTAACAGTTTGGAGCTGGAAGCCTGCCTTGAATTCTGTGTTTCCCTCTCTCTCTGTTCCTGCCCCACTCGCGCTCTGTCTCTCTCTCAAAAATAAATAAACATAAAAAAAAAAAAAAAAAAAGAATCCAACAGCTGGGATGCCTTTTCAACTCCTAATGGATTTAATTAGTGGTAAAAGTTGAATTTTACAACATCGACAAAAATAAGGGCAGAGGAGTGGATGAAGAAGAGAAGAAAGCAACATAATGAGGAGCAAAGAGAAGAAATAATTTCAAAAAATATGTCTTAATTTCTTCCTGACTTTTTAAGAGAGCTAGAGTTTTATAAATCAGCTAAAACTATCTTGCTTAAACTTCCAAGAATTACTGTTGTGGACTGAATATCTGTGGCCCCTCGCTCCAAAATTCATAGGTTGATATCTAACCCCCAGTGTGATAGGGTTTAGAAGTGGGGCCTTTGGGAGGTAATTCGGTCATGAGGCAGCGGCCATCATGAATGGAATCAGTGCCTTTATAAGAGGCCAGAGAGCCAGCTCTTTCTACCACTTGAGGATACAAGAAGTTAGCTGTCTGGAACCCAGAAGAGGGCCCTCACTGGAACCCCACCACTCCGGTATCCTGATCTTGGACTTCCATCCTCCAGAACTGCAAGAAATAAATTTTGTTTGCTTATAAGTAAAAAAAAAATAATAAAAAAAAATAAACTGTGTGCCGAATATGGTTTTAGAATGTATTTGAAATTGTTCTTTTTACCTCACACTACTCACTGATTAAAGTATTATTCTAGAGACAATTTCACAAGAAATGTTTTCAAAATATAAATACTTACAGTTTACACACTTGATTATTTTCTTGGAAACATTCTGCAATTCATATGAAAGGCAAAACTTCAGTGATACATTTTTTAAACATTTATAAAATTTAATTTATAAAATTAAATATATAAGTTACATTATATATCATTAATATATATTAATGCTTTATTCAAAAATATAAAAATATTAAAATAGTAATAATATTAAAATAAAGTATTTATTTATATATATTGCATTTTCAAAGCAAATAGATCACTAATAAACCTAAAAGCCATTTTTGATGTTTATTATTTTCACATCTTTATAGTGTTTCCTTTAATTTACCAGCTCCTCCTATGCGAAATGCTGGCTTCTATCACATTAGAACCCTTGTGGTTTTTTGCCACTGTTCATTGCCTTATTTATTTATTTATTTATTTATTTATTTATTTATTTATGTTAACCTACAGTGCAATATTGGTTTCAGGAGTAGAATTCAGTGATTCACCACTTACATAAACAACCAGTGCTCATCATAACAAGTGCCCTCCTTAGCACCCATCACTCATCTGGCCCATCCTCCTCCCCACTTCCTCCAACAACCCCTCAGTTTGTTCTCTATTTTTATGAGTGTCTTATTTTTTCCCTCTTTTTTTTTCCCCTTCTTCCCATATGTTCATCTGTTTTGTTTGTTAAATTCCACATACGAGTGAAATCATATGGTATTTGTCTTTCTCAGACTGACTTACTTCATTTAGCATAATACACTCTAGCTCTATCCACGTCATTGCAAATGGCAAGATTTCATTTTTTGATGGCTAAGTAATATTCCATTGTATATCTATCTATCTATCTATCTATCTATCTATCTATCTATACATATACACTATCTATCTATCTATCTATCTATCTATCTATCTATCTATCTATCTATCTCTACATATACACATACTACATCTTTTTTATCAATTCATCAGTCAGTGAACGTTTGGGCCCTTTCCATAGTTTTGCTACTGTTGCTAATGCTGCTATAAATGGCAGGCCCTTCGAATCAGCATTTTTGTATCTTTGGATAAATACCTAGCAGTACAATTACTGGATTATAGGGTAGTTCTCTTTTTAACTTTCTCAGGAAGCTCCATACTGTTTTCCAGAGCAGCTGTACCAGTTTGCATTCCCACCAGCAGTGCAAGAGGGTTCCCTTTTCTCTGCATCCTCACCAACACCTGTTATTTCCTGTGTTTTTAATTTAGCCATTCTGCCAGGTGTGAGGTGGTGTATCATCATGGTTTTGGTTTGTATTTCCCTGATGATGAGTGATGTTGAGCATTTTTTTCATGTGTCTGTTAGCCACGTGGATGTCTTCTTTGCTGCTTCCTCTTTTGTGAAACACAACATGCACATTTCAGCTCCTCTTTCTCTCTGACAGCTGTGATCATTCTTGTCCCCAATTACCTTGGAAGCTTCTTTTCCTCTTCCTTCTCTGACCTGTTTATGTCCTAAGGGGCGCTCTTCCCTCTTTCTTTTCACACAACTCACTCCCCCTTAGTAATCTTATCACTCCTATCACAAGCCCTAAACTGTGGCTACCAACCCATCTTTTATGTAGAGTAGAGGATGGCAAACTTTTTCTGAAAGGGCCAAATAGTAGACAATTTAAGTCTGGCAGTCCATACGGTCTCTGTCACAACTACCCAACTCTGCTGTTGTAGCACAGACACAGCCATAGATAAGACATGAACAAATGAGCATGGCTGTGTTCCAATAAAACCCTGGAATTTGAATTTCATGCAAATTTCACATGTGATGACATACGTTAGGGGCTGAATTGTGTTCCTCCCAAATTTTTATGTTGAAGTCCTAGCTCCTAGTATATCAGGATGTGGCTGAATGTGGAAATTGAGTCTTTAAAGAGGCAATTCAATGAAAATGAGGTCATTATGGTGAGCCCTGATGCATTATGACCGGTACCCTTATAAAAAGAGGAAATTGGGATAGAGAGATACAAAAGGAAGACCATGTGAAGATTCAGGGAGAAGACAGCCATCTGTGAGGCCTCAGAACAAACCAACCCTCCATCACCTTGCGGACACCTCAGACTTCTAGTCTCCAGAGTGGTGAGAAAATAAATTTCTGTTATTTAAACTACCTAGTCTGTGGTACTTTTTAATTGCAGCCCTGCAAGTTAATGCAACATATTTTTCTTGTTTTGATTTTCTTCAACCATTTAAATACGGCAAAACTAGTGTTAGCTCACAGGATGTACAAAAACAGGTAATAGGCCACATAGGGCTTGCTGGGCCCAGTTTGCTAAGGCCTGATCTGGAGGTCTTTTTCAAGCTTTATTTTATTTTATTTTATTTTATTTTATTTTATTTTATTTTATTTTATTTTATTTTATTTTATTTTATTTTATTTTATTTAAAATTTTTTTAACGTTTATTTATTTTTGAGACAGAGAGAGACAGAGCATGAATGGGGGAGGGTCAGAGAGAGGGAGACACAGAATCTGAAACAGGCTCTAGGCTCGGAGCTGTCAGCACAGAGCCCGACGCAGGGCTCAAACTCACAGACCGCAAAATCATGACCTGAGCCGAAGTCGGACGCTTAACCGACTGAGCCACCCAGGCGCCCCAAGCTTCATTTTATAAAAGCGACCACTGTGTTACCTCCTCAGATTTCTCACACTCAACCTGTCTCAAGTAATTTGATCATAATTTGGCTAATACCTTCCCTGCCTTTGTGTTCTCTGCTTTGTTGAGTACAACTATCCTCTATTCAGTCACCCACACTGTAAACCTAGTAGTTATCCTAGATTCCTCCCTTTCCTTCATTTCCCACATCTTATAAAGGACCAATTCTCACTGATTTCACTTTTTAACATTTTCTCATCTATGTGACATCTTCTATCGCTTAATCTGTTGTAATACTGTGCAAATTTGTCCTGATCTTCCGTTTTACTGTCCACACTGCTGCCAGAGAGATTGTCTAAAATCTAAATCTAATTATATTGCTCCTCTGCTTAAACTCTTTCAAAGGTTCCCTGGTATCTAAAACCTGAGCTTCTGAACATGATATACACTGTATTCCATGAGGTCTTACTTCATCAAATTCAGTCTTTGATGGGTTCTGCTTTCAACAACAGTTCAAATGAAATACTTGCCATTTCCAGGAAGAGGCATAAGGTGACCTGCCTCTCTGCCTTTATTTGTGCCTTTCTTGCTGCAATACTTCCCCTCTCTCTCTTCACATGATGAACATTTGCTCCTTGATCATGGGAGCTAGTTTTCTTTTTCAGTTCTCACACAAGACTTAGCAAAAGGTAAGCTCTTCAAAAATATGTTAATGAATGGTGATCAGAAAAGCTGTGTAAGAGATGAATATATATGTATATATACTCATATATACATATTCACTCATATATATATTCGCTCATATATATACATATACAAGTATACATATATATATATATACATATGTGTATATATATATATGACACTAACATGTCTGCATGTTTCTGTATACAAACAGAATTTTTGTGTGTATTTATGCACACAAAAATCTCTACTTTTTGGCTCAGCCAGCAGTGGTATAACAGGTGTGGCAACTGTTAAAGCCAAGTTGAAGGACAACTGGACTCCAAAGAGTCTGGATCCAGGATTCCATAAGTTCAGGGTGCATCCAGAAACATCAAGAATCACTGTCCATTTCCTGCTTACTCCTTGAACTGTAGCTTTGTTAAGGCCATCTCCCCAAACCAGACATGCACTGTCCTCTGTTTCTAATTACTTAAGCCCTACATGTCCTCCATGGCTCCTTAGAGCTGTATTTCTTCAGGGATCCAAAAGCCTGCTGCCTCTGTTCCAGGATTTACTGACGATTCCCTTCTCTCCTATAACATTTAATATCCCTCTATTTAGCAGTAACGTTTAAAATTTCCTTCTGGTTCTGAGGACCTTTTTCCTTTTCTCTGTAAAATCCTCTGCTAGTGGTCATCTCAGCACATAGCCCAGTTCCAAGCACCATGTGGGCAACTGAAGAACCAGGGTCCGAAAGAGTCCTTTGTTTGGATCTCTCTTACAGCTCTGAGAATCTACTCTGTACTGCACACATGACTTTTAATATTTTGGGGTGTCACTGAACTTTTTGAGAATCCAGAAGATAGTATCCTTCTTCTCAGAAAAAATACGAATGTGCACACACACACACACACACACACACCACTGACCCACACAATTTTACATTGAATTTTAAGGATTCATCAACCCCAACTTGCCAGGCTATACATTTCTTTGCCTACAGAAAACTTATTGTATTTTTCAATACTTTGCATGGTACCTAGGTGCTCAATAAATCTTGTCTGAGATAAACAGAACTGAACTCCAGCTTTTACCAGACTACATTTCCTATATTTGTATTCCATGCAGTACTTAGCACGGTGTCTTGGCAATAATAGTAATTTAATAAATATTTGTTGAATCAAATTGAAATGTGCTTTCTTTGTATCTCAGAGAAACATCAATTACAGTGATATAGGTAGATGGGGCTAAATAAATATTTAGAATGACTCTTTCAACACTTAATCTTATTGTTTTAACATCCTACAGCCTGGAATCCACTAAAGTAAGTACATTAGTGTTAATAGATACACTTTTAATCTTTTTTTCATGAAGTGTTTAAATTTTGAAGTATTTAGGTGTAAAGCAACAAAGTAGAATTTATTCATCCTTTTATAAATGTCACTACATTCTATTTTGAGAATAATGTGAATAAGGACCAGGTCTGAGAATTCTAAAAAGAAGCATTTCTACTAGGGAAGGAAGAATATGAGGCACCTTTTTCTTCCACAATCAACCCAAATGTCTCACCACTTAAAACAGATTCTCTTCTGCTTGGGTAGCAATCCTGTTCTTAGCAGTTTTTGGAATAATGAACAACCCTCTTCATAATGACAGAAGTTTGAGCCTTAAAAATAAAATAAATAATTAAAAAGGAGAAGGGAGAGCTGACTGATTGGAACGACACCAAATTTTTATTTTCAATGGCATTTGTAGCTGCTAGAAGTGACACAATTTGTGTCAGTCTAGGAACTTGAGGTAACCAAACATAAATTGTAATTGACCAAATTAAAGTCAGAAGAATTGTAATTAGTTCATTAAATAAATGGTGTGGAGAATTTCCCAACTTAGTGGTGAGATACAAAACAACAGACCATCTATTCAATAGAAAATAAGATAAAAAGGGATAAAACAAGAACAAAAACCTAACTTTCTCTTCAAAGGAAGCAAAGAAAAGACAATAGAAAGAAACATTAAAAAAGGAAGATTCAATTAGCAAGGAAGGAAAAAAGGAGAGAAATCCAAGTGGGATTCTCTGGGAGGGAAAAGAACGTGATGAGAGTTTAGATCATCATCTATAAATAGCCTCTTATTTTATAAATCCTTCATGTGATGCATAGATTATACGGTGAGCCTCCCTTGTCCTTAATATGTACAGTCTCCCGGCACATACCTTTTAAGGCAATCTGCAATAGTAAGCACAAAGAACTAGCTCTGGAAAATGACTTGGGCTTCTCTCTTTAAAAAAACAAGAAGAAAATTGATGAGGAGAGAATCTGGGAACATTGCACAAATTGTCAGGAGGGCACAGAAGGGATAAGTCTTAGTAGACTATGAAATAATTCAGAGGAATTGTATGCCCCTCTTCTTCTAACTTACCGGTGTGAGGGATAATGTTAATTACCATCCTATAATGAACCTTCCTCCAAATAACACAGGCAACCCCTTTACCTGTCATTCTTCACAGACGTGTCAGGTCTTGTGTTCTGTTGGTCTCTTCTCACCCCTTTGTTCTGACTTTCAATTCTGCAAGATGCTAGTGGTGGTCGGGCTGAGGATGGAAAAGCAGAGAGTATGAAAGGGAAGATATTTTGTAATTAATTTTTTAATGCTTTGTTGTGTTTTCAAGAACTCCCTTCCATGTTTCTAATCACTTGAATGGAAGGAGCAGTCTTTGTAATCCTATACCAAATTTAATACTCTTTTTCAGGTTTTTAGCAGGGCAAAGAATTGGCAAAGGTACCCATCATGATAGTTGGCACTTCTCTTGAATATTCTTTATTACTGGCCATCATTATTTTTTAAAGAAGAAAAAAACCTTATTTTTAAAGAGGAAATAAAATATATCTTGAGACACCCCCTCCCACCCTGCTGACATAGGGATATGTTACACACATCTGTGTTCCTAGCCTACTCTTCCCACCTGTCCGAGAGAACCAGAGTGGCTGAATTAAAAGCATTCATCTGTGGCTTGATGGGCATGGTCAGTGGATTTCCCCTTCCACCAGACAAATTTCAAGACATTTAAAAATCTATGCCATCGTTTTCTAGGAAGATAAATACATCTTCCCTCAGTCAATTATCCCGAGAATAACTCTCTCCTACACATTTCTTCTACCCAAAAAGATAATGTAGAGTTTTGTTTTGGTATTTTTGTTACAAAAGAAAAGTGTTGTATCTTGAGAATTAAAAAGATATATAATTTATACTTCCCATTGACAATTTTTCACCATAAATCTCTTTGTACTCTCATTGAGTTTTTCAAAATGTCCATGGAAACAATGACTTAAGATGATAATGAGTGCCAATAAGAGAGGCTTCATTTCTCTAAGGACTGTCATCTGTTCTAAAACTCACTTTTTAGATTCAATACCCCTCCTTTTGTTCTCTAAATCTCTCCCATTGGCTACAAAAAAACTGTTGTTTTGTACATTTCCATTTTGGGGATTTTTGTAATATTTCATATGATCTCGCTGGGGAACCTCATTCTGTACCATAATTTGAAATATTTTCTATCAACAGCTCCCAAACCTACACCTCCACCACAGCCCTCCCTCTTCACCTTTAATACTAGAGGACATATCCACCTGCTTATTCAACACGTTCCTATGGAAGGCTGTTTTTCCCCAGTAACTGAAACTAGACCAGCTCATTCTCCCAGATTCCATCTCTCACGATAATCACAATTGCCCTGGATGTCATTTTTAACACCTTCCATTAACTCACAGCCTCCTTTCTTCTCTGCCTCACATAGTGTCATCCAATGATTCATCAAATCCTGTGAATTTCCCCTTTGATGTGTCTCATGAAGTCATCCCATCATTGCTATTATTACTGCCAGGTGGTATTACAGTGTCTTACCATCTCTTGCCTAGATTATTGTAAGGACATCCTAAATGATCTGATTTCAATGTCATCTGTATATACTTTCAGAGTTTTTACAAAAATATGATCGTCTAAGTCCCTTCAATGAAGTTTCCTGCTATATCCTTTTTAAATTCCTTCTAAATCTGGCCTCTGCCTACCTTTTCAGCCTCATCTCTTACCATTTATAGCACCACTTAACTATTCTGTGCATAGTTACATATCAAATGAAATGCCTGCAAATTTTAATAGCTCATATTAATAGCTACCAATTTTGCATTATATATATATGACAAAATTTCTAATCTTTACTATTACAAACTATTATAAACAATGTTCCAAAGACCATCCTTGTGCATAAAGCTCTTCATATTTTCATGTAATTATCTCCAAGTCCACAGGGTACCTACAAAGAGGACCATATGACACCTGAACATGCAAAGGGTTGCATGGGAGCAAAGAAACCCTGAGATTATTGAGTCTGGATCTTCTAACATGGCTGAGAAATGTGCCTGCTTTTGGCTTTGGAGGGAGACATTATACTGGAGAGCAAGGATGCTTGTCCTTTGTTCTGGAGAAAGATACTATTTTCCAAGACTGTAAGCAAGCCTGCTCTTTGCTCCAGATGGAGACATTATCTCTATCTTTCAAAGCTGTTCACTAGACAAACATTCTTGAAATGATAGTTTGGAGCAAAAGGCAGTCAATGACTCATTTTTCAAGACAAGCAAAAATGTGAGAGACCCATGGATAACTGTCTTCCTACAAAATTCATCCTTTGTTTCTAAGCCATTTTGGCTTCTGGCAAATATTCCCATGAGTATGTGACTGCATCAGCCACTCTGATCTGACCAACAGAGGCTGGGGCCAGATTCTTTCAATTTGTCTCAGATAGAATTTAATTCAGGTCGATATCCATAGGACTTTAAGCAGCAGGATGATGCTAGCTTGCAGGATTGACATTAACCATAGCCCCCCAAATCCCACACCATACCAGCTGAATAAATCCCACAAAAGCATCATGATCTACCTTAGAAAGCCAGGTGGCTTTCTCAAGGCTGTATTTTGACTTTCTCACTAGATTGAAAGCATTAATTCAGGTATATGGCTACATCTAGATCAAAATCTGTCCTCTATAACAGCCCTGACCAGTGGTGTGATTAATCATTTCAGCTGATGCCAGTGACAAATTTCATGCTGCTTTTTTAATTAGATGATGACTATTAAAGGTGTCTCCAGGGCACACACAATAATGTAGCATTAATCCCTCCAGAAGTTTCCCCAGGTAATCAAGGATGGCTAATTTTGAGAGATCTTTAAGTCATCTAAGGGCAAAATAATCTATTGGTGGTGTTTCTTTAAACATTTGAAGGTCTTATGACCACCCCTTAGGCACAAGTCACCATATTTTGGGGAGGGAGGCAAGGTAATGTCTGGTTTCAACACAGAGAGTATAGTCATAGAGGTGTGTGTGGTGTCCGTGGAAAAAACATGTTGTCTCTAATTGTCAGTCTCCATCAGTAGTACTTACATCAATTGTGAGCCCAGTTTGACAGTAATCAAATATGGCCTCCCACTGGCTGGTAACCCTTACAATTCCTGGTTCTGTTTGAATTTTTTAATCTAGTTCTCAGGCAGTTCTTCTGACCCACCCTATTTGTCCACAGCACCAACCAGGTGTCACTTATCTGTCCCATGGAATGACTGACAGTTACAGCAATGGAGAAAGGCAAGTACCCCGAGGTGTTGATGGATGTTTTGTGTGCTTGTTAGCTGAGGTGGGACCATAATCTGTTCTTTTCCATAGTTTTTTAAGCTGGGTTCCAGGAAAGAGCAATCATATCTTGGTCAGGCCCATCTGACAGGGCATGGCAGATCTAGCAGTCAGTTTTTCAAAGTGTTTGCAACAACTTAGGAGAGCCACACAAGATATTTTACCCCATGAATAAAGTGGCAGGGGTGATTATGAAAGAAAGAATTTATTAATGCTCTTTTTCCCTCATACCTTTTGGTGTCTGAACTGTTCTTTCCCCAGAGAATAGAGATGCTGTTTTCCCTCAACTACCACAAAATCTGTGTATAGCTATATCTTCACCTTTTTTCTAACCATCTCCTACTCATACAGAAGGATCAGGTGAAAGAGAGACATGGGAATTTTTATAAAAATTATCAAAACCCTTATGCTCCCCACTTTGACAAATTGGCCATTATCGGAGGAAACTTAAAGCACTGCACTTGACCAAGTAGTTATTATCCTTATGTTCTAAGCCCATGGTTATTCAATCAGATAAGCCAAGTGGCTGACCAAAATTAAGTTAGAATTCATTAGGTCCCCTTTTGGCTGGGCTGCCACCAAGAGGGTTACCAATCAGGCCATCCTGAGGTGGATTTTAGGGACAAAAAAAGTCATTATGCCTAGGAATATCTCAGAAATATTAATTTGCAAAATAGATCTATATAACCCCCCTTTTGTCCTGATCATTATGACAATTATCCAGGAAGTGGCCAAAGTACAATGAACATTTATGTAGATAGCCATATTCAGTGACCAAATTGTCCTTAAACTGTGTGGACCAGGATGAGGTGGGGAGTTAAAGTCAGAGAGCTTTGAAGTCAATGTTTCATGAGGCCATTCTAAAAATCAATAATATCAGAGGATTGTGAATGGTCAAGTACATGGAAGATAACCAAAACCTTGCTATCACCCCTTATTCACTGGGTTTTGTGATAAGAGCTGCATGACTGTCAAACTGCACATGAACTGAAAAGCTGAAAGCCTGACACCTATTAGTGGCCAGAGTTGACTGATTGGACTGGAAAGGCAACCTCATAACGTGAAAAGTGTCAATAGTGGTAAGGTGCCATGGATAACCCTAAGAGGGGGGTCAAGGACCAGTTGTAGCCAGTCTGTCAAAAAGATTCCTACACTCTTCCAGACTATAGTTTTACAAGTAGCAGAACAAACATCTAGGCAACAGTCCAAGATTCCTTCAATCTATAAGTAGGTTCATCAAGGGTAGTAAAGGCTAAAGCTATGAAAGTGTCTTAAGCTCTGCCCACAGAGAGGAACAACCAGTCATTTTTGGTTCTGTATGGCCAGCACTAAGGTTGAGGAGCCAGAGCTGATCAGTAGACACTGCTAGGTTTCTGCTTAATCTGAATCATCAATGAACTAGGCCCAGATATTTAGGGGAAACTCTGTGAATTCAGGGCACCACTCAGGGCACATAGTCAGTAGCTTTATTTTAGGCTGCAGAGATGTCAGAAAGAGATGATAGGAAGAATTTTATGTTTCCCACTAGCATTTTTCCAGATGTGCTCTTACTGATCAGAAAAATCCCCCTAGGACTTTATGAACATTCATAGTACAAGCATGTGAAACATTAATATCAATTATATATTCAGCAAGGGAAGCCACAACAATATAGTACACTGAAATAACCCAAAGAGTCCAATCCACAAGTTCATTTTAACTTCCTTTCTCCACTGCAAACCTTTCCCAAACCCTGTCAGTTGAATTTGGGCATCCCTTTCCTCACCCTAGGATCATATAGGACAGTAACTTTCTGCCTGTACCTAAAAGAGCTATAAAAATTTAGGTCCTTACCCTCTCCAAAGTTCTGCATGTTACTAGGATGAATAGGTATGGACTTCAGTCCCCCTTGGGAACAAGGAAACTTTAGCTTTTCTCCCTAATTATCTTTCTTTGTAAAGCAGCTAAGATCAGGCTAGTGAGGGAGGGAGGGAAAGGAAATGCAGAAGGTGAGAGTACTCTTGTGCTATTAAGTAAGGCACACTTACTGTAGGTCTCCAGTGACACAGTGGTTTTTCATGGCTCAACCAAACAAAATTCCCATGTTAGTGGTTCACCAAAGGCCTTTATCAACCAGGTTTATCATCACTTACACACATACTTCAACTTTGGGGACCCTCTGATTCGGTAGCCCTAGGCACACTGCTTTGAGATTGTTGCTTTCAGGTTTGTACACTTTGATTCACTTGGGATTGATTTGAGCAATAGTCATCTTTTTTTTTTTAATTTTTTTATGTTTTTATTTTATTTTATTTTGAGAGAGAGAGCAAGAGGGAGACAGTGCAAGTAGGGGAGGGGCACAGAGAGAGGGAGACACAGAATCTGAAGCAGGCCCCAGGCTCTGAGCTGTCAGCACAGAGCCCGAGGCAGGGCTCGAACCCACAAACTGCAAGATCATGACCTGAGGTGAAGTCGGACGTTTTACCGACTGAGCCACTCAGGCACCCCTGAACAATAGTCATCCTTTTAAATGGAATCTATCTTAATCTGTATCATTTGCTATCCCATGGCCAAAATAGTATACCTTAGGTTTATACCCAGTTTCAGTAGAAAGGTTAGGGAGTATTCTGTGGTGTCAGGGCTGACTACAAAAATTTATCTAAAATTCTTTGGGTCAATTTTTCATTCTCCAGCAAGTAAACTCCTTTGGTATTGTTAGCCCAATGAGGGAAGCAAGAGTCCAAAGTCTAGTCAATATCTCACCTGTGGCTTCTCAAGGGAATTTATGTGTCCAGGAAATCTCCCTGGGAGGGCCTAATTTCCCTTAGTGCAGCCATGACCCACTGCAAAATAAAACAAAAAAACAAAAAACAAAACAAAACAAAAAAAACCTTGTGACCTTTTACTGTCATCTCTGAATGGAACTAAGTTAGTCATGCTAAACTATGGAGAGACTGAGCCATGAAACTGCCCAGTTGTTGCCATTTTTTCTTAACAAGCAGGAAGTGCCTGGCTTCTCATCCCTTCATCTCTTTAGTAAACCAGCCAATGTTCTATAATTTGCCTAGATCCTGCCCATACTATTCATGGATTATCCTTCTTTCAGCCAAGTGGAGTGGACACTCTTTAGTTATTATCTGAAATGGGTTGGAAATTCTATTTACTTAGGATGACTCATAGTATTAGTTGCTAGTTGTTTCAATGGGGTTGACCTAAGACTGACTGCGGTATTGTCAAGGAATCCTCCTCCTTCAACATAGGAGAAAAGTTAGCAACAATCAGGCCACCATTCATGTGTCTGTCTGTGAGACTACTTCCTGGCATTTGGCCTACAAACAACTCCCTAATACTTCCTCATTAAGAGGTAAGAAAACAGAGGACCATTTACTGCCAGGCTGGCCATACAATTTGATTGCTATGTTTACTATAGGTAAAATTCCTAGGGGTTTCTCTCAAATACCACTAATTTCCCCATAAGGCCCTAACTTTTCCTCTTCCAGAAAGTGTATCTTTGTCAGTATCCCACCACCAAACTGTTGAGATCTGTGATGGGTCTGAGACTTTACTCTACTTGGGAGCTAGTGTGTTAGCCTGCCACAATTTTATGGGTGCTCGTCATAGATGTGAGACTCCTTTTTCCAACCCAAAGAACTTCATTACTCATAGCACAGCAACCAGCATGGAAGTCAACATATATTGTGTTGAAGAACTGAGACCAAGCTCTCCCAGAGCAAATAAAGAGGGTTAGATGATAACTGCATATGCAGTAGGTTGTGCTCTAGGAGATGAACTCTGAACCTGGGAACCCAAATCTTTTATAATGGGCAGTAGGCACACCTGAATATGCCTTGGAGGGAGACATTATCTTTATTATACTGGACAGCAAGCAAATCTGCCTCTTCCTCTGGAGAGAAATGACATTTCTATCTTACAAGGCTGTTTCTATACAAACATCCTTAAAAATTCAGTCTTAGAACAAAAGGCTTTGCTCCCAAGACAGAGAGAAACATGAAAGACCCATGGAGATTTTCTCTTATCACTTTTCATTCTATACATTCCACCACAGTTCAGGAACAGGGCACCTAATTCCAGGACTCAGAATGCTTCAATCTATCTCATCTCACCATAGTTAATATATCACCTGGATAATAAACATTTCCTTTCAGGACTCCTGTTCTCTTGGGCCATATGCCGGTTTAAAGATTAAGGCATTCAAAGCAAAGTTATTTTTCACAACATGAATCTTTATTCACTTTTCTAGTTTCCTACTTCTTTTCACTCTACCTCTTACCCTCTTCATGGAAAATGTTTCTTATTTGATGGATTATATTCATAAAATTAAAGTACTTTTTAAATAAACAAAATAGATTTTATTGTATTAAATATTATACTCAGTATGTTTAGAACATGACTAGCAAAAACACCTGCCCTATACTGGACAGCGACTTAAAAACCTAGAAAAATATGGGCTGTACTTAAATTAAATAAAGATGGAGACAATATTGTTAAGGTTATGAGAAATGAAGATTTACACTGTGCATAGGATTTAGTATTGTGATTTCCCCTCAAATATGAGAACCGCATTATAGGGTGAAGTTGAACAGTGAGCAATCTGCCTCACATTTCATTTAGCTGATTAAGTTTTATAGAGGAGATAAAATTTCAATTCAATAACTCTAAGATATGTTGTTTCAGCCCTTACCTTAATAGCTTTAGTCAGGTTCCATGTAAGATGCTTACACAAAAACATAATGGAAAACCAGGGTTTTGGTGTAAGATCAAAGTAAATGTCAGGATATCTATAGCAGAATGCACTAATGGTTCAAATTAATTCATTCCAATGGGATGCACTTAAACTACATCTCGCTCAGTCATAGGAAAACATTAGAAGTATGGAATATATGCATATATCCAGCAATGCATGATGACAAAAAATACTCTTTATAAAATGAATTGAGGGCAAGTTTCTCTTCACCATTATAAAAGTATACTGTATTGTAATTTAGAGAATTAAAAAAAATTCTAACTAGTTAATATCAACCACGTGTCTTTTGTCAAATCATTCATGAGTAGGATGCCCATTTACAGAATAACAAAGCTCTAGAATAATCTTTTTGCAGTTGTCTTTTTAATGAAGTATTACCATTTTTGAGATGGATATATGACTTTAGGAATACTGACTATTTCTTTAACGATGAGAAATCTCAGCATTTACTGACAGTGAGAGGAAGGAATTACATTTTATACTATAAAAGTTGCTTTCTTTTCTAGAATGCATGTGATATGAAAGGTGAGGCCTATGACACGTCCTTTAAAGACACAGGAAAGAAAGTCATGTCATTTCCCTCCAATTTTAATTGTTCTAGTCAGCAACAATTTTCCAGCTCCCTGTCAAGGAAGGGAAAAATGGTAAATCAAGTCCTTATGTACAAACCTGTCCCAAAACCAGAATTCTCTTGCCTTCATATGGAAACCACTGGATCATCACAGGGTTCACCTGAGTCCCATGGAAAAAACTATTTAAACTCATGTCTGGATTGCACAGGTGATCCCATCTGTCAGTCTTGTGAGACCCTTTCTTCTCTCTCTGTCCTTAATTGTTCTTTATTTTCTCTTCTGGCAAGAAAGCAGTAGTCAAGGCAAGCTGGGAACCAGAGTGTTATCAACTTGTTTGTGATGCTTTATTACCTGGCTTTGTGCAAAGCTCTAATAACAAGGAAAGGTGGTATTGGCCTGTTAATAATTAATAGCACCCAGTGCAAATGAAGTACTTCTGTCATAGGGCTTCATCAGTAAGGTCACGGTACAATAGGGGTTGCGGGTTCTGTAAGCATGAGTGGTATTTGCATATGTCAGAACAGACCGTGCATGCTAACAGTACAAACACTTCACATCTGCTTCTGTTTACTCCCATGCTAACACCCCAAAGTACAGGAGTCCCGTGTTAATTGCTCAGTTACATATTGACTGTTGATGTGTTCTCCACAGAGCTTTTCATAAGTGCACTGTTGCAAATAAACTGCTAATGACTTTGCTTATTCCAGCCAACCTTTTAAGGAAATCTACAACATACATGCAGATTAATGATTCCTCTATTTAGCAGTGTGTCTTGTGACTAGGTTTGCATAGAGGCAGTATCAATTAAGTAGCAATTATCTGCAAAGTGGAAAAAAAGAGGGAAGATATAAATAAGTAATGAGTGTGATGGTAAAATCTCTGAGAACAACTAGAATTGAACTCTGAGGCAAGGGCACCGACTAGTGAACATTTTTCCCCATATTTTCTTATACCTGAAACCCATGGAGCCCCCATGGAAACCAGAATAACAGACACTTAAGTTCTTAGGAATTTTTTATATTTGATTTTCAAGGTGATCACTATATTGAAACAGCAAAGAAACAAGGAAAAGCAAGGCTGAACTTAAACACTATTAACAAGACAGTTTATAAAGAAAAGAAAAGAAAAGAAAAGAAAAGAGAAAAGAAAATGAAAAAAGGGAGAGGAAAGGAAAGGAAAGGAAAGGAAAGGAAAGGAAAGGAAAGGAAAGGAAAAGAAAGGAAAAATTGGCCCTATAAATGTCTATTCTCTGAAAGGACGTGGCAAAAACATAACAGATTTTCTATGTATTTTATCAACAGAGGTCAGCACAGAGTCCTAATTTATCCTTCTATTCTTGTCAAACAATGGCCTTTATCAGTATCTCATAAGACTTATCTGGAAAATTCCACATTATCTGGTTATAAATGAAAAGACCAAGCTGGGTTCTGAAGATATGCGAAACACCCAAATTGGTAGGGTTAGTAACAAATTTTACAGAATCTACTTTTGTTTACTAATGTTGGTTTATAGCAACCAAATAGGTTCTTCCAGGTCAGGCTTCTCTCAGGAGATAGTCAGAGAGGCAGAGGACAGGGCCACTTGGCTATGGTCCTTGTTAACCAAGACAGTTTTGACCTCAACAGCAATGGACTGAACAGGATGTGAATTGGAGCAGAGAGTCAAATGTTTCAAGGTTTCTCCAGAAGATCTAGAGCCCAACAGTTCCTTTGATAGCTTTTCTCCTCAGGGCTGACTATCATAGGTCAAAAAAAAGAAGAAAAAATTTAACCTATCGTAATCATATTTTCCAAATCTTAAACGAGGACAAATGGTTTGACAAATATATATGGGTAAAGACCATTAGAAATGTGAACTGCAATGGCTAGCATACAGTTAGAGTCTGAGACAAAAAGACTCAACAAAACAGAAGTTTACACAACAACAAAGTATATTTTGCTGCAATATTCCAATCCTAAGTGAAGCTCCTGGCTTCTGGGCTACTCTGCTCCATCTGGTAAGCCAGGAATTGTGGAGGCCACTGAGGTACACCACCCAGATTTTATTAAAGAAAATCTGCTGTGAGACTAGCTGCTGTAGCTTCAGATCTGTACAGATATTCATGTTGAGGCCACGCTAATGCCCAGGCTACTCCTAGCCAATGAATAAGCATGGCAGGGGCACCAGAGGCAGGCCATTTTTGTCCAAAGCAAGAATCCTCTAGTGGGAGATTTTGGTCAGGGACTCCACATTGCCTTGACTGAGACTTCTCAGAGATGCTCTGCAATCTGGAGCACACCCCACTCCCGCCTCCTTCCTCCCTGCTCTCCATCCAGAGGTTTCAGAACTGACTGTAGCCCAAAGGCTCTCCCCATATCTCCTTCTCCCTCTCTCCTTTGCCTTTCACAGATTTTCCCTTTAGTATTTGCTGTAGGTTCAGGCTCATTTAGGTGCAGTGTTTTCTTGTAACTAAAAAGTCTTGGGGCACCTGGGTGGCTCACTCTGTTAAGTGGCCTACTCTTGATTTTAGGCACCATCTCACGGCTGGGGAGTTCAAGCCCTGCGTCTGGCTCTGTGCTGACAGCAAGGAGCCTGTTTGAGATTCTACCTCTCTCTCTGCCCCTCCCTGGTTTGTTCTCTCTCTGTCTCTCTCAAAATAAATAAACTAGGGGCACCTGGGTGGCTCAGTCGGTTAAGCGTCCGACTTCGGCTCAGGTCATGATCTCACGGTCTGTGAGTTCGAGCCCCGCGTTGGGCTCTGTGCTGACAGCTCAGAGCCTGGAGCCTGTTTCAGATTCTGTGTCTCCCTCTCTCTGACCCTCCCCCATTCATGCTCTGTCTCTCTCTGTCTCAAAAATAAATAAACGTTAAAAAATTAAAATAAATAAATAAATAAATAAACTAATTAAAAAAAAAAAAAAAGGAAAGGAAAGAAAGTCTTTGAACAACTGGAGGTACCCATCCCCCTATCTGTAATTCTTTGGGTCAAATGTGATTCTGAATTCAGAATAGGGTGCATTCTACCTTATATCATATACCAACCCCATTTGGGGCACTCCACAGTGACCATACAGTAAAATCCAAACATGCATGCAAAGTAGGATAAATAGAGGCTATACATGATCTAACATAAACATATACACGATTGCACAAATTTTTGCCAAAAATACATAGAGATAATGCTAGGAATTATCTCTGAATATATTACAAAACAAACAACAAAATAATTAAGGAAATAAAGCAAAGGTTTTTGGTTTTCAAAGCTTTATAGATTTCAGAATTGTAAACTATTTAATTTTTGTACTATTACTACTAGTTTCCCCCTCATCACATTAATCATCCATTATATCCTAAGCTAATTATTCTCAAGCTTCAATATCAAAAAGGATCTCCTGGGGGCAGTTTTCAACTCTCAAATTTTTATTCAGTGTGTCTAGTGTAAGGCCTAGAATCTGCATTTGAACAAGCTGGTTAACCCCATCTTCACTTGTGATCCTGATACAGAAAGTTCTGAGATTCAAACTTTGAAAATATTGTTCTAGACTTTTAGTTCACTTTTCACTATGATAAACTACCAATATCACTAGTTCCAGGCTTAATCTCATGAATTTTGAAGTTTGTTGCTTTTTTGAACATAGAACCAGCAAGCTAGCTTATTGTTCTTCCTCTTTGACTCTATCTACATTTGCAGCTAAGTCATACAGCATTTACTTCCTCGTGTGGTATTAACTTCATCAATAATTCTTCAGGGCTATTTATCTCGGAATGACAGAAGTTAGTACTTTTTTTTTTTTTTTTTTTTTTTTTTTTGGAACTGAAATAGAGCTGAATAATTTCTACTTATCTTTGAATATCTTTCTCACCAGAGTATCAGCTTGAGCATATAGAGTTGTTCAAGGAGTCCCCTGTTCCCATGATAGTTGGAGTTATAGGTAGAAAAACTATAGACACCTCTGGTAGGTAAGTGAATCCACAATAGGAATAGCAGGACAACTGACATGAAATATGTTTGTAAGTGTACTCTCACTCAGTACTACTTTTAGCTTGGTTCTCTTGCAGGAACAATTTTCTTTTGACCTAGTAAAGCAAGTAATATTTCTAAAGTTTCCTTTCCCTTTCCAAAGATATTCTTATTTCTGTTTTAAATTGAGTGCTTCCCAAAATTGAAGACTAATCAAAGACTGTAATGGGATATGTTAGAAGGAAAAAAACAAGGTCTGTAAAAGGGTCCAGGTATTTACTTGAGTAATATGTTTACTGCAAACAAATGTTTGCTCACTCCTGAGTAGGAATTTAAAGTCCTCTGCTGAAAACAGCTTGAATGGCCATTGATATTAATATTAATAAGGGGAACACAAGAAAACCTAAATCTGAAAGCATTCTTTAGAATTACATGAATACCATTACTTCCATAGGTTTCATGATTATCAAACTGGGGAATATGACATTTTGCTAGAATTTAACCGGAATTAGAGGTTAAATGTGGTGTATATCCCCAGTGAAACAATTTTAAGAAAATGTTAGAAAAAAATGAATACTTTTTATGCTAAAATAAGCAGAGACATTATGGTACAGAATACAAAGTTTGTGTGCTTTAATTAGTAAAACACACATCTCTTTAGAAATACCATAAATAAAAATGCCTCTTTAGACTAAGACCTCATAACATACAGAGGTCTGTCTTCTTTCTCAGTGATTCAGGGTAAGTTGGTGGGAAAGTTTAGGAAACACTACAGTTGATTGTGACATGTGGGGTTAGGTATTTCCTGCAAGGAGTGTAAACGTGCCTACTTTATTATTCTAGTGCCTGCTCTTGAATTCTCCATCTCAACTTGCAATATATGGAGTTGAAAGCCGTATGAAAATCGTGTGTTTTAGTTGTGCTACCAAGGATATGCAACAGGATGTTAAAATTGAACTATTTCTGACTCTGTTTTGGCTAAAGCCCCAAGACAATATTTGCCATATTCTAAAGTTAGACCACCTATGAAGGACTTGCAAGGAAATAGAGGAAATAGAGAAGGAACCCACAAGGCCCTTTTCCCCCTTCAGGTAACAACCTATAGCAGGCCAACTTGGGGTGAGGAGAAGCTCTGACTCAGATGAAGTTTGATTTTACACGGACTAGACATTTTAATTGCTGAAACGAGACTTTCCTTTTGTGACAAGAGGTGATCGGAGGACCTTTTATTACCTAAGAATGACCAAAAAGTCATAGGATTTCCTCTCAATTTCATCTGAGCAGTAGAGCAAATAAACCTACAGAGTGGGTCTGAATGGGCAAGTGGAAGGAAAATAATGGTGTTTTTTTTTTTTTTTTTTTTTACTATATGCCTGTGTGCCTGTGACTGGGACATGAATCAGGAAGAAAGAAGCAGTATAAGGAAACATTTAGAAATTTCTACTGATTCTTTTCTTTTGTGTTTGTTTGCTTTAAGGGGCTATTATGCTTATTTTTATGAACTCTAATTTTTTTTTAACAAAATCAGGACTTTTCCTTTCCATTTTACAACACATTCTCTGCTTACCTCTGCTATATGCCCTGAGCTCATTCTCCATTCAATTCTGTTGTCAGTGTTCACTTTATCCATATTTTGCTTGCTTTAAAATATTATAGTGATATTGTGTATCATATTCTATAGGCTCTATATTTTCCCAATTTCCAGGTTTTATGGGAACTGTCTTCTGATTTCCAGAAATACCTGAAGCTGAAAACAGAAGAGGAAATTACATTGTAAAGAACAGAAAAATAAATAAATACTGGTTATAACTTCCCCCCCAAAGTGTTTATCACTTGGCCTACAAATTCCTGACCTGCTTACCAATTTATCTAATCAGGAGAAATAGACTGGCATCCAGGATATATAAATCAATCCAGTCCTATTATTATGAGAACACTGGCTTCAAAATCATAGGGCAAAATCATAGGACAAAGTGAGTAAAGAAAGAATTCATTTTACCATCAAGGGAAATATTTTTTTAAGGAAGTCTTAATTATATGAGAATTATCTTACTCTCTAAAACCAGACAGAGAGATTCATACTGAGATACTTGTTAAAGGTTAAATCTCAAATACTGAGCGGTGTTAAAAAATGGATCTTGAAAAGGTGCTAATAATAGGTGCAGATATTTATTGAGCACCTTTTAACTGTTAGGCACTGTGCTGGGTTCTGGCCACATACTGATAATGAATGGATGCTTCCTGATCTCTAGATGCTCAAAGGGTAGAAAAGAAAACACATATAAGTAAATTAATACTTAGAATTATACATACAATAAGAGGATATATAAAAGATAAACTGAGAGATGACCACGGGAAAGAGGGTTATCTCTGTTAGAAAGGGAGGCGGGGAGGCGCTTCTGGTCAAAGGTCAAGTCAGCACTGGCTTTTGAAGAATAGCCCAGGAGACGACGGGCACCTCAAATAGAAAAAGCAGAAAGCACAGAAGCTCACATGCAAAGCAGTGTGGCGTGTTCAGGAATCCCACTAGCAGGATCAAGTAAGTGGAACATTAAATGCACATGGACAGGAGTAATTAGGGCCAGTAAAGGAGGCAAAGGTGGTAGAAAAGGGCAGGTTATAAAAGGACTTTGCTAAGGAACTTCATCTTGAGGGCAGTAGGAAGTCAGTAGAAGATTTTATATGAGTGAGAGATGAATTGGTCAGTGATTTAAAAGAATTCGTGTAGGGGTGCCTGGGTGGCTCAGTTGGTTAAGTGTCTGACTTCGGCTCAGATCATGATGTCATGGTTCGTGGGTTAAAGCCCTGTGTCAGGTTCTGTGCTGACAGCTCAGAGCCTGGAGCCTGCTTCAGATTCTGTGTCTCCCTCTCTCTCTGCCCCTCCCCTGCTCATGCTCTGTCTCTCAAAAATAAATAAATGTTGAAAAAAGTAAAAAAATAAATAAATAAAAGAATTCATGTAGCTAAAAGCAAGACATGCAATAGAGGGAAGGGGAACCTACAAATAAAAATAAACCATATTCCTAGTGGCTGAAGAAGTAGAAAGAGGAGAGGAAGAACAAGAGAGATTTTAGAGGAAGAACACTTAGGGAGAGGGGTGGGGGTGGGGGAGAAAAGGAAAGAGAGAAAAGAAGAGAGAGAGAGCTGCAAACAAGAGGAAGATGAGAAAATGTAATGCAATTAAAGATAGTTTGCTTGAAATTTTTGAATCTAGGTGTATTAGGCAAAATTATGCCTCCCTTACCTGCCTTCAGAAGTTCCATTCTAATCCCTGGAATTTATAAATATGTAACCTTACTTGGTGGAAGGGACTTTGATGTAATTAAGTTGAGGATTTTCAAATGGGGAGATTATTCTGGATTAGCCAGGTGGGCCCTCTGTAATCATAGCAGCACAGTCACTTGAAATTTTTCCTCTGATAGTTCTAACATCTAAGTCTGGTTCTGTTGACTTACTTAAAAATTTTTAAATTTATTTTTATTTTAAAGAGAGGTTCAAGCAGGGGAGAGGGGCAGAGAGAGACAGAGAAGAGAGAGAGAGAGAGAGATCTCAAGTGGGCTCTACTAGCACGGAGCCTGACACGGGGCTCGATCCCACGAGTGTGGGACCGTGACCTGAGCCAAAATTGAGTTAGACGTTCAACCCACTGAGCCATCCAGGCGCTCCTGGTTCTGTTGATTTCTTTATGTCTTGGAAATGTTTTATATTTTCTTGCTTTTTGGGCCTCACTTCTTAAAACTGAATTCCTATAAATGAACAGTAGGAACCAAGGTAAATAATCTTTATGTTCAGAAATTGTTCATCTCTCCTTTCATCAGGCCGTTGATGTGGGTCTGACTCAAGGTGGTCAGTAGTTTACTTAGAATTTGTTGAACAGGCTTCAAATTATTCCAGTAGTAGACACCTACGCCCCGTGTTTAGTGTAAGGACCGTGATTGCCAAAAAGTTTTTCTGTGTTCCTGCTCTTCGGACAGCTTTCAGGAGCCCCTGCACACCTGTGTCACATATTTCTCTCCTTGCTCGTGCCCTCCAAAGGCAGAGGTTGTTGTTGCTTGTCACTCAGGCACAAATGTACGGCTCTATGGAGGAAGAGGTGTTCTACCTGTCCTCCATCCTCAGTGTTCTAAGGGGCTTGCACCAAAGCAGATTTCAGTGTTCTAAGGGGCTTGCACCAAAGCCCCCTGGGTGGGGCTTTTGCAGTGTTCTAGTTCGTTTACTTTCAGTGGCAGACAGCTTCCTCCATCTTAGTCACTTCAGGTGGCTAAACAGAATACTATAGGGTGGGTGGCTAATAGATGACAAATATTTATTTCTTACAGTTCTGGAGGCTGGAAGCCCAAGATCCAGGTGCTGGCAGATTCAGTGTCTGGTCAGGAATTGCTTCCTATTTCATAGATGGCTGTCTTTTCACTACATCCTCACCTCGGGGTCTGGGTGAAGAAGGGCTCTGGGGTCTCTTTATATGGGTGCTCGTTCCATTCATGAGCACTCTACCCTCATGATCTAATCACTCCCAAAGGCCCCACCTCCAAATTCTCTCACACAGGGGATTAGGACTTTAACATAGGAATTCAGTCTATAGCTCCCTCCACACAGCATAGATTCTAGAGAGCATGCAGATTTCCTTCTTTTGTTTTTTTAATGTCTATTTATTTTTGAGAGAGAGAGAGAGAGAGAGAGAGAGAGAGAGAGAGAGAGCAGGGGCGGGGCTGAGAGAGAGGGAGACACAGAATCTGAAGTAGGCTCCAGGCTCTGAGCTGTCAGCACAGAGCCGGACGCAGAGTTGGAACTCACACGCCGTGAGATCCTGACCTGAGCCGAAGTCAGACACTTAACTAACTGAGCCACCCTGGTGCCCCTCCTTCTTATCTATGACAGCCTAACTGTCTTCTATGAGTGGGGTAGTTAGCAAGCATAAATTTCCTGCCCCTCCCCAGCAGCCTTAGATATACTTTTGTATCAGTGCAGGATCCTGGGCATACATTTATTTCCTGAGTCCCTCCCAGCAAAAGATGGTTTTTCCTAGGATCAGTGGAGGATGGATGGAGAGGAGTCAGATTCTCTAACTTCTTCACACTCAGGGGCAGCTGAATTTTTCTTGCAACAGGGAGTTAAGAGATTTTCCTGCCCCTGGGTAGCAGTAACCCCTGGGTTTTTAAGTACATTCGACTCTTGAGCAATGTAGGGGTTAGGGGCACTGATCCCCATACAGCCAAAAACCCACATATAACTTTTGACTTCCCCCAAAATTAACTACTGATAGCCTACTGTTGACCAGAATCCTTATTGATAATATAAACAGTTCATTAACACACATTTGGCATGCTATATATATTATATACTATATTCTTACAACAAAGCAAGCTAGAGAAAAGGTTATTTAAAAATCATAAGAGAAAATATATTTACAATACTTTACATATACTTTTTGAAAAAAAATCCACATATAAGCGGACCCATAGATTTCAAACCCATGGTTGTTCAAGGGTCACCTGTATTATATACCACTTTGGCCTACATTCCACTGGTCTGAACCCAGTCAGTCAGTCACATCTAGCTCTAAAAGGGAGAGCTGGGAAATGTAGTTTCCTGTGTACACAGGAGGAAAATGAAAAGGTGTGTAAAACACATAGCATTGTCTCAGCCTTACCATGATAATGGGAAAGGGACTAAATTGAGGACTCCCTGCGGTTTTCAATCTCCTTAGCTTTGTAACCATGACTCTGGATAATCTGGCATCTGTCTACATCTCCAGCTTTATTTTCTCCCACATCCCACACATATCCTGTGGTGCAGGATAACTGTTTTCACTTATCTAAAAGACTGTGCTCTCTTGAGCTATGTCTTTGCATATGCTCCTCCCCCTTTCTTCACTGAGTTTCCCTTTCTACATCATAACTTCAGGGAATATTCTCCAGCCTTTCTTCTGTGACCCTATAAATCTCCACGTTTTTCTATTCCAGCAGTTACCACGCTGTAGTATAATTGATTATAAGTTCTTTGAAGATAGGACAGGAAAATGCAGAGACACGAGGATGGGTAGCAGATTTCATTTGCATTCAGGATGCTGTAGGTCTAATGGTCTGAAAGCAATCTGTATACCCAACCCTGACTACAGTATTGACTCAACTCCTTTGTTTCTGCTATTCTCTCATTCTCCTGCTTTTGTATACACCACTACTCAGCAAGTGATGTTCACTATAACTCATATTCTTTTTTTCATAACTCATACTCTTTATAAAGAAATATTTTAATAATATATTAAAGGAGAGCAAAATATACCACCCCAAAACATGCCTCTTTGGCACAAGGATTATTTTGAGCTGGTTATTTTTTAAAACCGCAGACACTAGAGAAGCTTAGAAAACCAACCAGAGGTTACCCTTTTGTAAGAGACATTTACATTGATAAGGGAAACATCCATTTGTATGGATCTCTCTCTCTGTGTACCAGGAAGAAAAGCATGACCAAACCTGTAGAAACTTCTCAACTGAGAAGGCAAGAACTGAAATCTCCATAACTTTATCCTTGTTTACTGTGCCTTTCCTGATAACTTCTCATGATTGGCCTTCCTCTCTCTCGCCACCACCGCCCCCCCCCCCCCCCCCCACATCTTTTGTCCTTAGCTGAAGATCGTATTTAAGGTGGTAGGTTGGACCATTTTGGAGAGTTACTTAGTTTTCCTGGGTATCTCCCATGTATACTGAAGGTATAAGGTTATTAAACTTCTATTTTTCTCCCATTAATCTGTCCCTTATTCCACGGTGGGATGGGGGTTCTAGCCAAGAACCTAGAAGGGTAGATATACAATATATAATATAGTAGCTAATACTTACTGATAATCATTATTCTAAGTGTTTTACATGTATCAATTCACTTAATTCTCACAACTTTATGAAGGTATCATAATTATCTTATTAAAATAAATGAAGAAAAGCACAGGGAGCTTAAGTAACTTACTCAACCTGACAAAGCTAGCAAGAGTTGGACTTGGGATATGGAGCAAGGTAGTCTGGCTTTGTGGCCTGAGTTCTTGGGACGAGCACTCATCCTCTGTCAGTTAGCTGTGGCAATATTGGTATCATTATTTGGTACCAAGAATGTGACTATATCAGTCAGGATCTAGATGGAAAAGCAAATTTCAACATAGTTCATTTAAGAGAGAAATATTAATATAGAATGTTGGCTAAACAGCAAGTTTAGAATGTTGGAGGACAAACAATACAGAAGAGAAATATTACAGAGGTTACGCAGAGGTTGAGTTATTAGAATCTTTTTAAAAAATTTTTTAATGTTTATTTATGTTTGAGAGAGAGAGAGAGAGAGAGAGAGAGAGAGCAAGCATGAGCAGGGAAGGCACAGAGAGAGAGAGAGAGGGAACCAAGGATCCTAAGTGGGATCTGATGCTCTCTGACAGCAGAGAGCCTGATCCGGGGCTCAAACTCACAAACTACAAGATCATGACCTGAGGTGAAGTCAGACACTTAGTTGTTTGAGCCACCCAGGCATCCCAATTATTAGAATCTTAAAGCTTAGAGAAGGGACCCCAAATTGCTGGGACTCAAAACGCTAAGGAGATATTGCCTGGCTGGGTCTGTACCTTGGGAGCTTGGAGAAAGTACATTGCAGAGCTAGGAGCAGGACTTTTGAGCAGAGTGGGTTACTTAGCTGGTGATAGTACCTCAACAAAATGGAGGAAAGATCCTACAGAGCTAAAATTCAGACCTCTGTGGAGGGAGAGTGATCTAGCTGGTGCTCTGTGCTGGTCGTCTATCTTAAGATCATAAAGGAGGCTGCCCCAGAAAGTGGAATTCAGAATTCTAAGAAAGGGTGCCTGCCAACTGGTGCTAGTATTCTGGAGGGATTACATGAGTCTATTTCAGGGAGTGTGGGAGAGACAAGAACCAACAGTCACTACCAGGGGAAGAACTCTTGTGGAGATGCAGAGAGGGACAAGCAAACAGGAGTAAGGAAACTTCTTCTCTTGTCATCTTAGCTGTTGAAATAACCTAACAGGGAGCCAGCTGACAAAGAAGAAACGTGGTTTGCAAACAAAATTAAATGAGGATAGGTTTACTGATCTGAGAACTTGGAAGAAGGATCTTGCAAAGCAGGAATCATAATATTCAGAAGGTATTACTTGAGTTAGTGCTGGTACCAACCCTGAAACAGAAAAAAAAAAAAAAAAAAGGAAGAAGAAAATATCAGAAAATCATGGTGTATTTGAGTGTAATAAGGATGTTTCTGGAGATCAGAAAAAATAGTTCGATAATGCAACACATTAACTTATATATGCAGAGCCTATTAGAAGGTGTCACTGCATTTGGGGATGATCTAATCAAGATTCTTAGAAGGAGCTGGTACTAGCAACAGAAGTTTGAATTATTTGTCTGAAACACTTATGAGCTTAACTTCTCTCTTAATTTCTCTTAATTTCTTAATTTATCTATCTTAATTTATCTTAATTTCTCTCTTAAAACAACTAATGAATTTTAATTTACCCATTTATTAAACATATTCTGGATATCGTCTATACTGCACCTGCTTCTGTTTGTTAGGTCAGAGATGGGACAAACTCCACAAACGAAATATGGTGTAGGTGTAAAGCAGGTTCATTGATAAAATTTACAGGCAGAAGGACAAAAAAACACATGTAGTATCCCCAAGTCTCTCCGTCTAACAGAAAGTTGTCCATGGGTGTGGTGTAACTGGATGTGCAGTGGGGGGTGCTCCTGAACAGGCTATGCCTCCTGCCATCCCTACTCCTACCTTACATACACTCTACATTTTCTGGAGAAATTGGGAGGAGGCAAAAAGAATCATCGGATGGATAGTCTAATTATGGTGTACTGGAAGGAGTCCAGCCAGGGAACAGAAACTGCACCAGTTATCTAAACAAAGAAATTTAATATAAAGAATTGCTAACCCAGTAGGAACTTGTTAACTAGAAAATCTACAGGCCAAAAGGGAATCCTATGCTGTCACTGAGCAACTAAGGGATGAGTAACTAAAGGGTAAGAAGGGAAGTGGTTTCAATCAATGAAATTTAGAAGAGGGGTTCCATAGAGTTGAGACTCAAGAGTATAGAAGACGGTCCCCATGAGCCTAAAACCCCAAACGTCTGAAGAAGAGGTGTCATTCTGCTGGTTTTGCTGTTTCATGGTGGAGGAAGTGGTCCATGATGAATCTGGTTTTGCAAGTGTGTGAAAATCTACAAACCAGATCCAGCTGTTACTACAGGAAGGAATCATGACTATCAGGATGAAGAATCATTGCTAGGATGACGCTCAGAGGAATAGGAATCAAAACAGAAGAGACCAAGACTCTTCTTAAAGCAACCTAGCAGAATCTCTCTAGTAACCCCTATTGGCAGAGAACAGGAGCCTTCACCACGGAGGTAAAATGTAGAAATATTCTTTGTGGAGTCCAAGCACTAGCATCACAGAGCCTAGCATAAAACAGTGGGTTTAGGCCAAAAGACAATAGTTTGATAAGCAGCACAAACGGAAGGTCTTGGGCTACGTGTTTGGAGGAAGGGGCTTGCTAAAGAGAGAAACCTTCTCATTTCAACTGTAAGTCGGAGGCCTGAGGAGTTTGCCCACCCGCCTAAATCTCAGTTGGTCACTGAGCAGTCCATCCTGGTGAGCCAGCTGTTGTGGAGGATAGCTCAAGAGCACCATTCCGCAGATGGAGGAGTCCATCACTTTAATGTTTTTGTAAGTTTCAGAAAAAAAGTAATAAGGTGAGGGTGGGATGTAATAAGTGCACTCTCTCACATACCAGTGGGTATTTAATCATACCAACTAGTTTAAAAAACTTTTGAGTCCAATTTCCTTTAAAGTCCCCTCTTCTTAAGCAACTGGTGAAAGATCTCTTGCGTCAAACAGTCCATTGGAAAGATTAATCTAACAGTGATGTGTTGGATGAAAAGGAGGAGGGAGACAGGAAGGCCAATTAGACAGTTAAGCCTATGATCTGACCTATCATTGTGACATGGGAACTGGAAAGACAGAAACATAAACATCATGTGAAAGGAAAAGAAAAGCAAGTAAGACTATAGCAAATGAAACTTATCACATTGTTTTATAGCCAGTTGTTAATATGTCCCTCTCTTCTGCTAGATTCTGAGCAATGTGCTTACAAAGACATTTTCTCATTTATCATTGTTATGGGAGGTGAAGGAAGGCAGACTCTAACAGAAGAACTGTAACAGTGTTTAAAAATTGAGAGAGCAAGACTTCTCTGAAAGCAGCTTGGTGAGAAGGGCACCACTAGTGGAGACGTGGAGCAGGCCTGCCAAAATAAGTGTGAGTGGTATTGGTGGCAACTGGACGGTAACCTGAGTGTCATTAGCAGGCTCCAGTTGTGGCAATTGGCAAAGTCATGAGGTCCAGTGTCATCAGCAACTGTCATGCAATAATAGCTAAATCCGTGAGGCTGTCAAGTGGATGGAAAGGAGCATGCATTTTTGCAGCATGCTTATGATGGCTGCCAAGAGGAAGGCATCTGAACGCTCCATAATCCTGTTATTGGAAGTAACCACCTTCCAATAAGGCAGTTAGAGTGATGATGATGGTGATAATGTAGCATCTAAACTTCATATAAAGTTCCTTCTGTGAGCCAGAAACCTTGTCAAATATTATATATACATTATTTTCTTGATCCTTACAGACCAACTACAAAGTAGGTACTATTATCATTATGCCCACTCCACAAATTATGGAACCTGGGCTTAACAAATTAAAGTGTTGGCCAAGATCACACAGATTTAAATGGAAGACCCAGGTTTGCTGTTCCAAAAGACTATGATATGAACTACGAGGTTTTATAAAGAAGTTCAAGACCAAAAATGCCATTTATTACTATAATTACTCCTTCCATTGCTCATTGTTACCTGCCAGGCTCACATGGACTGGAAGTTGAAGATTCTATCTAATGGCTTATAAAAATTATGAACCAGGCTTAAGAAAACCCAAATTCCTAAATATATTTGGAACTATAGTGAAAAATGTTTATAATTTGTCAGAAATGGTATCACAGGTATTTTAGAACCCAAGAAATTATGACATAAATTGAATATAAGTTATCTTTGTTTGGTTTTACATGCAGATATGTGTTACATACAAGTTATAAAGTTCAAATAAATGAAAAGAATGGCACTTGTATCTTACAAAGGCAAAGAATTGGACATGTTGGGAAATAGCTTTGGCGTCTTTTTTTTGACCCTCATAATCACTTGTGACCCTAGGATGGCACTAAGCCATCAAATATAAACTGATTTTCTCTGGTGTCTGATTGCAAGCTGTAGGCCTTCATTATGAATATGGTGCTGAATATATCATTTCTTATCATCATCTGTCAAAAAGAAAAAGCAAAGTAAGAATTAAAGAGGTCCTTAATGGATAGGCTTAACACTGATGATGTTTTTATTGCCTCAGATTTTCCATGTATAACATTATACATCCTGCAAAGGTGTTGCCATCCTGAAGAACAGATGTGATAGAACTGGGAAAAATTCTGAGTAGTGATAGGGACCTTATCACTGAATGTAATATAAATGGCACTTAACCGTGAGAAACAACAAATCGCTTTAATCAATACCTAACAAAGATCAGAATGTCTTTCTTAACTGGAAATCGTACAACCTCTCCCCCACATGAAACTCACCCTACTTAAGAATTATAGAAAGGATTCCCCTATAGTTTTGGAAACTTGGTTTGGGATAGCAGAGAGAAGAGTGAGATAAATTGGTGTTCTCTACTGCTTTCCTTTTCTTTCTCCCCCTTTTTTTCATCCCAACACTTGCTCTCCACAAGAGACTATGTGACCTTGGATAAATTATTCACTCTTGGTTTTAATTGTCTCCTTACTAAAGCTAAGAGAGCTGGATTTGTTCTTCTATTCTATTACTTCTTCTATATCCTCATGATTTCCCCTCTTCATTTCCTACTCTGAAAAGCTGAAAGTGGCTTTGAAAAAACCATAGAGGAGTAAAAGATAGAAGATAGAATAAGTATGGCAGCTTGTTAGTCCAGGAAAATAATTGTTATTTGTTAAGCAATATTTGTTTAAAACATAAAATATTTACATAAAATACAAAGACAAAAATATTTGCTTCTAATTTTTTAAATGTTTACGTATTTTTGAGGGAGAGAGAATGAGCATAAGCTGGGAGGTGCAGAGGGGGGTGGGAGGGACAGAGGATCTGAAGCAGGCTCTTCCCTGACAGCAGTGAGCCCGATGCGGGGCTCTAACTCATGAACCACCGTGAGATCATGACCTGAGGCGAAGTTGGAATCTCAACTAACTGAGCCACCCAGGCACAGTTTGTTTTTTTAAACAACTTGTTTTCTTAAACATTAAGTAGCTGATTTGTTTTCTTAAACATCAAGTAGCTTCTGTTTAACTAACTGCTCATTTTTTATAGTATAATACTCTCTTTGAGGATAGTAATTTTACTTATTTAAAAGTCCCATTCTAATTATTCTATTAATTCTGTTTCCACGGGTGTAAATTCAGGTTGTTGGCTTTATTGTTTCATCCTTTATGGCATAGGTGTTTCCAAATATTTGTGACTTCTGATTCCTGATTATGAACTTAAGTTTGTAACTAATATTTCCCACTAGATTTTCCACTGCTGATTTAAACTTGCTGTAGATTTTTGGTAGATGGACATTATCTAGTTAAGAAGCCCTGTGTAGTCTTAGATTGCTAAAATTTTATCATTAGTTGGTTTAGTGGTTTTAACATGGTGGTTTTAACATGGTGGTTTTAACATCACTGACAATATTTTCACGTTTAGAAGTTCTATTTGGCTGTTTTTCATTTGTTCCCTGTTTTTTCCTTTATTTCTATCCTTTATTAGATTTCTATTACTTTACTATAATTTTGTTTTTCATCATTTTAAAATTCAGGACTCAGCAAGACACTTTGCAACTTTCTCTGGCTGTTGTGACTGTTTTCAAGGCCTCTTTACATGACTGCAACTGCCTTCAGCGCTGTGACGTGTTTGCAGCACACTTGTTTCTAACTATTTTCCTTGCACTGGTTTAAAGGTACTCTCCTAGTCTCATCTAAGGGCAAGTAACTCATTCCCCACTGCTCTGGAGCTCTGTCGTGTCTGATACGCCTGTGCTCTGTCATGGCATCAGTTACATAGGTGTATGGCTTTGACTATATCCTTCAGGTTTGACACCAGGAAATTTCCCTCTCTTTTATTCTGTCCCTTTCTTTTCTTTCTCTCTCTTTTTAAGCTTGGCTGTGATTTATTTTGTTTTTATTTTGTCTAGTACCTTACGTATTTCCATGTTTCTGGAAAGCATTATAAGATAGTAATGTTATAATAACCATTTTTCCATGTGTTCTCTACACGCTAGTTTAATTTCTTTTCCTTAGAAGAAACTAAAATATATGAATCTTTTGGTAGAAAAAAAGTCATTTGAGCTTCTTACATTTTTTCCAATTGTCATCCAGCAAGTACACTGATACTAGTAGTGTCTGATAATATCTGTTTCTCTAAATACATGCTGTTTCTTGAAGGTTGAATAAAAGTTAACCAAACGTAGAAGGGAAGAAATTCCTTCCAAACAGAAGGAACAGTAGGTGAGAATGCCAAGAAATATGAAAAATATGTGTTTGGGGGTTATAAGAGGTTCACCACGACATGGAAGATCATGGATTTACAAATTGTAAAGGATAAAAATCCTTGCCCTGTTGCTTTCACATCCTGGGAAAGTAAGTTCATTAACATCTTAGGCCTGATTTTTGTCTCCTATGACATAATAGTTTTCCACTTTTAGTTTTCCAGTGAATATTAAATAAAATACTGTTAGTAGTGCACCTAGTAGGTGTAGATCACCTAGTAGGTGATCAGTCAATAGTAAATTATATCCATACCTAGAACGATAGGTCCATAATAGCCAAGTGTTGAGGGATGGATGGAAAATGATTCTGATTCCACGGTATGAAAAGTTCATGAGGTCAGAAAAAGAAAAAGTTTAGATTTAAACTTTAAAAAGTTTAGTGGGCTATGTAGGGTAAAATAAAACATTTTCAATTGTTAAATCAGCCATGCATTTCAGGAATAAATCTTATTGGTAACATATTATCATTTTTACATATTGCTAGATTTTATTTGCTAATATTTTGTTGAGTATAAATCAATTTTCAAAAGGGATAATGGCTATAATTTTATTCTTCTCTTGAAGTTGATATATTTTTTTTTTCAATTTTAGAATCTGAAAATGCCAAAACCATAGAATACTTTGATATTCTATGTTCTGGATGGGCTTATTTAGAATTGGCAACGTTTTTGTTCCTCAAATATTTGTTAGACTATTTGTTAGACTATCACCAGTAAAACCACCTGGACCTTGAGTTTTCTCTATGTAAAGGTTTTTAACTACAAATTAAGTTTCTTTAATAGACATGGGCTATTCTGGTCATGTTTTCCCTTTTGAATGAGTTTTGGTAGTTGTGTCTTTTAAGGAATTGGTTCATTTCAACCAAGCTGTCTAATATATTGGCCTAAAGGTATTAGTAATAATTTATTTTTTCATTTAAATATCTAAAGATTCTTTAGTGATACTACCTCGCTCATTCCTGTTGATAGTAATTTGTGATTTCTCTGTTTTGTCCCTGATCAGCTTGGATAGAAGTTTAGCAATTTTATTGATCTTCTCTCACAGGGCAATCTTTTGTTTACAATGATTTTCTCTACTATTTTTTTTTTTTGTTTGTTTTATATTCTATTGATTTCTGCTGTTAATTATTATGTATTTTCTTTTGTTTCCTTTGGTTTTAGTTTCATTTTATTTTGTAGTTTCTTAAGCTGGAAGATGAGGTTACTAACTTGAGAACAATCTTCTAACCTTTGTAGTTTAGTGCTATAAACCCTTTAGTGCTATAAATTACTGTGTTAGCAGCATCTCACAAATTTCGGCCTGTAGTGTTTTATGTTCATTTCAAAATACTCTCTAATTTTCTTTTTGCTTTCTTCTTTGTTCAATTAGCTATTTAGAAGTAACATACTAGTTTCTATGTTTTGGGGGATTTTAAAGAGATCTTTCTGCTAATGATTGTTCTCTGACCATTGTAATTAGAGAATATACTATGTATGACCAAAATTCTTTCAAATGTATTAAAATTTGCTTTTGATATGTTTGGTAAATATTCCATGTGTCTGCTGTTGTTGGAGGTAATATTCTACAAATGTCAAATGGGTCAAATCAGTTGATGGGGTTGTTCAAGTCTTCTATATCCAGACTGATTTTCTGTCTAGTTTTTCTATCAATTATTGAGAGTGTGGGGTATTGAAATCTCTGTCCTTAATTGTGGATTTACCTATGTCTCCCAGTTTCCCCCTGCCCACAGGAATTTTGGGGCTCTGTATCAAGTGCATAAATGGTTAGAATGGCTTTGTGTTCTTGATGAACTGCCATTTTGTCATTATGGAGTAACTTTGCTCTAAAATCTACTTTGCTTGATATTAATATGGCAATTCTGTCTTTTTAAAACTAATGTCAAAATGGTGTAACATTTCTCACATTTTCATTTTTAATCTATTTATGTCTTTATGTTTAAAGCGAATTTCTTGTAGGCAGCATATTAGTGGTCTCCCTGTTTTATTCACTCTAATAGCTTTTATCACTGAATTGGAGTGAGTAGGTTATATCCATTTTACCTGGATATTGATACGATTGGGTGTAAGCCTATTATCTTGCTGTTTGCTTTCTTTGTCTCATCTGTTGTTTGTTTCTCTTTTCTTCTTTTTCTGCCTTCTTTTAGATTACAGGATATTTTTTATGATTGCATTTTATCTCCTTTGGTGGTCTTCATTTGGTTTGGTTATTGCATTAGAATTTACAGTAAACATCTGTAATCAGAGAGTAACTTCAAATGATATTATACCTCTTCATATATAGTAGAAGAGCCTCGTAATTACATACTTCCATTTTTCTCCTGGTCTTGTGCTTTTGCCATGTATTTTATTTGTACACATGTTACATACCTCACACAATATTGTTGTTATTTTTTAAGCACTCCATTATCTTTTAAGGAGACTTAAGGAATAAGAGAACAGCTCACTTTTAAACTTTTAGCCTTATTATTTCTCTTTGAGAATGTTCTAAAAACTATGGATTGTCCCCTTAGAAAGAGTATACATAGACACAAACTATACCCTAAATACTGCTGATAATTACAGGGGGTTTTCTGAAAACTGAAGCCCATGCACAGATCCCTGCTTTATAAAACAGAGCATTCATGTAAGCAGTGAGGCTTCAAAAATACTGGGACTGAAGGTATTAGTCTTAATACGATTTTATTTGCCATAATATTCGTGAAGCCTATGGAAATTCTCAGTATGATATATTCATACAATGTTACATTATATAGCCATTAAATAACAGCTTTGAGGAGAATATATCAATATAAGAAAATGATAATAAAATATTATGTGACAAAAATAAGATACAAAATAAGATACACACTGTGATCATAATTGTATATATAAACATATGTCATTTACAATGTTTTTTGGCTGGAGGTAACAGAATACCTGAATAAAAGTGGTGTAAACTAAGTGCCTCTTTTTTTCTCAATGCAGTAAGTATATAAGTATATACCTCATTAGAGACATACTGTTTCTAGAGACATGTTGGTTTGACAATGTCAGTGCTGTGTCAGTTTCTCTTGGCCATCATCTCCTGATCGTAAGATGCTTGAACATTTCTCATTTCAAATTTTCACACATCTCTATTTTAACAGGAAGTAAAGTATTTCCCAGACAACACAACTGCCTTTCCTTAATCAGACTATCCCTCAGCCCTTATTGGCCGGGACTGGGTCACATACCCTTGCTGCAAAGAAGTCTGAGAAAACAGACATTTGATATTTTCAAACCTCTGTTGTGGAAAGTCATTTCCTGTAGCAAGAAAGTAAGTTTGGGAGACAACTGAGAGTCTCTGGCACAATCAGCAAGAGACAATATCCTGGAGATAAATTCAGCAAGGCAATAATGCATACATAGCAGGTTATGAGTGATTTAGAACATTTGTTGCACATATCCCAAATTTTCAGAACTATGATCATGATAGTTTCATGAGTAATTTATTTAACTGAAGAATAATTATCTTAGATTGAGCTAGACATAATACTCTAGAATAACTCAAATTCTTCTTTTTTCCTTCTCAATATAATGAGGTCACACTGGTTGTCTGCATTTCAATTATCTAACATTTCTGAATTGACTAAAACATTGATTTCTTACATTAGAAGATTCAAATGAGCTAGCCATTTGAATAATACATTTATTATTATAGAATAATAATAATATATAATTATATAATAGTATTAAATATTATTAATATTTGGTGTTTAATAATTGATATTAATTATTTAATTATTATTTCTGCTCTACTGTTCACATATTATTATGAGCACCTGGTACAAAATAATTTATTAATTTTTAAATCCCTGCTTTAGTGTTAATAAATTAAAATAAATAAATATTACAGTATCATTATGTTTAACTGTAAAAGGTACATATACTACATACTACTGTGTAATTCAAAAAAATCCTTGTTAAAAATTTATCAGATGATAAAGTTGAATGGAAAGTTCTCATTCTTGAATCATTTATGTTTTTTTCCCCCTTCATATGTCTTAGAGTCATTCTGGTGAATCTTAATGAAGGGAGGAAAGAAATATAGGTGTTTACTTACTTTACTCACTTTGAATGAGAAGAACATTGATATCTTTGATAAGGTACTTAGACAAGACAAGAAAATTAGGGGTTTTGTGGACACAACGTCAATAGACAGATTATTCTTCTTCTCTTCCATGCAGTCCTGTTGTGTTTTGTTTTTCTTTATCATTTCTATGTTTAACTAAATACATAATTTTAATTTGGGGTTAATTTTAACATTTGGAAGATGTTGTTTTAGTTTAATATGTTCCTTAGAGCAGTTATAGGTAGGATCATTTTTAAGTCAACAAAACATATATTGTAATTCAAGTTTTAATTTTTCCTACTAACCAGTGAAGACTGGGTGGGAGAAGAAGAAAATGCATTACAAATGGAGCATCAGTGGAAAAGTAGCATTTCAAGTCCACATTGTGCAGTTAATGCTAATATTTTGCCCATATCCAGTTCTTAAGTCATTTTTTTCAGTTCAACATCATTATTTTTACTGTGTAATCTTTTAGTGCCACCAATATATTTAAAAATGAAAGTTCATCAGATAATTTTTAAGTACATAATTAAAATGACAAGAAAGTACTTTATTAAAAATAAAGATTTCCAGTTATTAATAAGTAGTCATGAAACTATACTAATATTTCTGGAAAAAAAGGGAACCATCAAATTAGCCTCCACATTTATTCCTTTTGAAACGTTTAGTACATATGGTTTAAAGCAATACCATTATCTACTATTCAGACTTCTGGAAAATGCAGTTCTTTACACCTTTATAAGATAGTGAAATATAGTGAAAACTTACATATCATGACCCATTTTATATTCCCTGCGAAAGTGGAATTTGATATAAGACTGGTTTAATTTATGCTACATTCAAGCAAAGTCATTACTGTCAGGACAGGAAAAAAAAAAAAAGAATTTCAGAGTGGTGATTCTTCTTTAATATCAATCCCGAGATTATACTATGATAGCAAGATCCTATTATACTCTCGTCTCCAAATGGATAGTGCACATAAGTAATAACAGTGGTTGTATATTAATTCTAATCTATACATTCCATTTCAGAGCAAAAGATAGTTTTTCCCCACTTCTGCCATCAATTGAGATTAGAGAATCCACTCTGTTCTGAGACTGATATCCTGACATGATGATGGAAATAATCAAGGTAAAGGACTTTGACATGCCACTTTCCTTAATTCACTTGGGATCCTAGTCTGTATTAGGGATTAAGCCAGGCATTTGATATTCAAAATTAAGTACAACGCAGTTCCTAATCTGACAGATCTTAGTATCTAGAATAAGGGTAGACATGCAAATTATATATATCAATTCATATATTTCTAGTACCTGCTTCAGAACCTGGGATACAGAAGGCACTTTAATAGTAATAGGAGCAGTAACACCACTACTACTAGTAATACTATTATTACTAATGCCTGATATTTAGTAAATACTTACTAACCAGGAACTTACTTACCAGGAACTTTCATAAGTGATTTATTCATTTCGTAGCTCTTAAAAATGTAATGATATAAGCGCATTATTTTCTCATGTTATTGATGACAAAACTAAAACTCAGATAGATATCCATTGAGTAAACATATTGATTTGTCATCATGGCCAGCTCTACCTAGTGATTACAGGGAAAACATCACAGGTGTGCTAAACCCTGAAAAGAGAACACAAGTTGACCAGAATAAGAATCAAGCAAGTGGAGAGGCAAAGGGGACAGTCAGTGTAAAAAGGCTGGAGGAATACAAAGCAGAGGAACTATGAGTATTTCAGTCAATCTCAAGTTTAAGGTCAAGATAGAGAGCAAAGATGAGTATTGAAGGGCAGAGACATGGCCAACCAATGGAAGAAAATGTTACTTGCAATACTAAGTATGAAGGGGATGAAGGGAAGGGATTAGATGTAGGAGATATTTCAAAGACAGTTGCCGCAGGACTTAGTGATATAACAGGCAAGGGCAAGGGAGAAATCTAAGGAACTCCAGGGTTCTGGCCTGGGTGTGTGGGTGGATCCTTCAGAAGGGCGAGGGGGTTCTACGAGAAGATGCAAATTTTTAGTTTTAGATATGGTGATTTTGAGTTGTCTATTAAATAGTCAGCTGATATGCTCAGTCAATTTATATTCTAATCTAGAGCCCAGTAGGGAAAGCTGCACAGGAAGAACAGAGAAATATTCCTAATATATTATCTCTGAGCCAAAGTCATGGAAATAGATAAGAGCACCTTGAGGGAATGTGGGATGAGAAGAGAAGAGAAGAGGAGAGGAGAGGAGAGGAGAGGAGAGGAGAGGAGAGGAGAAGAGAAGAGAAGAGAAGAGAAGAGAAGAGAAGAGAAGAGAAGAGAAGAGAATGTGGTGAGTGAGAAGAAGATGGCAAAGGAAATGAGCCAGCAAAATAGAATAAGAAAAGATAAAAACAATATAAAAGAAATAAAAATGAAGAAGCAAGAGAAAATGGTATTTCTGAAAGCAAGAGAGCATTTGTCTTCCCTTGGCCATATCACAACTAAATCGTCCCTCAGTATGAAAATAGAGTACCATTCTTCTAGTTTTGGAATGAATAAATCATGGGAATAAAGGCACAGCATAGGGAATACAGTCAATGATATTGCAGTAACGATGTATTAGGACAGAGGTAAACATAGCATAATGCATAGAGAGGTAGAGCCACAGTGTCATATACCTGCAAATAATGTAACATTGTGTGTCAACTATAAAAAATTAGAAACTAAAAAAACTTCCTCCCAAAAACAACAACAAAAAGAAAATACACAACCAGGTGAAAAAAGATAAACATCTCGGCAGTAACAGTTAACACTTAAACAAACAAACCTATGTTCTTGTTTCACCCTAAAATTAACTTATTTTAATTTAAATTGTATTATTCTGGATTCACTGATGAAATCTACAATTACTTGAAAGCTGCCATTCTTAGATAAGCTATTAGGCATTAGACATGCATTTAAATGGATAGTTTTAATTTTTTATTTCTTAGTCCATAATGAAATATTCTGGAAAGATAAACAGTAGTACATTCAGATGCTGCTATACACAGCACATGCTTTTGTCATAGATATTGTTCAAAAATGGTTTTTGAAGAATTAATAAATGAATAAAACAGGGGTCTATGACTCTAAATCCTTTGAGGGTAGTATTGATCACAATTGCCTTTTAAGTTTACAAAACGAATTTTAAATAACTTAATTTGGCCTTGGAAAAATAAAATGAATGCTTAAAGAATGAAACATATTTAGGGTAATATGGTTCCAATCCCTACTTTAGAATGATGTAAATCAAATACCCTATTTAAGAAAATTTAAATCTCACAATTCCTTTAGAAGTCAGAACACCTGGGAACAATAACAAGGTATTATATATTTTTGTGTGTGACCAGAAAATCACATGCATTTTAAATTTAGATATCTGACAAGGAAGTGTTAGATGTCCGTGGCAGGATTAATTTTTGCTCTGTCAGAACTGACCTGGTGCTATAGTTATTTTAAGCTCTAGAAATAAGGAACTGTTATGGTTGCCAAATACGAGGTGCCATCTAGTGGCCATTGAGAGTTAACACAAATGTTCAGAAGAACTCCAAAGTATTCTGATTATTTACATTTTTTCTTCCTGGTGAGTTGTATTTATCACTTTCTGAATGATATGATCCATCTCAACCAGGTTTCAAATCCTTCAAGTTCATATTCCTACAAGTGAATCTTGTAGGAATCTGGTTAGAATCTTGACTGGTTTAATATTTCAACTTCGTGTCAAGAGGTTTTCTTACTTGATTTTAGTGTAAGAAATATTACCACCTACTACATTACAATTAAAATAAGTATTAGAGATTATATTGTTTTCCAAGGTTCTCAAATTTATTTTTTCCTTTTCTTTCGCAAATTAAAGTTGAATATAAATTGAAGATGCCCTACAAAGCTAGACTAAGGGTCAAACAGAAGTATTTGAGTGATATTAATAATTCTCATAGTCATTTTAAATGTAAAAAAGAACAATAGCTTTGGATTTATACAGAAGGTAAGTGCAAAGTATCATGAAATTCCATAAAATGTTAGAATTTCCATATTTAAAACAAAATAGAAATGTAGACAAAACATAGTTCTCATGAATGTTTAGAATTGTTTCCAAGAACTCATTGGAAATAAAGATTAATAAATTATAGTATATCCAATGTTATGACCTTGATAAACATGATAATGTAGTGATGTACTACTTGATATTGATGCTTATTCTGATCATAACTAATATCTATAAAGATATAGTAAATGAGATTATAGCTCATATTACCAGGTAAAAGTGAAAATTGAGGAAAATTAACATTATCATCATCTTGACATCCAGCATTTATATACATTTACTATGGAGTTTTGATCTAACACATTCATTTTATTTTGGCAATAGTTATCACTCATTTTTATTGAGCAGTCATTTCCAACTTGGGAAATTCTACATTAAGCACTTGATAAAGCAAAGATTTATTAAGGTTCTCTGATCTGGCCTGGAAGGACATCATTTCTGTGTAGCAATCCTGGTGAGCTAATGGGAAATGAAATAGTTAGAATTTATGAAATGTCATTTGTTTAGTAGAAATTATATATAAAATGTATGGCAAAGGTTACATTCAATCAGCAAATATTTATTAAATATCTATTATAAGCAAGGAGCTGGGAATATATCTATGAACAACATAGACAATGTTATCACTTTTAAGGGGATAAAATTATGAGTAATATTTAGAAGAGATATCTGATAGACAAGTAAAAAAATAAATAACAAAAGTTCAGTTAGTAAAAAAAATCAAAGCAAAATGGGTTGGAGAACAGAAGACTAGGTGCAAACTAGAAAAATAATTAAGTGTGCCCTTAATTATTTATTTGGTAATTTGAAAAGGTTGGAATCTACTTATGTAGGCACTTCTGTAAGCAGTTAGAGATTTATATTCAGGCAGTAGTAGGATATTGGTGTAATATCCTTTTGGATTATAACTTGTGCCATTATAATGAGTTACCAGCTTTCTCTGAGTTTTAAAAATCAAATACTAATGAAAACAATAACCCATCACTACAACTGTGCCTCACTATCTAAAGCTTTGAATAGATTTGTATAACCAGGATGCTGAAATGTTTAACTCAGTAGGACATAACATGAAATTATTTTGCTTTTTTCATCCAACCAGGACTAAGTTAAATCTCATTTCCTTGATGAGCAGCACATCTTCTAAGAATATCTGAGCAGACTTCCTTAGCTTCCCAGTCATCTACAGTTATTAAAACCTCAGTCACTCATCATCCAGTTTATCTCCTCCTAGCTAGAACCTGAGTCAGGGAAAGGGGAAGAAAATTGTTTTGCTACTTTACTCTTTATCATGCCTCTGATTCTAGCTTCTTAAATTTGGAATCAGGAAGAATGGATTATAGAGAAAAGGCAAAATTATTTTTTCTTAACTGAGTGCTCTGCTGGGCAATGCTGCTTTTTGGGGTATTACTGATTAACCCTGTATGAGAAGTGACCCATGCTGGTCCTCTTCTAGGGAATGTGCCTTAGCAGTAGCTCCAACTTAGCCCTGTCCAACTGTCTTCTACTTCCAAAATAAACTTCTAGTTCCAAAAGCCCACTCTTAGCTTCTTGCTGCTGGGTCCCAAAAATACAATTGAAATTCAAGTATCCTTGGCTGTATCCATTTAATCACTAGGAAACTGATGCATGCTTTCCATACCAGATAGTGGAAGCAGAAGTTTTGATGGTTTGGAGGCTGTTGGACACAACAAATGCTAAATTAGAGAGTGCAATGGGGGTCTCACTTGAATACTAATAATTCCAAAATTAAAGGGAGAATAGTGGTAGTTAGGTATTGTGGTGGAGATTAGTCGATGTGACACATGCCCACTTTATGATCAAAGGACCTTTGACTCCCCAATATTCTTAGGCCTTTTTAATACCCATCATAGCCCAGGAAACACAAAAGGGAGTAAATAGTGTCATTTTAATTATTTAAGTTGAAGACACCAATTGTTTTTCAGGTTCAAGATACAATATAAAATATCTAGGAGGTAAGAGATGGGAAAATGTTGAGTGGAAAAGGGAGATCGTTGAACTGAGTTAAACAAGTTAAAGTATGTCACTAACACTAGTAGCTCATCATTTAAAGACACAACTTGTTATATAGATGCTGCTTTAGGAAACATTCCACACCCTTTAAAATCATTTCTATAATACTGAATATTTTTGTTACAAAATACAGTTACCTTATTAAAGAGGTGATGAATAAACAAAATCCCTCTTTGATATTGTACCTGTTTTCTCTTTTTTATGTCTTATTGTAGTTGTGAAACATGCATATTAAAACTATGTTTTGGGTTGGCTGGGTGGCTAAGTCAGTTAAGTGACCAACTCTTGATTTCTGCTCAGATCGTGATCTAACGATTCCTGAGATCAAGTCCCGTATCAGGATCTGCACTGACAGCACCATGCCTGCTTGGGATTCTCTCTCCCTCTCTCCCTCTCTATCCCTCCCCACTCATACTCTGTCTCTCAAAATAAATAAATAAACATTTTAAAAAATAATAAAAATAAAAATAAAACTATGTGTAGAAAATTTTTTGAGTTCCTTGAAGAAAATCAGTCTATAAATACAAGGGTCTATTATTACTATATAGTGTGTGTTAGACAATAAAAAGTCCACATGACTCAGTTGTATTTGCATGGCACTTTTATTAATTTATTTTTAGCTCAATTGTCTTTATAATAGCATAAGGTGCCATTGTGTGAATAATGCTCTATTTATTCAGAGCCCACAAAAATCTGTGTGAATAATGTATTTAGCACTCTAGATCACACCTGATTAATGCCAGTATAAATTAAATACTGTTCTATTGCTGTGAGAAATATTGGCTCTACTTATTTATCATCATGTTTGTCTTTTTTTATTATGGGAGCAAAAGAAAAGAAGTTTGAATATGCATGATTATGGAGAGTTTGCTGGTCAAATATTTAAATTTCTATTCTCATTATTGGTATACTATCTGGCCAAGTGAGGAAACACATTGGTCTCTTTTTTCTGAGATGTCTGTCTCATTTGGGAACAAAGAAATGACAAGCTCACCTAAATGATATTTACAAATATGCTATGAAATACTACTCACTTTGTCTCTTTGGTGTATATCCTTCTAAAGTGGATTATACACATTCCAATATTCTTAAGACTAGATAAATACAGTTACATTTGCTTGAGACAAAAGCAATATAAAGTAAGATTACTAGAAGTAGTTATTGAAAGGAGAAAATACATTCCAGGAAGCAAAAAAGAAATACAATAAACTTAAAATTATTTAAAACGAAAGCAACTTAAACTTAGTGGAGATAGGTGCTAGGAAGGAAGAGGCATATACCAAGAAGTACAGGAGTAGTAGCGGAAGACAGGCAGGAGGTATTGAAAAAAAGACTTCCTCTTTTAAAAGTTTTCATACCCTCCTCTTTATTTGGGGACTAGATAGAAAGTACTGTATTTTAAGGCTACCATTAGGAAGGTTTAGGTACATTGGTTTTTCCCTTTAAAAATGAAATTACAGCATCTGCTTAAGTATAATAGACTAGCTTCTTCTGTTTATCTCCTATAACTACTCAAACTCCATTAAAGTTAAAGTAAAGAAATAATAAAGTATTAGACAAAAAAGAAAAAGTTGCAGAAAAGGTGAAAAATGAATGAAATTTTCCAACACAGTTTTGAAAGATGGATATCAGAAGGATGATTGGTAACTAACTTAAGGTAGAATTGAGGCAGTCTTAAGGTAAAACAAAAGAGAGAAAGCAAATCAGCACAATTGCTCCCAAGAAACCCTGAAAAACAGTGATAAAAAGCATGAGCTATGACAGGAGATGGAAAATAAGATGGTGGTCTTATTTAGAGCAACTAGGTCCATGGGGCTCCTGATTCTTCCTGTGAAGCTCGCTATGATAGCCTTTATCCCTAAAGGTCACACTCCTTCAAATATGGTGAATGAAAACAGACCCAGGACAGGGCACATAAGACATTTCAGGACACCATAAAGATTTTCTGAATAAAGGAGACCCAAAGAGTGGTGGACTCAAGACAGGTCACCAACAATAACTGAAAAACAGAATATAGTTCAGATTTCCTCAAGAATAATGCTGGAAATTAGAAAACAATGAAGCAGTATTTTCCAATTTCTGAGGGCAAATAGTTTAATATTTGGTAAAAATAACCAGCCACACTATCCATACCCAGCAAAAACTATCAATCAGGTATGACAGTAGAATAGAGATACTTTCTAATGTCCATGGGCAAAAATATATATGCCCAGTATATCTTTTCTTAGGAAGCTAATAAAGGGTAAGTATCAGCAAAATATGGAAATAAACTGAGAACAGGGAAAATCTAGGATTTAGGTAATGGGTGATCCAACATAGAAAATTGTCAAAGTCCAAGGATGACAGTTTTATTCTAGGCCGAGACAGAATCAGTCCAAACTTGACAGAGGATGAAGATATAAGAGGAAAATCTTTCCCAGGAAAGGCAATGGACCTCAGATGAGATTGAACATTTGAAAAAATATTTTAGGTATTTGGTAGATCTTTGAAAGACTGGGTAAAAAAATTAGTGATAACTGCATCACTCATCATTAAAATTAAGAAGTACCTAGATAACTAAGCAAGTGAAAAAAATTAAATATAGCTTGTGAAAAAGATATTCTAATTCATTATTTTGGTCGGTTCAGCAAAGAAAAGAGTTGCACAGTCTTGACTGTATACACTGAGTATTGTTTAACCAAATATACTGAGAACAAAGAGGGAGCAGAGGTGAGGGAGGGAGGTATACAGTAGTTTAAAAACATTAACTAATTAACTAGCCATATATTGAGAAATTAAGCTGGCTCTGTATAATATTGATAAATTAAGCATAGCTATATAAATATATTATTTAGGAATATTTAAGTTAATGCTTGAAGAAAGAGCTAAAAATGTTAAAAGATCTTGCCTTTAGGGAAGAAGTCTGGTGGTGGCAGTGAAAAAGTTGGGCAGAAAACTGACATTTTTGTAAATATAAGCAATTTAGTTATTGGTGACTTGTTAACTCTGTATTGGCACCTCTTTGATCAAAATACTTCATGCAATTACAATTCCTGATTTGAGCATCTCTATTTGGGAGCTATTTCAACCACAAACTCAATGGGATGTTATCTGTATATGTGAAAGCTTTCTAGTTTAGGCATTCAACATACCCACATAGAGCAAACGGCCAAACGCCCAGAATGGCAAAGTATTAGGCAATGTGTTTAATAATGTCATTGGGATTTTCTTCCTACACCTGGGAAAGTTCCATGAAGTAGACCTAGTCTATTTTTAGATTGATAACTTTGCCTGAAAATGCAATCACTTTAGAAGACTTCTTGATTGCCTTCTGGATTTTTTATCTATTCCTATTATTACTGGAGAAAACTAAGAAGTTAGTGTGAAAGAAAGGAGGTAATATTTAAAGATATGTTACACCTCAGGCTTCCCAAGAATTCCTCAAATTCTTGAAGATCTTATATGTCTCTGTTCTATTAAGTGTTTTCTGAGCATATATCGTCAAAATCCTCTGCTAGGAGGTAGGCTTAGGATACGCTTTATGGTCTAGAAATATGTTCCAAACATCACACTAGCTTGAAGAAAACCTCATTAAAAATATTAAAGAAATACAAATAATGTTTGAAATGATAGAATAAAGATGATCCTTTTGTTCCAGAGAGCTTACAGACTGATTTTTGTTAAGTTAATTAAACAAGGAGACCATTAGACTAAGGTGGCTCTAATGCCATGGCAACCTACTAAGCAAACCAAACTCTAAGCCTGTAAATAAATACAAAATCAAAACCTTGGGGCACCTGGGTGGCTCAGTCGGTTAAGCGTCCGACTTGGGCTCAGGTCACGATCTCACTGTCTGTGAGTTCGAGCCCCACGTCGGGCTCTGTGCTGACTGCTCAGAACCTGGAGCCTGTTTCAGATTGTGTGTCTCCCACTCTCTCTGACCCTCCCCCGTTCATGCTCTGTCTCCCCCTGTCTCAAAAATAAATAAAACGTTAAAAAATTAAAAAAAAAACCTAAGAATAATCAATAATAAACCATCAACTAGGTTTTAAGATACAACCAATCAAATAGTTTCCTTGCTTTGCTTCCACCTTTTCTCTATGAAAGTCTCTCCCCAAGCCCTTGTGAATGGAATGCTCTTAGCCACTTCTTTGGCACTGCTATATTACAATCACTTGTTGCTCAAATAAACTCTTAAAATGTTTAATATGCCTCACTTTGTCTTTTAAAATTCAATGAATTTCAGCTTGGTCAATTTTAATTTAGAATTTACATAGTTTGGAAAATAGTTCTTTGAAACTTTGAAAAATTAGTTACATTAGATACATCAATCTATGCAAAAAGGAAGACTAGTTCAAAAACTGTATGCGATAGCTAACATTACTGTTCTGTCACAGTTCAGAAGAAAGCCTGGTGTCATATTTTTGCATCACTGTTCCACTAATAGATCTACTCGGTCCTAAAATATTAATTTGTTAGCTCATAAAACAATATATTTTTTTCTTTTTGCAGATAAAATAGCTAAGCAGTGGGAAAACAATCCAGAATTTTGTGTAAGAGAAGGCACAGGTTGATTCAGAAAGATTCAAAAGGGTTATTTTCCAGAACAACCTTGGAAATAATTTATTTAACTGCCTTATTGAGTGGATGTAATGAAATTTTGGAGTGGTAGGGGGGTTTGGAGCTGACAGCCAAGAAAGAATTCTTGAAGACATCTTTGGTGCAAAAAGGTGACTTTATTAAAGCATGGGGACAAGACCCATGGGCAGAAAGAGCTGCACTGGGGTTGTGAAGAGTAATTGGTTACATACTATGGAGTTGGGGGAGGTAAAGTCAAGAGGAAGTTTCTTAAAAGGATTTTCATATACTAAAGAATATTCACAGGATACTGGAGGGCTAGCTATTGTCAAGCTAAGGTTGTTTTTCCCTCTAGCAAAGCATTACCATTAAAATAGTAGGGAGTTCCTGGAGAAATGTATACTCTGCATTTGCTTCAAGTATTTGTCAAGGGCTGTAGCTTATACGGAAATTTATTTTTACCTGCTATTTTCTTCTTCCCCATATCACTATAGAGGGGAAGGTGATGTTGGGGCTCCAGGAAATGGAGTCTACAGGTTTCTGGAGATTAGGCTATTGATAAGATTGCCTTTTTCTTGAAATTTACTAAGATATTTGTAAACTGAAGGAGACTCATGTCCTGCAGGACTCTAATCTCTATCAATCAACCATTTGTTTTCTTTCCTTTCCTTTGTTTATGGGCAGCCAGGAGTTCCTGAGGAATATTACACATATCTCACCTTGGGGAGGGTGAGGGCAGTGTGCTAGCTTGTAGTTTGCCCTCAGCCTGCCTTATGCTCTCTCATCATATGCATTACTTTGGATTAGCAAAACATAGGGGTAAATAACCAATGAATAGTCAAAAAAATGTGGTAAGGCTAAAAATTTTTGCCATTTTGACAGTTGACTCAAAACATTCTCCTTAGAAAGGCGTTTTACCTGGTTAATGAGTAGCTTCTCTTAAGTATGCTAAAATGTTTGATTTTTAATTTAGTGCTATTTCTTTTTAAATAAGAGCCCACACAGAGTGAATGTAGGTTGTCACTTTCTGGGGCATTGTGTTAATTTCATAATTACATAGTCTTGTATGACCGTATTTCAAAAGATGTCAGGGTGATTTATTTTTTGTATTTCTGGTCATTGAGAATGTTCATTGCTTATATGAAAGACCTTAATGACTACAGCCAACTTCCAATAGAAAGGCAATAAATTCTACAGGTAGTTGTCCCTCCAACTCTGAATTATCTTTGTGTCAGTGATTACTTCTAATATACTTGCTTTATTTCAACCCACGTGTCCCTGATCTAAATCACTTTAAGAATCTCATTGGTGGAAGGGGCCTTGAAGGCCACCTCATGGAATTTCTATGTGAGACAGTAATCTCCTCTATCCAAGACTTATGTCTATGGAAGACAACTGGGACAGCTCACCTATGACAGAACGCCCCTCAGATGAAGGGGTTTTTGTTCATCCATTTCTCAATTCCTTTATTCACTCAATCATTTATTTAAGTGTTCAGTCTTACATTGTCCAAGTCTCTTTAGAATTTTAAATTTAAAAGAGTAATTAAAAACAATCATGATCTCACAGACAGGTGATCCTGTTCACAAACCATCTTAGATGATGAGATTATGGTATGTATATTTTAGGAGCAAATACAAATTAAAAATAAAAAGCTAATTTTCCCTGTTAAAGTTAAGGGAAGATATGCAGCCTACCCATTTCTTAGGGCATTTTTATCAACTTGTAATTGTAAATTCTTTCTCTGCCCCTTTGAGAAGTATGTAACTCTTTTAAAAAGCCTCTTGCCAGTTTTACAACTCAGGAATGCCTTCCTCAAAGGTCTGCTAGCCATCCTTTTGGAATGTAAACACCAAGGCCTACAGCACCCCACCTCCCAGTTTTTGTGGGAGGTGGAGTTTCTGTGGGAGGTGTGAGCCTAGCTCCAAGTTGCAAAACTAATTGCCCCTCATAAAGATGTGAGGAATTCTTTTTCCTTTGTATAAACCCAGTTACCAGGTGAATTTAGGATAAACTGTGTGTGACAAATAGTGCTGTCAAGTTCTCTTACTTGAGGACTAATTATTGTTTATATTGAAAACATGCATGAAATGAGTTGTATCAGTAGGGCCATATAAAATGGCGAGATTTCTTTCTGTCTTTGAATCTCTTAGTGGGTTTCCTGTGATGTGCATCACATTCCGGTCTAATGCTTATTCAATAATAAAATTGTTTTCTTTCTCTTCTATCTTTGTGGAGAGGCTTTATGAAATGGAAAGATTTTGTTTTTAATTATATTATTTCCCCTACAATATTCGAATGTTTCCCAAATACAGCTGTGAATATGAGTCATTTGAGGGACTTAAAAACTAATTCCTTCCACAGATCTGCTGAGTTAGAATTTCTCAGGGCCTAAGAATTTGCGTTTAAAAATAAATGCTTCTGGTGATTCTGACGGATGGGTATTGAGATCTTGGACTAATTTGATTATTTGTATTGACTTACATAAATAACTACTAAGTTTGGGCATAGGAGACATTTTGTGTAGAACAAAAAGATAAATTCTTTCAGAGTAGAGGCTCTACTTTATTTGGATCTTGACTCCTATACGCAATTAGGTGGTAATGGCACTTGGCATATAGCCGTGACTCAATAAATCTTGCTTTGTTTGTTGGCATTTTGAAAAGCCAAGAGGAAAAAATTCTATAATCTCTCTCATAAATTTATTCTAATTTCTCTCTTTTTTATCCATCCTTAGCTATTTATCTTAGATTCCCGATGTTCCCCTTAAAGTCCCATCATCCTTTGTTAGTATACTATTTAGCCTCCCACATTATAAACTTAGTAGTTTTCAAAACTTAAACTCTACCTTGAATTATTATTATTTAGGTCAATCTAGTTCATTCATATTTAAGTACATAAGAAAGCCAAGAAAAACCAAATTAAACTTTTGAATCATTGTTAATTTTCTTAATTATCACTTGTGAAAAGTGATAGTGCTATAAAATATTTTCAGTTGTATGGCATCTTTTATTAAAAAATTCACCCATTTATTAATGTAATATCATAGTTTGTGAGATTCATAGACACTATAATCATTTTAAGAGTAGGTAAATTTATTTTGCAGAGTAACACAGCTGTGCAATTTTTTTCTTTAAATATTTAAACTAATTAAAACATTTGAACTGCCAAATAACTGTCAATATTCAAGTTTATTTCTAAGTTTTTCTCTGTCACCCTAACATAAGCCTTATTATGACAAACTTTTCCAAGTTAATGTATATGTTTATGCCGGGATTTATTATCAACAATATGCATTCATAATTCTGCCCCAACTCTTTATTAAACAATGGGCAACCGAATCTTATAAAAAGGATTGAAGTGTCACAACCATTTGTTAATTGTAAATAAACTACATTATGTAATTTTTTGTGGTTTCTCTAAAAGATTTCCTGGGTTGAGCTCATCAGAATTACTCATTGTTAAAGTAGCACCTCAGGATTTAGTTCTTAGACTCTATTTTATAAATATAAATATAAATATAAATATAAATACAAATATACACATAAATATAGTTATTTAAAACTTGGTTTCATTTGAAGTAAATGATAATTATCCAATTTTTGGCTGATATGTGTGTGTATGTATGTACGTGTTTTTATAAATTGTGTTTGTTTATGCAACTTCCAAAAAAATCTTCAAAAACAGTATTACCAAGTTGAATATTATCTAATTAACCAACAAGGTCTGTCTGACAGACTGGGAGGTTATCAGGAGATAATCACAGCCCTCAGGTGCTGTGAGGCATTGGGTGCAGCTAAATGCCTCTAATTCCCCAAGGGCGTGATTAGCTCATGATAACAATGCTCCCTTGAGTTGTTTTATTGCTTTTATAAAAAGCCTTTGTTATGGAGAAAATGTTTATTTTTATTCAGGAGGAGGATGGAGTTGACAGTTTAGACTGTTGAAGGAATAGCAGTTACTTCTGACTTATGGTACATACCTTGACAAATCTGCTCATTTAAAATGTTTCCCAGCCAGTCTGGATATTTTGACTACCTCAGTAATTCTGCAATAAAGCCCAACTTCCATTTTGGACAGTTGTAAATTTGTGGTTTCAAGTTAATAGTATGGGTTCTCTAAAATTAGAAAGTGACCCATTTTGTAGAATAACTGCATATGAAAAATTAACCAATAATTTTTTCAGAAAATCAGAAAAATATTGGGGGTACTCAAATGAATGGTCTCAGACCCCATGATCAAAGAGATTGGCTGACACAAATGAATGCAGGTGAAATTGTAAGACTGACATCAGAAAGCTTTACTTCTCTTTGATGCCTCTCTTTTCTCCCCAGAAATGCAACCCTGGTGCCTTTCCAGTTCAAGTAGAACAAAATCCAAACTTTTCATTATGATCTGGACATGAGCTAATCCCAAAGACTTCTCATATTCAATCTCTTACCTCCTTCATGAGGTTGTAGCTCTGCCAGTCTTTCTCTCACTTGAAAAGGCCAAGCTTGTCTTGGGGAATTTGCACTTGCCTTTCTCTCTGAAATGGAACATTCTTTCCACAGGTCTTCACCTGGCTGTCTCTTGTGACCATTCCAGTCTTAACTAAAATATCGCCATCTCAGAGAGGCCACCTCCCTAAAATGAGCATCCCCCATTACCCTGTTTCAGTTTTTTTGTTGCACATATTGAATATTAAAGTTATTTTAATTTCAGTGTCTGTATTTGCCAATGAATGTAAGTTTGTGAAGGCAGAAACTTTCTTACACTAATAGACATGTGGATGTATGTTTAATATATGTCCAATTTTTACCATAATATACATTTTTAATTGCCTATTTTTCATTCATTCTCCTTTCTTCTTCCTAACAGAACTCATAGATTTTACCTTTTGTCCTCTGCCCTCCAGCTGACCTGTGTCATGATAAGTTGGACCAATGCCAGCTCCAGGCAATGCATTTCCTTGAACAGTGAGCAAGGAATGGGTAGGTGACCCAATTTGAGCCAATGAGACTTGATGACAGATTTGGTAGAGACTTCTGAGAGAGCCCTTGTTCACTTTGTGTAAGAACTTCAAGAATAGCTTTATTTGTGTTCCTCAGATCATTGTCAATGGGAATCACAGGATTCACACATGAATGATTGAAAAGAAACTCCTTCATTTAATGAAGAGCTGTTTATATCATATACTGGATATAATTTCTTCACAGCGAGGATAGTGAAACAGTTTTTGTGGGAGTATAAATTTGTTGTACGGTTATTTTATATACCCTCTAGGATGCTCCGATTTAGAAAAGCAAGGAGCGATCTTACCTAGAAGGTCATCCTACATGCTCAAACAAAACCAGGCAAATCAGATCATAAAAGGATGATTATACGTCACTATTTATTTATGTGAACAGTACTTGTCATCCCAGTCTGTAAACTCTTAATGCGTTTATTTATATTTTGATTTCCCATTTTTATTAGCAGCATAGATTACTAAATAAACTATTTAAGAGTACTAAATAAACAGCTTTAACTGCTATGGTATACCAGGAATAAATATAAAATTCTCCAGGTTTTTAAGCCAACTTTTGAATCTAAAAGTCAATATTAACAGGGAAAGTTTAGGTATCAAGAGGCCTGATATCTGAAAACTAAACATGATGTGAATGTTGGTAAAATAAATGAGAACTGAAAGAAGAATGTATTTGGAAAAATAAATATGAACTCAGTCTTAAAATAGGAAACTAAGCATTTAATTTTGGGATATAGGGAAATATATATATATAATAAATGATATAAAAAAGGCTAAGCAAACTATGTAAGAGTACTTTTATTTGTATAATGCCCCTTTTCCCTTAAAAAGTTCTATGCCTTATTTGTCCACACTAAAATGTGACACATAAAATATTTACTAATAAAGTCTTGTAGCTTTGAACAATAATGATAGTAGTTAATAATTATTGAATACTTACTAGGTGTTGTTGTTTTAGGGTTCTATGTGCAATAGCTCAAAATATGTAGAAGGGACGTGACTTGGCAACTCGAAGGGGAAGGCCAAGAATTTGAACCCAAGCAATCTGGCTCCGAAGTCTACCTGTGTGACCAAATTGTGTGAAACTCAAGGCTTATTTGTAAACAACAAGTAACAAAGCAGATTATCAGCCAATGAAGAATATAAATGTGTCTTTGGACATGATCCTGACCATCTATCAGTCCAACTTCAGCAATTATTGCATTTCTCATTACCTTTTTCCTGATGCAGAGGCCACTCTAGTGAGAAGACTCATTGAACCTCGGTAGCTTATAAATAATAGACAGAATACAGTGGTCATTGATGTTATTTATTCTCAACTGAGTTGAAAAGAGCCACAGATGTCAATCAGCATGGCAGAGATGTCCAATTAAAATAGCATAAAATGACTCTAGCTTTTTTAACAACGATTCTCATAATTTCTTAGATCCTGTTAATATTCTGTTTGGTCCATAAAACTGTCTTGACTCCTTTTCCAACTTTTTCATTTATTCTTTTTAGGCAAGAAAGGCCAAGAACATGACTATAGCTTGCATACCCAGAGAATTATACCACACAAATAAGCTTCCCGTGGAAACCAATTTAAAGTAAATTTTAAAAGAAGGAGTTGGCCTCATACGATTAAATGAGAAGGGCACATCCGTGCTATGCTTCCCTCAAACCCCAAAGCCTTAATCTAGTCATGAGAAAATATCAGACAAACTCAATTGAGAGGCATTCTATAAATAAAAAACAATGACTCTTCAAAGCATCAAGGCCATAAAAGATAAGGAAAGAAGGAGAAGTCATCATAGATTAGAAGAGACTAAGGAGGTATTAAACTAAATACAATGTGGTAACCTGAACTAGATCCTGCAACAGAAAAAGATAATAGTGGAAAACTGGGAGAAATATGAATGAAGTCTGTAGTTCAGTAAATAGTGTTGTATCAATGTTAATTTCTTAGTTCTGATAAATAAAAGATTGTTATAAAAATGTCAAGAAAGTTAGAATGTAAATTTCACTATGTGATTCTGACATCCTATTTGTTCAGGACCTCAGTGCACATGCAATTGCGTATGACTGAATAAAGAGAAGTCGCTCTAAGAAACAAAGTCAGAGAATGCTTTTTATTTGCTCTTTATGTATGCACTTGATTTACATGGCAATGATTTGATTATTTTTTCTTGTTGTTCTTAAGGATCTAATGATAATACTACTCCTGGATCCTCCATAAAGTGGCTATAAAATCAGATTTGTTCATTCATATGACTTAAACGTTGGTAATACTGAAATACAGGCCTTTTTTTCTTCCTCCAACAACATCTCACTATCTAAATTGCATACTTCTGCTAAATTTACCTTACATTCCTTCTCTCCCACTTCATATCTATGTTTTTTCTGTAAGAAATCATTTGGCAAAAGTAAACTAAGAATACAACTTTCACCTTTGACTTTGATTTTATTGTTCATTTCCTTACACTTATTTTCTTCTTGTAATACCTAAGAAGAAATCAAAATATCACCTAATCACTTAAGAACTAAAAACTATCAAATAAAAATAAAATGCTATACATTTATTTTCAGGTAATAAGGGTTCAATGTCCAAATCCCATCAAGTTCTCATTTCTGAAATGCTATTGCTGAGAAACTCTTTCCTGCACTATTGTTAAGTGACCCTGTTTGATTCATGATTAGTCACAATTTACATCTCTTCCCAAAATGGCATAAAATAATGTGCAAATTCTCTAATGCATTTGCAAGAAAAATATTATTTTCTAATGACTCCTAATGAGCCCTTGTTTTATGCAGGGTGTGAAAAGTTGCCAAGATGTGTAAAACAATTAGGATGACAAAAAGCATGAGTTTTAAAAGCCATTTTGCTTGTGCAATGTGTGTGAAAATCCAGAATAAGTCCTACGGGAAAAATTAATTTTAATAACCTTTTCTTCTTGCTTGAGGACTGTGTAAATCTAAGGCACAAAGAACTGTGTATTAATGGGTCAGGCATAATAATGAGAGTTTGATCTCAGAATAAATCTATTTCATCATCAACCTGTTACTTTATACTTGAACTGTAAGGACATTTGGTTATTTACTAGAATAACTATATATTATGTCTCCTACAGGTGCAATACTAGGTAAAAAGCAAAAAAGATGAAACCTTAAATAGTTTTTCTTCATGTGAATTTATTTACTATTATGGAACATTGTTTATGCCATAAACTCATTGATAATTGAAACCTAATCTTTGAAACTAGTACCTTCATAGATTAAGAGATTGGCATGTGTTAAAAGTGCTTTGATTCCAAACCTTTAAATATAAATGGAGTAACCCACGAAGACTTAAGGATCTAATTCTAGATAGCATTTACTAATTACAAAGCTTGAAAATATTCCAGAAGGTACAATACATGATCTTCTCATTCAACAGTTATTCCTGTAACTAAATATCATATCTAAGAGGAAGTTTTTATATTATCTTAATAGTTAAAAATTAAGGATGTAGTCCATCATCTAAGGTGTAAGTCTTCATTAAAACTTCCAGAATATATGATTTTACTGGGCACATCATTTCCAGCAACTTTCCTTTTTATCTTTGTTTCTACATTTAAGTTCCAAAAGTATCAAATGATGGAAGCAATTTTTACAATGAGCCACTGAATGTGAAACGATCGAAGCAAAGTAAAGGAGAGAGTTTCAACAATATCAGATCTTATTGGTATCTGTGGAAGAGTGTGAGAATAAATTTGTGGTTAAGAATTTACACTTTAGAATCAGATTAATTTGCACTCTACTCCCTACTCTGCCACTTGTTAACACTAAGACTTTGGCCAACTCATTTATCCTCAGTTTCCTCAGCAAATGTGGAGTGATTACAAATAGTCCTTATTTTATTGAGTCATTTTGTGATTCCATACCATGTGTGGAACTTAGTTAAAACTGTCTTCACAGTGGCTATGAAATGGTTAAGTCTCAAGATTTTTAAGAGGCTAAAGGATAAGGAGTTTAATGCTGCTATATAATAAGAAAAATCATCATAGAATTCATAAATTGAGGAAATCATATCTTATCCTGGATTTCAAATAGAATGTTCTCTCCTACCAAAAGTCAGGGAGGGCATATAGCCCCTGCCAGTGTTGCACAGCTTCAGAATGAACATAGAATAGGGTTACCCTTGGGGCAGGTAGAAATGGTGCCTGGAAAGCAGCATGGAGCTCTCCTAATGTTCTGCTTCTTAATCTTGATGATGGTTATATAAATGTGTTCACATTGTGAAACATACATTAAGCTGTGCACTTATAATTAGTGCACTTTTCTGCATTTATGCTATACTTTTGTAAAGTTTACAGTTTGTACTCTGCAACTAAATTTTCCCATTCTTATCCCAACTTGTTTACCATTTTTTCCTCCTGGCATGTAAATTCCAAATCTTGGATTTTCTTGTCTGCATTGTCTGGTTTTTTGTTTTGAGTTTATTTGTTTTGAGAGAGAGAGAGAGAGAGAGAGAGAGAGAGAGAGAGAGAGAGACTGTGTGCATGTGTATGCATGAGCCGAGGAGGGGCAGAGAGAGAGAATGACTCTAAAGCAGGCACCTTGCTGTCAGCACAGAGCCTGACTCAGGGTTCTGTCTCACGAACCCTGAGATCATGAACTGAGCTTAAATTAAGAGATGGATGCTTAATTGAGCCACACAGAAGCCCCATTTGTTTTGTTTCTGATCAGATTCTGTGTCCAACCAATTAGGTAGCAGGGCAAGATCTAGACTGAAAAACCAAATACTGAGTCAACTGGTTTTGAGGCTCTTTAATACAGCTGACCCTCTTATTCAATCACTGATCACCAAACCCCATATTAAGATGTTATTTTTGTTTTCTAATATTGAAAATTCTTTTTTTAATGTTTATTTATTTTTGAGAGAGAGAGAAACAGAGCATGAGCGGGGAGGGGCAGAAAGAAAGGGAGACACAGAATCGAAAGCAAGCTCTGGGCTCTGAGCTGTCAGCACAGAGCCCAACTCGAGGCTCAAACTCACGAACCATGAGATCATGACCAGAGCCAAAGTCAGATGCTTAACTGACTAAGCCACCCAGGCACCTCTCTAATATTGAAAATTCTTAATGGGTGTAGCCTGCTAAAGCAGAGACCTAGGGAACAGGATCACAGGAGAAAGCATGAAGAGTTGGGTATTAAACATGGGGTGTGTTAAGGTTACCTGAACATAATGTGGTCCAATATAAACAGAAGAGGATGAACACATAAAATAACATCCTCTCACAAAGCTGAATGACATGAATTTCTTTACTTTGTTTTGCATTCTTTTTTTTTTCAAGTTTATTTATTTATTTTGAGAGAGAGAAAATGTGAGCAGGAGAGGGTGAAAGAGACAGGAGAGAGTGAGAATCCCAAGCAGGCTCTGCACTGACAGCATGGAACCCTGCGTGGGACTCGAACCCACGAACTGTAATATCATGACCTGAGCTAAAGTCAGACGCTCAACTGACTGAGCCACCCAGACATCTCTGACTTGTATTCTTTTTGAGAAAGTACTTTACTGGGAAACTTCCTTACTAACTAACATTAATATTTAAATATTATATAGTATTCAAAACAAATTTATTGAGAGCATAAATTCAAATTAGAGTATTTTACTAATAAATTTGAAAAGATAAAGAATGTCACCATCAATGTAATTATTCATTATACTCTAAAATAGTGATGGGATGCAGGACATACTACCTTAAAATATGGCACTGTGCAATATTGAATAATCTAAGCTTAAGGAGTTTGAGAACATGGCAGAAGCCGAAAAGTTCACCTATCCATATCATCCTTCCCTGAAACAGGCCATAAAATCCTCCTGTGAGAGGTGCCCTTGTATTTACAGAGGAAAGGAGCATCTTTTTCTTCAAAGACAAAGGGACCCCAAGAAGAATCTTAACAGGACTGTCTAAATTTCCCCCAATGTAATGTATAATTACCTCCTACTCCTTTACCCAACCAACTCTCCACTCCCCATCAAACCTAGCATAAAAAGACAAGTCTGTGTCTTTGGGACTTCATTTCCTTATGAAGGCTGCTGTATTATGTAAAACTTAAATGTATATGCTTTTCTCCTCTTAATCTGGCTTTGTCAGTTTAATTTTAAAACCTGACCCAGCATGCTAAGAGGGTTGAGGAAAATATTTTCCTCCCTATATCAGCTAAAATCTAGCATGTATCAAGCACCTCCTAAAAGCCAGAAGCGGTGTTAATTGCCAGCATTTATTTAATTTTATTTCAGCTTCCTTGCAAAACTGTAGGACAGATATATCATTCTATCTGAGAGGATGAAAATAAGACCTATGTAGGATTAATGACCAGTCTATGGTCACATGGTAAGGAAATGGTATGATTACTATCCCATTCTCAAGCTGTCTAATTGTAAATGTACCTGTCCTTACAATACTGTTCTATAAGAGCAATAATATACATTAATTCAAAACAATATTCTAGACCTTCAGTGTGGCCTGAGGTAAAAGATTTTTCTTGAACTCAGGAAAATACAAGAGTAAAAATTAAAAGCAAAGAATTTATAGACATGTAGAAGACTAAATTAGGATATTTCTTTGTAACTTCTTATGCTAGTAACTTCAAAAATGTCAATGAAAAAGATGATTTGGGGGAGCTATACATTACATAAGTACATGTATTTTTACTTCGTATATCCCAGATTTGGAGCTGAGTTAGCAGATAACCTGGAAATGCCAAAGGATGCAGACAAAAATAGCCTCAAGGAAAGCCTGCTCTCTCTAGCCAATGGCCAGGGAAGGGGCAGCCTGGCAAGCAGAAAGCTTTTAGAAAGTAGTTGCTCTACTCCAGCTACACACGCTAATAAACACCACTAATAAAATGGTAGCTCCATTTCTACCTGCACTAGCAAAGGCCATGTGGGGAGCCTAGAATTCTACCCATGCCAAGGCTTACTGAGGTGTCCCAACTCCTCCCCAACTAGGGTGGTGTCAGAGAAGGCCAGGAAGGGAGCCAGGAATTTGACTACTGTCAGGGATGAGGCCTCCCATTGTGGAGTCAGTGGAAACCAAATGGGGAGCTGGACTTCCACCCCCACCAGCATAACTAGGTGCCCCTTCTCATCCTCACTGGGGTGGTGTCAAAGGAAGCCTAGTGGAAAGTCAGGCCATTCACTATTGCCAAGCAGTAACCACTCCCCCACGGTGTCAGTAGAGGTCACAGGGAATAGTAACAGAGGTACTCCTATCCCTCCCAGGTGGGGAGATATACGGGAGGCTGTGGCAGTTCTGTTTCTCTTGGACTGGTGGATGGTGTCAACCTAGAGATATAAAAATAATATTTAAGACTTTGCCTGCTCGTCAGATGCTAGAGACTGAGACTACTGGGGATCCGAAGCTTCTGACCTCTCCTGTCCCAGCTGCTGTGTAAGGGAGCCATACCTTAGGAGACAGTGCCAGTACTTGAAAACATTTAAACAACAACAACAGCAACAAACCAACACTTAGGAATCAGGAGTATGTGGCAAATCTTCCCAACAGTGACTTTTATCCGGATCTTCTGCTTTTCCTACCCATTAAAAACAATCTAACGATATATCCTTTTGCTGCTAAAAAGAAACCATCTAGAAGAATGTAGCTTTAGAGCAGTGGTTCTCGAGTGGTAATGATACTGTCTCTCAAGAGAAATCTGGTGACATCTGGCGACAATTTTTGGTCATTACGAACTGGTGAGGGGAGAATTAATAGTGACATCTATCACAGAGAGGTCAGAGATATTACTAAACATCTTACAATACACAGAGAAATCCCCCCCAAAATAATTGTCTGTTGATGTTGAAAACACCCTGCTGAGAGGGAGAAACTGCAATATTGTTGAAGGTTCCATGTGTCTATATGATTTTTACATTTACATGTATACAAACTCTGAATCGGTTTCCCTGGTTTTCATGCCTCAGCACAAACACACAGACAGACAGACACACACACACACACACACACACACACACACAGACACACACACACACACACACACACACACACACACACCTTGGTTTCTTTTTAATATGTGGCCACTGGCACAGAGAAGTCCTTTAAATGAGGTTTTTTTGTTTGTTTGTTTTTCTATTGTTTACATTTTAAAGCAATACTTGGTTTTAATAGAGATAGGAGAAATTCACAAATGTATAAACAATGATAGACTTGAGTAGTGGACATCCAGATATTTTTCTTTGTTTTTATATTTTTTCCTGAATTTTCCCAATTGGAAATTATACTGATTAATTAGTCACCTTTTTGCCATATTATTATTCTTTAAACCATGATTTTTATGGCTATATAATGCCCCATTACAGAGGTACTCATAATTTATTTAACAGATGTCATATTTTGGATATTTCTGTTGTTTTCAATCTACCCCCCTCCGCCCTAGAAATAGTGTTGTATTTATATCTTTTTGTGTCTCTCCTAATATTTCTTGAAAACAAAGTCTTAGATGTTGAACTTATGGGTCAGAGATTATGAAAAAATTGGAAATCTTCTTGTTGCTTATTACCAATTTACTTTGTATAAAGATTGTAGTAATTTAAACTGCTATTGAAATATGTGAAAATGGCAGTTTTCTATACAACTAGATAATAATATTACTGTAAAACACTCCTGAGCTGATGAGAGAGATCAAAGAGTAGACTATGATAAAAAAGATTAGATATTAGAAGTTTGCTTTCATTTCAGGTTGCATTTATTGGAGGTCGGCACTATTTCAAAATAAAGCAGGCTCAGAAGTCACCAGCTCAAACTTGTCAGGGGTCAGGCCGGCAATTTATGGATTGAGGAGGCCTTGGGCAGAATGAGTGCACCTGGCGCCTCTAGCGGGAGGAAAGGTGAAAGTGAGAATGGAAATTGACTGAAGTCAAACTATTTTTTCTCAATTCTGTTTACAGTATTCTCAACCCCAGAACTTTTGAATAGCAGGAAATTTTAGATAACTTAATCCAACTACTTCATGTTACGAACAAAGAAAATGAAATCCAGGAAACTTCAGAAATTATCAAAATTCTCAGTTAGGTAAGGGTAGAATTACAATTGCACTGTGGGCTGGCTGACTCACAGCTCTGAACGTTTTCCACTGGATAATATTTTGATTTGGCATTTGCTCTGAATTGTGAAAATAGGCAGTCACCACAAACCCAGAATATAAAAGGGTTCAGAGAAGCCCTGAAGGTAATCAAGTAGTTTACTTCAATAAGTTATTGCTAGTAGTCATTTACTGGTTTCCTCAAAAATATACTTGCATGATTTTTTTTTTCTCTTGACCTGGTTGAAGAGCCAAGACAGAGAGAAATGGGAACCATGGTGAGAGGTAACTCCATAAGTGGGTTAAAGAAATGGCCATGCTGTTTAAGATAAAGGCAATATATATTCCTAACTCATCAGACACATAGATTCATTACATAAGATCAAGTTAAAGGGCATCATTCCTTTGAGCAATATCAACTTTAGCCAAGAGACAATTTATGTGGAAAGAAACATATATAATATAGATATATGCTACCTGTAATTTAATACAGTTGACCCTTAAATAATGCAGGGATATGAGCATTGGCCCCCTAGCAGAGTTGATAATCCACATAAAGCATTTGACTCCTCAAAACTTAACTACCAATAGCCTACTATTGACCAGAAAGAAGCCTTACCAATAACATGAAAAATTAACACATATTTTGTATATGTATTATACACTGTATTGTTAGAACAAAGTAGAGAAAAAATGTTATTAAGAAAATCATAAGGAAGGGATTATACACCTATATTGTACTGTATTTATTTACAAACATCCACATATTAGTGGACCTTTGGAGTTCAAACCCATGTTGTGCAAGGGTTAACTGTATATACCATATATAATATCTACAAGCAATGTGCACGCACACACACACATTTTTTCCTCTTCTTGCAGACAGAAATAATATAAGAAAGAAATGCCTGAACGAGATATAAGTAGAACCTAACAGCAAAACAGAGAATTTTTTGGCAAAGTCCTAGTAACCATTACTTTATCCTGTGGAAAAAGCTCAAGGGTGTTGCAGAGACCTCCAAACTTGTAGGTCAAAGAAACTAACAAGGGAAATGTTAAATTGCTTTGCTCTCATCTGCCCTAAATTACTATTCACCACACCCCACAAGAGAAAACAGTTATTAATAAGATTTTTCCATTATTTTCAAAATAGCTTAAATATGTATTGGACTGTGTTTGTCAAGTTAAATAAGGCTATTTTTGGAGGTGTATTAGACAGAAAATAGTTTAACTCTTTCAGTAAAAATTTAATGATCAAGAAAGAGTCAAAATTGTTTCAGATTATAAAATGTTCTAAGGAGGACACCTAAATGGAAGCAGATTAATAATTCAAGAAATAGCTTAGTTTAATTTTTGACTATAGCACTTAGCCTTTTAGTGTTTAAATAATGGAACTATTATTGTCCATTAAACAAATCCTCATTAACATTAAAAATTTTTATCTGACTATGCTGTAGTTATATATCAAGTTTATTTAGGCAATCATATAGCTACAAATTCAGTTAAGCCAATTGATGGATACCTAGACTAAACATAATATGTTAATTAGGGTTTCTAAAATCTTGCTAAGTGAAAAATAATCTTTTAGGTAGTATACATAATTTATGCGAACATAACTGAAGGATGAGTCTCAATTTGTTATTGTCATAAGCTAGGACAGGGCTGTTCTGCTGTTGATGATAATCAAGGGCAGACAGTCTGGTGATGACAGTACCTGGAGAGAATGGATGTGGGTTCAGACATATTTAGTATCAGGTAGCAGGAAGATAAATATCAACGGTGGGGATAAACTGTGGAAACTAACCTATGGTGAATTAGGACTAGAGAAAACTTTGATAGTTGCCTAAATCATGAAGGCTTTTAAAAATAACTGTAGATAATTGTGAGAACAGTAGAACTAGGCATAATAGGTAAATGATGAAATCTGCAAATATGAAAGCAGATTTTTAGATAATCATGGGTATACATGGTTGCATATACTGTTCCTGGATTAATTTTGAGAAAAAAATCAAATAATTGATCAATACTATCAAACAATGACTTTCAGAGATTATATTTGGTAATGAAATTATTTGAGTATTTCTTTTTCTTCTGTGGGGGATACAAATTAATAATGAAATGGCCATTATTCAGGAGAAGTAAAAGGCAAACTGAAAAGACCAAACTATCAACTGAATCTTTGAAAAATAAAAATATGACCAGGATGGCAAGAGTAGTCATTTATCATGTCAGCTCAATTCTAATAGTTATATCTGTGAGTTAGAATGTTAAGGTCACCATTTGATATAGAAGAAATTGGAAACCACCAGCGAGAGCAAATGTTCAAGAGGTCAGTGCACATTAGATTTAAAGGTCTTTAACAACCATGTGCAGATCGCACGTACAAGGTGATGTAATATCATCCCCCAAGAGGTTACATTAATAAAGAGAGTCAACCACAAGTTGAGAAGCAAAACTTCACAGTGATATTTCAGAAACTGTAATGCCAGTTCATCTGTAAGAGATTCACTGTGTTATTAGCTACATTTTTTTCTTTGCAATTAGTGCTGCTGATTATTTGTGTTGAAGGTTTTTAAGAGTATGTGGGCTTTTCCTTTTTCACTCAGCTAATCTTTTGCATGATATTGAGTCTGACCTCACAGGTTTCTGGCACTATTTCAGAAATAGGTATCTCTTCTAAATAGGTTGTCTGGATGGAAAGCCTCTATTAAACAAGTGGTTTAGATTGGAAACTCAAAAAAAAAAAAAAAAAGAGTTACAGACTGATATTTTAGAGTCTCGATGGCTTTTATGAGTTTTTACCTTAAAAATGTCAGATTATTTCATATCCTATGCATTTTTAAAGTTGGTCATTCATAACAGGAGATTTAATACAATTTTTTCCCCACAAATGTTGAATGAGTACTTACAGGTCCAAGGCTCAGAGTAGGAACTTTAAAGATACACCAAAGGAATGAGAAAAAAATCACTTCTCTCATGACGATCACCATCTGAATAGGTAAGAAAATAAGACAATGCAGAAATACTTATAAGCAGGGTAAAATTGGGATATTTGAGATTCTAACAAGGTTTATGTGTTTCACTATTGTATAGTGATTTTGGAGGCATCTTCATGAATGCTTTGATCAAAATTACAAAATAAGACACCTAACCAAATATTAAGTATCTAGGTCTCGGACTAGGAAATATATGCAAAATTCAAAATAGTGGAGAATTGGAAAACTGTTTATACTGGGTAACAAAATAATTTTGATTCATATGTATAAACAGTCCTCTTATACCCACTCTAAGAATGGATGAAACTCCAAACAAGATTTCACAGCCACGTCATAATACCCAACCTATAAGACACTGAATAAGTTGCCCTGGTGTTTCAACTTCCCCAGCTGATCCTCATTCCATGATAAAGAGAGCAACAACTTTGATATCCATAGTATTGAAAGTGACAATATATGATCAACTTTGTGGTTTAAAAAGTTGTGAGAGGTTTGAGCCATAGTTTGCATGGGATAGTTAAAGAAATTAAATGCCAAGGAAAAGTGTCAATATACTCATAATTACATTTCAATAATATACAAAGGAAAAATAAGACTGTAGCAGACCTTGTGCTATGAACCAGCTTCTCTTTGCAAATAACTTAAACATCCCTATCCCAGGAACAATATAATTTACCAAACTGCCAAGATTGGGCCAAACACATTTTTTTAATGCATGAGAATATTTTGCTTCATGTAGAATGACATGTAACTTTAATTTAGCATAAACAAAAATATTGCTCAAGTTTTGTTCATTATTTTATTTAAATGACAAAAAAATTTACCCAGGGTAGAATTTTAGAGCTGTTATAAAATAGGCAAACAAACAAATTTAGGAAAATCTTAATGTTTACCATCAGAGAAAATTATATATGCCTACTTTAACCAAGGAGGGAATCTAGTGAGCCCCCCACCCTGAATAACAGACTAAGAATATTGTTTTAGTTTCATTTATTGCTTAAGTAATCTTATAAGTATGGATGGATTGATTCTACAGTGACTGACTTGATGATTTTGAAACTAGAAAATGAATTGAGGGTTTCTTTGAGGGAACTATTCATAAATGATAGAGAACAGGATTCCCGTGAAATAAAAAAAAATAAGAAAAATGAAGGAAAATTAAAATACCGTATTTTAAGAATATTGTTTTAGTTTCATTTATTGCTGAAGTAATCTTATAAGTATGGATGGATTGATTCTACAGTGACTGACTTGATGATTTTGAAACTAGAAAATGAATTCAGGGTTTCTTTGAGGGAACTATTCATAAATGATAGAGAACAGGATCCCAGTGAAATAAAAAAATAAGAAAAATGAAGGAAAATTAAAATAGCATATTTTAATATTTTTATTAGATAGATTTCAATTAGAGAGGTGGTAAAAAATAAACAGAATGGTGGGGCACCTGGGTGGCTCAGTCAGTTAAATGTCCAGCTCTAGATCTGACTGTTCATGAGATCAAACCCCACATAGGACTCCGTGCTGACAGTGCTGAGCTTTATTGGGATTCTCTCTCTCTTTGCCCCCCCCCCAACTGCCCCAACTCATGCACTCTCTCTCTCTCTCTCTCAAAAATAAATAATTAAACATTAAACAAATAAACAGAATGAGATTCGATAGAGAAAGATATCACAAAGTCAAAATAAACAAAACGTTGTAGGAGTAAAGTTAAAAATTACAAGGTAATGCACAAAGATCCAGACAATACTTGCCAATAATATTCAACCACTAGTCAACAATTTAGCCAGCTTAGATAAAAAGGTAAAATAAAAGAAGGAGCAAAGTTATTATTTTTTATTATTAATTTAGAAAGAGAGAGAGAGAGAGAGAGACTGTGTGATCAAGAGAGAGGTGCAGAGGGAGAGAGAGAGAGAGAGAGAGAGAGAGAGAGAGAGAGAGAGAGAGAATCCCACGCAGAATCCCTGCACAGCACAGAGCCCATGCAGGGCTTGATCCCATAATCCTGGAATATGCCTCGAAATTGAGAGTTAGATGCTCGATTGATTAAATCACCTATTAAATCACCTAGGCGCCCCAGGAGCAAAGGTATTTAAATAATAAAACTTTCTCCTTATTACTTCCAAGTCGATTGGGGGTCCATTCTTTCATGCACTGTAACAAACAATGGGACTATAACAGTGGATGAGACCAACACGGCACCTCTATTCATGGAGCTGATAGTCTACAGAGGGAAACAGTCAATAAAATAGTAATCAAATGAATACTTACGTAATTAAAAATACTGATGGGTACTATAAAGGTAACAAAAAGTAGGTGTTAGGATGAAGAATAACAAATGGCTGCCTGTTTTAGCAGAGAGACAAGGGAAGACCTCTCTGAGGAGGTGATAGTTAAACTAATATCTGAATCAGAAAAAGGAGCTAGAAATTTAAAGGTCCATAAAAAAGGAACATTTGGGGTAGAGGGAAGAGCAAGGGTTAAAGCCCTGAGACAGAAACTAGATCGGTTGCTACAAGTAGGAAGAATTGCTATAGCAGAGTATGTATTTGAGTAAAAGGGAAAGCAGTTTTTTTTGGTAAGACGTAATTTACAAGAAAAAAACATAAAAGCCTACCTATGGGTAGGAAGTTATTAATACAGATACAATTAATCCTAAAAGTTGTCTAGTCTTCCCCTTTCTACTTAGTCCAGATCTCGTTTCTCCTATACGAGTAGAAGAATAATCTCCTGTGTCAAAGAACTGGATTAGATAAAAGAATTCTTGCAAGAGGGTATTTGTGTGTTGGTTTTCTGTGTGTTATACAAAATCAATAACCATTTAGTATTTCTGAAATTTATATTTTGTGTGAGGCACTGAAAGACCAGAAGCCTGTGTTACACAACTTCTTCAGATTGCATAAAATGTCAAAAATTGTTATTGGTTCTCAAATTTCCAGAGATGACTCACCAATTTGGGTGGCTATATCATATCAGACTTTCAAGGAAGTAGCCCAGGGTTCAGGGATCACATATTTTATTTTTATTAAAATTTTTACTTGACCATAGTTTAAGTGGTCTTATTATTTTTTTTTTTTTTAGGTACTGAGGCCGGTGGGACTGTATTGATTTGCCAGTATGTCCTACTTAAAGCTGATTGCAGAAATAAAGTAATTTGTTACATTTTTAGAAACTAGGTGAATCTGCAGAACTGGGCCAGTGCAGAGTAAAATAAATGACTAATCAAAGTAAAACAAAAATAAATAGAGAAAGTGTGTGTGTGTGTGAAAGAGAGAGAGGAAGAGAGGAGAGACAGAGAGAGAGAGAGAGAGAGAGAGAGACCCCATTAACAAATTAGGATTAGAGAGAGAGAGCAAATTAGGATTAAAAAATTAAGATCAGTGCTTGTCCCCCTTATTTCCCATGCCCCAACAGTCTCATCTGTGGTAATAATGTAGTAGGCTGCCTTTTTCTTCATATATATATATTCAAAAAGGAAATGCCTGAAGAGCAGGGACTTTAATTTCTATGTAGAGATTGAAATATTAGTATCCTGGAGTCTTGGAGTAGATGGCGTAGGACTGTCACACAGATGAACCCCCTCTTCCTTTAAAACAGTTGGTTTCAATACATCAGAGAAGAAATATTTTCAGAGACTACAGTCTTCATCGAACCTGTATTCTATTGATTTCTATTCTTTGGCAGAAGTTTCAGTATGTTACTAATAAGAGTAAATGCCACCAAAATGTCCGGCACTATGTTTCAAAGGAAAACCTTCAGAATCCCAGAGAAGGTTTATGAGATGGTGATGGGTAGTTAAGACTTGCAAGTGTCTCCCCACGCTATTAAGGAGGGTGTCTGTACTCTCCAGCAGTGGGACACAGAGCATGCAGCCATGGCTGCTGACTGCACAGGTTTCAAAGATAAAGTGGAGCATGTGGACATTTAGGCGCTGACTCCAGCTAAATTGGTTAATGACTAGTATCATCTAAATGAGGTAGCAAGCTGAAAGACTCATAATCTCTCCCCGTGCGCAGATTTTAATTAAATAATTATAATGTCCTTGTTGTAATTATTTATCAGTAACTGTGCTCTTGAGTATTGCCTGTTTCGCCTTCATCTGTTCTGTCAGCTCAGCTGAACAATGAAACATTCACTTGGCGAAGATGAGGGGAAAATGAATGATTCTTATTCACCACAAAATAGCACTTGAAGAATTGTCGGCGAGGCAAGATTCCAGGTTCTGCATTTATAATTTTGTTTTTTGGAGAGGAAGCCCAGGGCCTGATCTGGGATATGATATGATTAGGCGTGATGCAGACTCAGTTTCTCTTCTAACATTCAGACATCGAGGCCCCTGAGGGGTTTTAAGAATATGAGGAGAAGGCATGTTTTCTCAGCATCTAGAACTTAACATTACACATTGAAACACACCTCTCAAAGAACAGCATTTAAAAATATGCTATTTCCTATTTGGGGACTGTGGAATCTATAGTCTATAACACGGCATGTGTCTCAAATAGTGCAAAACCCAAAATTGACTAAGTAACAGCTTTATATTAATGATACCCATAATGATTCAGAAGAGAAGTGACTGAAAAGATTCAGTAAGCAGTAAAGCTGATTCATGAGTCAAAAATGGGGTCGCAGTGGAAAACAGAGGTGGATTTAGACCATGTGAAAGGAAGCAAGATCTTCATAGCAGACTTCCCTTAAGGAACTTGCTTTAATAAAGCATCACTTTTCTCCATTCTTCTGGGAGTTCAGAAAGAAGAAAAAGGTTTTAATTGCCATATGAGAGGTTTAATTTTAATAAAAGGAAGTACACTGTGAGTGTGAATAGGGTTTGTAAGGCACTATAATACAACATTTGTCTTTTTATGTCCCCCCTCCTGTAATCTGCCCATCCTGCCTCCTCCCATTCTGCTAGGACCTTCCTTAACAGGCATTAGTAAAATGTACCTTCAGATTCCATCCACTGACGAGATTTTGATTTAATGTGGAAATCTTAAAAATGAAAATGTTTCAGCAGCCAAAAGCAGATTTGGGAATAGTGATTTTTGAAAAAGCTGAGTAAGTTACATATTTGTTCAAGGAAGTGCTTTAAATTTGAAAGAACTTGTCACCAAATCTGACTACAGATATTTAAGACAAGTCTGACTTAGACGGTTATGGGCAATAAGGAAAACACAAGGCAAGTTATGAAATTTTATTTCCATGCATATTATGGATGTGTGTCTGTATGAGGCTTAGGACAGGAAAGACGTAGCTCCTTTAATCTCTCCTAATAATATCTTAAACTTTTTTTGTATAGAGTCTTATTTATCCTTTGCTAGGATTATTCCTAAATTTCTTTATTTTTAAAACTGTTACATATGGTATCTCAACATTTTCATTTTCTAATTGCTTGTTCCTGATAACTTTTTTTTGATGTTCCATAAAATCACCATGAACATTGAATTAGTGAATACTGAACCATGGCTCCCCTTGGGAAGAGTCAGATTTCTGTGAGCCTCCGTCTGGTCACATTTTCATCAAGCAATCAATGCATAACTTTGTTTTATTTATGTTTCTGCTTAAAGAAATCTTACTTAATATATATAATTGATTCATTAACACTGAATTCACAGTCAGCAGCATTATAACTCATGACTGAATGGAGTGTACCTAACACACATATTTTCTCTCTAAGGCAGATCACAGCCTTCTTGAGCATATGAGTACAGTACAACACTTCAGCTGCGAGCTCACTGGGGCTCATTTTAAACAGCAACATCACCAACAAAAAGTACAAAATGTGTAAAACTTGTGCCACAAAATGGACTGTCATTTATAGTGTGAGAGCTGAAATAAGAAGGCAGAATAGCACCTTGTTTGACCTCAGCTGGGAACATACACGTTGGGCAACTCAAATTTTTCACCCTCTTGTGCATGTTCACAAATGGTTATGAAAGTTTTCTGGGTATTGATTTTGGCATCACAAATCAATTTTAACAAATAGAAGAATTCAGGAATACTGAATTCATAAGTAATGACGATCAACTCTAGTGATTTTGCCATATTTTCTTGCTTATAATAATTAAATTTTTTTGAATATATAATAGTGAATACAATTGTGAATGATAATAGCATTTTCTTCCCTTTCTAATCTTTATCAGTTTTACTTCTTTATCTTGCCTTACTCCACTTGATAGGAACTCTGATGCAATATTGAATATGGGAGGTGAGAGCAGGCATCCTTTTCTCAGGTCTAAACTCAGAAGGAAAACATAATATTCTATCATAAGTCTGGTGTTTGCAATAAGATTTATTGTAGGTCCCTTTATCAGATTAGTAAAATTCCCTTCTTAGCTTACTTAGTTCCATTCTTAGCTAACTTAGAGTTTTATTATGAATGAGTATTAAAATTATCAAATATATGCAACTGTAGGCATGTATATATATATATGTATGTATGTATATATATGTATATGTATGTATGTATATATACATGTTTATATGTATATGTATATATATATATGACATATATATGTGTGTGAATGTATGTGTGTATATAAAATGTATATTTTATATATGTATATAAAATATATTTATACATATAATATATATATAATGTATATAAATACAAATATATATACAATATATATTTTCTTTTGAGAAAGGATTTTATTTACACATTTGTTTTCTTAACTTGACCCAGAATTATTCAGATTTCTTGATTCTTCCTATTTCAGCTTTCATAAGTGGTATTATTTCAGAAGTTCTTCCTTTGCAAAAGCCTCAGATTTCTTGGATAACTGTATTCAAGTTATCATTTTAGTTGTATCCCACAAGTTTTGAGAGATGATTTTTACATTATCTTTCAGTCAAAATATTTTCTAACTTTCCCTGTGATTTCTTCTTTTACCCAATGGTTATCCAAAAGTAATTTTTTAATATCAAAACATTTGGATCTATTTCTATTTGCCTTTTTTGTCATTGATGTTCAATCGTATGTATGACTTCAATCTTTGCTTGAGAATTGTAATGTTTAAATTTTATTAAGTGATTCATATGCTCTCAAAAAATATTCTACAGTTGCATTCAGTGTTCTCTTAATGTTCATTATAGTCAAATTTATCGTTTTTAATGTTTAATCTACATGTTCTTTCAATTATTGAGGAAGGTCTTAGAATTTCTGATAACTTGACTGTAGATTTCACTGCTTTTCATTTATTTTATTTTCTTATTTTATATATTTTTAAGCTATTATTATGTGCATAAAAATTTAGAATTGTTATCCTTTCCTGGTAGAAAATAACACTAGGACATGACCTTTTTTATATTTAGTAACTCTTCCTGCTTTAAAATCTACTTTTCCTGGGGTGCCTGGGTGGCTAAGTCAGTTAAGCATCCAACTACGGCTCGGGTCATGATCTTGAAGTTTGTGAACCCAAGCCCTGAATCAGGCTCTGTGCTGACAGCTCAGAGCCTGGAGCCTGCTTGGGATTCTGTCTCCCTCTCTCTCTGTCCCTCCCCCACTCATGATCAGCCTCTTTCTCTGTCTCAAAAATAAACAAACATTTAAAAAATTAAAGAAATCTACTTTTGCTGATATCAATAGAGCTACATCAACCTTCTTAGGTTTGGTGTTTACAGAGCACAGCTCTTTCACCCTGTTACTTTAAATCTTTCTGTACTCTTATATTTAGGGTGTGTCTCTCATAAGTAGCATGCTTTTGCATTTTTCATCCAAAATAGCAACCTTTGTTTTTTTAATTGGAGTACTTATTTCCATTTTTTTAGTGCATTAGGATGAATCATATGCAACTGCCATCTTCACAGACAAACACCTGAAATTTTATGTGACTAAATCTAATAATTACTAATGTACTTGCACTTAAATCTATCATCTTACTTTGTATTACTATTTTTATAAACTGTTTTATGTTCTTTAATTTCCAGAATCTTATCTTTTTTTTGGATTACTCTATTTTAATTATTTTGTTTTTAATTTTTCTCCTATATGAATGTGTTACTTACACAGTCTTTTCTTTTCCTGGCTAACCCAGAAATTACAAATGCTCTCTTGACTTTTAGATACCTAATATAATACTTTTACCACTTGTGAGATGAGACAACATCCTAGAAAACTCTGACTTTATTTATACACTTCCTCACCATCTTGTGTGCTGTTTCCCAGTAGTTTACATATCTTTTTGAGCATTTAAATAAACTTTTATTTTGGGATAGTTTTAAATTTATACAAATGTTGCAATAATATTAATAAAGGTTCCATATATTCAACTGCCCATTTCCTTTTTTGTTACCATCTTATATTATTATGCTATTTTGTTATAACTAATTAACTGATATTGATACACTATTATTCAGATTTTCTTAGTTTTTACCCAACGTTGTCTTTGTGTTCCAAGGTGCTACCAGGATTCACATCTTTATTTACTTGTCATATTTCTTTAGGCTCCTCTAAACTGGAACAGTTTCTCAGGCTTTCCTTATTTCTGATGACATTGAGGATTTTGAGGAGTACAGGTCAGGTACTTCAATTTGGATTTGTCTGATATTTTTCTTATGGGTAGAGGTGAGTTTTTGGAAGGAAGATCACAGAGGTAAAGTGCCATTCTCATTACGTACCAAGAGTGTGAATTATAACTGACAGTGACAACTTCAAGTTTGTCACATTTCTACAATGTAAAGTTACTCTTCCCACCCCGCCCCCTCGCCCCCGTACTTTTTAGAACTAAGTCACTATGCTCAGTCCACACTTAAGGAGTAGGGAGTCATGCATCACCTCCTTGACAGTGGAGCCCCTATGTAAACTATTTATAATTCTTCTGTATGGGAAATTTGTTTATTTTCCCCCATTTAGTTATTTATTCAACCATTTATTTATACACATACATAAGTATGGACTCACTGGTATTTATGTTATACTTCAGATCATAACTCAATATTTCATTATTTTTAGTGCTCAAATTGTTCCAGCTTTGACCATTGGGAACTCTTTCATTTGGTTCTTGTGTCCCTTTGACATAACCCCATTATTTTGTGTTTTGAATAATTCCTTACTTTCTGGCACTACAAGATTATCCAGACTCTTCTTGTATATTCCCTGTCCTAGTCTAGAAATAGTCATTCTTCAAGGATTCCTAGTTCCTTTTATTGGAAAGTGCTATTAGGAATCAAGATCTAGACCCTAAGTATAGTTATTGCTCCTGAGGATTCTGTTCCTCTCAGCAGACAGTGCTAGAAAATATATGTGGTGTACTAACCTATGTATATAGGTGTGTCTTTAATTATTTCTATATGTAATCATCTGTACCTATATTAAGCTAAACATGAGCTTATACTGGTCTTTGACTCTCATCCAGCACCATATTGTTCATTCTAGCTTTCTTTCTTATCTATAACCTCTCCCTCTAGTTGTAAGAAACCTTGCTCCCGCTACCCATCATCTATTTGCATATTTTATTTGCTCAATCCCAGTATACATGTATCAGAATTGTTAGCCTATATACCCATGGGTATACCTATACACCCATGGAAAACATCTGTATTAACTACAGCACAGTGCTGTATTAGTTCTTTTAGTCCTTAGTCTTATGGTGCCTACTCATCTCCTAAGTTAGGTAAATATTTCCCCCACTTGTTCCAATGTGATTGTCATACATCTGTACCACAGTATATTTTGTCACAATCTGTATTCCATCCTGAAGCCCACAATATGCTAATTAATTTTTTAAATTGAATTCATTTAAAGTCTTGGTCTTTGTGTCTTAAGGTTAAGTTTCGACAAATGCATGGTCCCAGTCTTTTAATTATACATATATTTATAATCCCACAAGATATTAGCATTATTTTGTATATTTGATATTCATTTTCATTTAACCACCTACTCATACTCTCCCTTGTTCTTTATTCTTTATTGAATTTCCTTGTTTCCAGTTGCGATTTTTAATTTTCTGCCCGCCCCCACTCAATTCTTTTAGTATTTCCTTTAGTGCTGTTTTGCAGATGCTAATTCCTTAGGTGTTCCTCTTGCCATGTCTTTATTTCACTTTCATTTTTGAAGGCTATTTTTGATAGTTCTACTACTAGGCTAACCCCTCAGCGTTCTCAACTAAAACCCTGGAGTAATTACCAGGGTGCCTCTTTGTTCCTAAGATCTGTATTTCAGTTTTTGTCTCTCTATCTATAACTGTGAGTCTTCTGTAAGCTTTGCTCAGCTTCTTAGCTATTTAGGAATTGGTGTACTGCCTTGAAGGAAAAAGGAAAGTCAAATGTCAGACTCACCTCTGTGCCCCTCAAAACCTTTGTTGCTGCTTTGTGAACTTTCCAATTATCTGGCTTTTCTAATTGTTCTCAGTAAGAGAGTTATAACAACTAGTCTGCCATATAAAAATTCTGGAATAGCAATTTAAATTTCCTCTTGTGTAGAAATTTCTGTCTCATACTAAGCAGGGTTTGAAGTGTTGGGAATGTTACAGCACAATCTTACTATTTACCTATGTGATGTCATCCTCAATTAGTTTGACGATAAAGTACTACCCTACTTATTAATTCAATACATATTGTTTAATATTATTGCATCATCAGTATATTTTTATGAGAGGAGAATGTTTGTGGAGACTATATCTTTTTTCCAGGGTAAAGAGTTAAATTAAAATATTAATTTAATTGATATTTTATCTTCTGGCATATCTGGTTGTTTTTTCATTGCACTTGGTTTGAGAATCTTTTCAAAGGTTGGACCCTGAGAGCCTCAGCCTTGGAAAAAAGGAATTCATTGGTTTTATCTCTTTTTATTTTCAAGGTCATATTGATCCTCAGTGCTTTGAAGATTAAAAGATATTATAATGGTATCTGCAGTGAAATCAATTAGGCAATGTTGACATACACAGCCACCCATTTCTCCCTACATATGTGGCTCCTACTTCTCTACGATTGAACTTAGTTTTGTAGGACATTGCCTAGAATGTAGGCTAGATAGTACAAACACATGATTGTGGTTGATGGCCATAGTAGAGATAATACCTTGATGTTAAAAAGATTTTTGGCTTTAAAAAAAGAAACACTTCTTTTTCCGTTTGTTTTAATTTATTTAATTTATATTTACTTAAGGGAAAAAAAGTAATATATAGTGGACAGTTTTACATTTCAGATTACTGGAGCATCTAAAGTAATTTTGCTTTGCTCTGAACTAGCACACTTAAAATTAAATCATCTGATTTTGAACTATTTTCAGCTTCTACTAGGATATGACTGAAAAAATTAGCTATGTTCCAAGAAACATAGTATTACAGATTAATCTTTGCTATTGTGCAGTGGCCTGTTGAGCCTGGTCTATATGTTAAAATATTCTATAAACATAAAAAGCTAATTTGTTAAATATAGCCCAAATTTAATAAAAATGGAGGTTGAAATATTGTTAGGGGCTGAAAGTATAGCACAATTTTGTTTTTAAAAAAATAGTGCCTATATCATAATAAGAAGACTACAAATATTAATATTGATGTGAATATTCTAATTTCAAGAAAAGTTCCTACTCAAATGATACTTTTAGTAGAATATTACAAATATATGTTGCAGCACCATCTAGCAAATTCCTAGTGTATTTACCATATCACAAATATTTTGTTCTTTTTCCAGTAGTGAACATATTTTTCTGAATATCTGTAGAGTCATGGAAAATCACAGCTTTTAAGAAGCAGGGAGAAAAAAAAGAAAAACCTCAAATATAAATCATGAGAAACACATTCTATATTTATATTTTTAAATGCTGTTTATTATATATATACCTTTCATTAGAATAAAATTTACATGCTTTTCTTCTTAAACAAGACTCCTTGAATATAATTTTAACATATGCCATTATTTGATATTCTCAGTTGTTCATTCCATAGGTCTGTAGACAAAATAAAATTAAAGCCTTGTCTATTATATCTAGGCAATATGATAAAAAAGGGAACAATACCACTATTTCTGTAGACAGTGCAGCCAGATTAATAAATGGAAGCAAGTGTTGAGAGTTTTGGAAAACATGAAGTTAGAGATAAACCCACTCACTACTTTTATGACCCTAGGAAAATTACATAGCCTCCCTGGATCTTAGTTTCTTGAACTTCAACACACCAACGATGGCAACACCAACAATAATAGAGCTATTGGGAAGTGCTTTGCACAGAATATAATTCAATAGATTATTCTTCATAATTTATCTCATAGTAGATCTGTGTTTGACTATTTGACAGGTTAATCTGTTGAGGAAGCAAACTGAAAAATATCATTTATCAAATACACAATTTGTTTTGACTGGCCTGGCTCATTTTGCATGAGCTCAGACAAAAGTTTAACCCATACTGCATAGCAACATAACCATTGGCAAATAGTCATTTTTGTCAGTTGAGAAAATTAGTTGAAAGTTTTTATTTAGAAAAAGCACCTATTTGATTAATTGAATTTTTCTATCTTTTCAATTGGTCAGAGTCTAAAATTTTTTCTAGATGAACATTTTGAAAGAAAAAAAAAACTGATTCTAACAGAACATGTTGAAAATGATCAAAACTCAATGAACTTGTTTGATTTCACTGATTTTTAAAAGCATAACTAGCTTTACTAGTGAAAATAGTTTCCTGTCAAGCAAATGTACAAACAGTTTTTTATGTATAGAAACTGTTCTTATTGTTTGGATTGATAGCTGATTCGAAGCTTGGGTCTCAGGCTGGGTCACAAGCATCATAATGTCAGGCCGTCAACTATCACATTTCTCAAACACAGCATCCCATTACTTTGAACAGGGACTGGCCTGCTGGAACCTGACAGTTTAGTCACTGCCAGAAGTCTTATAATAGCTGAAAGAAACTGCACACAGTAACCTTTTCATTTAGCACTGACAAAGATTCTGTCCAGAAACCCAAAGTATGGGAGACACCAAAAGAGATTTAGCTCAAGTCAGTTAAAGTTCTACTTTTATTTTTATTTTATTTTTATTTTATTTTAGATCTTCTTTTCTCTTAAAAAATTAAAGGATATTTGCGACCAAGCAGACCATTTATAAACAAAGAACCCTGAAAGCAGAAGTCCTATGATTAAAGGTCCTGTGTCAACTGCTATGCCTCAAGCATTAACATCTAAATAACACCATTTTGATGACATAGGAATGAAAGGGTACCCTTTTATTACTGGACTATATAAAAGTGACAGAAAGAAATTAGCAGTAACGGCTTTTCAGAGAAGGTTGGCCTCTTGGGTATAACTAAGCAACCTCTGAGAAACAGAGAGTGGTATTTCAACACTTGAGTACCATGCCTTGCTAGGGTTATTTCAGACATTACGAGTAATGTATTGTTTAGTTGTACCCATGTACACCATTAAAAGCATCACAGTGTGGCATGGATTCAGCAAGTTTTAGTCATAACATGCCAGCTGGAGAATATTAAGGGGGAAAAATCCGTTTTCAATTTCTGCTTAATGTTCTGGTGAAAATAATGTAAGTCACTTCTGTGAATGTATTTACCTTCCAAACACATAGCTACTCTTTGATATATACTTACTAAAATAGATTTTTCAGTAATGTGGCATTTGCTCACTCTCTCTTCCTTACTCAGTTTTTGCATTCCTTTCTTACTCTTCACTGATGCATATAAGTTTCAACATGTTTCTTTTACTTCTAGAGTTAATTAACCTTAACACAAGACTGACATTTGCAAGGTTTACGGAGCAACAAAAGTGTCTTTGTAGGCAAGAATTATACAAACATCATGACTGTATTTCCCAATTGTTTTCCTAAACATTTTATGACTATTAAAGCCTCATGGTCTTTCGCAATAATTATGGAAGGCTATGAAAAAAAATGTGTAATTTTCATTTTTGTCATAAAAGTAATTTTCATTTGCTTTGCTGCTCCAATCATTAAAATCTACCCAGAGGATTCCTCCTTGTCTACTGAGCAGGTCTACTAAGTACTGCTCCATATTTAACTCGCTCTTAGATCACACCATGGCTTGAGAATTCTTTTAATCTCTTTTCCATTTATAACTGTACTGCTTGACCTTTTTTCAGCAAGGTGTCTTGTATATAAAATGTCAGTGAGAGGATTACAGACATGGGACAAAGATATAGTTTAATTAAAAAAGGTCCTGTGAGATTGAAAAAGGTTACTGGCCTAGATCACAAATATTTAATGCCAGATGACTATTTATAAGGCTGAAATAAAAAAAAAAAAAGACAATCATAAAAGAAAAGATTTACTGGCCATTTGTAATTGGCCAGCCATTAAATTTGCAATAATGAGATTATACTCTGATTAAAATTTTTGCTTTGTATTTACAGTAAATTAAAACATTTAAGGTATGTGCTTCTAAAATGAAAATTAATTTAAGTTCCCCATAAGTGATACACTATAACAGGTCTATAGACATGGTTATTTTTGATGTCAAGGTGTGACTATTTGAGAAATTCAGTTCATTGTTCAGAAGTCATATATGGGTTGATTCAACCAGATGAATGCATGCAACAAGTGGCTTTCCCACTCATTTATCCTTCCATCCAACCTCATGTATATGTACAAACACGCAAGTCAAAATATTGAACAACCAAGTTATTTAACCACTGACTTGACAAGGATGCCAATTCTTCAGAAGGGATACCCAAACAATTAAAGAATACTACTATTAAAAGCTAGCTGGCTAAAATGTTTGGGACCATCAGAATACTGTCTCTCTCTCTCTCACATAAACACACACACACACGACCACACACACACACACACACACACACACACACACACACACACACACCTATCAACATGAAGCTGAAGCCAGTATGTCACCAACTAGTAATGAAGCAAGGAGGATCGTTCTTTGACTTCAGAATTTGGTATAGAAATTTACATCCCTTAATGACTATGGTAGTACATAGGGATTTTGAAGAATGCCAGAGAGAGGTACCAGCAGTTTCATTTAAGCTCTAACATTAACAGTTTCATAATATTTTGTTATAAAAAGTAGAAACTTCTCATGCTATTTCTCTAAAATTCATTTATTTATTTATTTTTTAATACTTATTTTTGAGAGACAGAGAGAGACAGAGCCTAGGTGGGGGAGGGGTAGAAAGAGAGGGAGACACAGAATCTGAAGCAGGCTCCAGGCTCTGAGCTGTCAGCACAGAGCCCGAGGCAGGTCTTGAACTCACAAACCGCAAGATCATGACCTGAGATGAAGTTGGACACTTAACCGACTGAGCCACCTAGGTACCCCAATTTCTCTAAAATTCAAGAGCTTCCTGGCACCAAACATCTCACTTGAACATTAAGACAACTCTGGCCTGCAGTCTTCCAACTTGAAATAAAGATCAAGTTTCCTAAAACCATGAATTAGAATCTCATTCCAGTTTGCAACAACCTCATGTCATTCACTCTGATCTAACCTTTCTCCATGAAGAGGAGAGTTTGCAATTCCTTTACTGGAGAAACTCATATACTTTGTGGACTTATAAAAGGCAACTTTTGGTGTTTTTACATGACTCCAACTACAAATTTTCAAAAACTCAGAAACTCTATAATTAGTAATATATCTTTATTTGGATATGTCAGGTATTTGAGTGTTTTAGCCATAGTAGCACCAATAATAGCAGATGTAGGAGAGAATAAAAAAGTTTCAATAATTCTGATCTATTCAATATCTGAATGAAACACATCCAGGAGAAAATTTTTCATGATTAGCAGAACAGAAGGGTGTATTTATTTGCTCATTCATTTGGTCTACAAACATATTTAATTTAAGTGAATGACTTCTATATATCTGGCACTGTGCCAAGTGTTAGGGATTAAGTAGCGAACTAAAAACATATTCCCTGTTCTCATGGAGCTAAGAGTCTATTGAGCGTAAGGGGGGTCACATATTTTTGTCAAGTAATCGTACTAATAAAAGTATAATTACAAACTCAGAGAAGTGATATCAAATAAATAGTACTCTATGAAATTTTATAATTATGAAAGTTGATCTAGATGGTGGAGTGAGGAGTGGATGGGAATCAAGAGCAGTACACGGAGCCAGTGGTCAGAGAAGGTCCAAGAATGAGACATTTAGCTGAGAACCACAGAAACTCCTAAGACTTCAGGAGAAGCAACATTTGTAGAGACATTTTTATAACTTAAGAATCACAAGTCTTCAACAAAAAACCAACCCACTTCTATGAAGAATCAAACCATGATGAAGACTTAGCAGAGGCAACACAAGAAACTTTGCTCCTCCAAATCTGGATATGATCACATCTAAAAAATATCTCACAGTAACATCTAGACTAGTGTTTAACAAAACAAATGGGCACCTTAGCATAATCACATTAACACGTAAAATTAACCATCACAATGAATAAATACTAAGATATGTGGAAGATAAAATGAGAAAATCCTATATCTGTCTGAAAAGTATGCTAGGAGAGGTAGAGACTAGGAGTGAGTCAATATTTGCAGACTTATTGCTCGAAAGTTTGTCACAATTGTCACATGAGATTTTAGATTAAATTGACATAAAGATCCAGAGCAACAAAATAAAGTTAAATCTACAACTAGTCATGGTGTTGTGAAACTGAAGAACATAAAAGATAAAAAGAAAATAATCAAATATTTCAAAAGAAAAGACGGATCACCTAGTAAGGAAATGTAATCAGAATGACAAAAGATTGTTTATTATCATCAAAAGCTGCACAAGGTAATGGCAAGATACCTTCAAAAGGCTCAGGAGAAATGAGTGAACAAATTGGCTTTAATACTCAGCTAATTTGGTTAAGAGATTGGTTAAGAGAGATTGGTTAAGAGAGAAGGTAAAATAATTTTTTTTCAGATTAAGTTTGAGAGCTTTTTCAATCTGTGGACTTTGCTGAAATAAATATTAAATTATGTATTTCACTACAAAAAAGAGTATTCTGAGGAAAGAGCTACAATTCAAAAAGGAATTCTCTCCAAAGAAATGTTAAATATTTCGGTAAAACTAAATAAGCTTTAATTGCAAAGAAAACAAAAAGAACCCCCCCCCAAAAAAAACCACCTTATTTTGAGGAGTTTAAAGAAAGCAGAATCTAAAATACTATACTATACAACTAACATAAAAGAATGAGAAGTGTGTTGGAAATTAAACTGTTCTAATCTTTTTTAGAGCACAGAGATATTCTTTAATTCTAGATTTTATGTTAGGAAAGGATATTAAAAATAAAAGGACAAATGTTATATGTAATGAAATAGAACACATTTCTAAACTAGTAAGGACTAAAAAGCAAATTAGAAAACTTGAGCAGAAAAGTTAAATGAAAAAAAATATGTAAAATAGTAAACAAAATAAGGTGATGGAGGTAAGTCCATGTATATCATAATCACAAAAATGTGATTGGATTTGTTTAATTAGCTTTGCCTCATGAGAATATCTCAACATCAAAACACAAAGGTGGTAGGCGCCTGGGTGGCCCAGTTGATTGAGCATTGGACTTCAGCTCAGGTCATTATCTCCAGGTTCATGAGTTCCAGCCCCACATTGGGCTTGCTGCTGTCAGCTCAGAGCCTACTTCAGATCATCTGTCTCTCTCTCTGTCCCTCTCCCATCCATGCTCTCTCTCTCTCTCTCTCTCAAAAATAAATATTTTTTTAAAAAAGTTAAAACAGAAAAGTTTAAAACAGAAAAGGAGAAAGAAGGATACAGTAAAAGATACACTGGAAAATACTAAACAAAGAAAGCTAGTGTTGCTGAGTTAACTTCCAATAAAATAAATGTTAAGTTAGATCCTAGAATAACTCGCCCCTTGAATTATCATGAGTACCCATATTTATATTCACTGGAAGAGAACTAGTAGCTGAACTTACTAAGCTGTAAACTTCTAGGCTCTCTCTCTGAGAGGTTCTCAGGAAAGCTTCAGAACAGTATCTTAAGGAATGTCATTCTGTTTCTAAATATTTTTATACACCAAAATATACCCAGAAAGAGCATTGCTCTTAGACACTCTGATACATTTGGGTGTCTTCTCAGTCTTTTAAAATCTTCTTTTATTAGCTTCTAGGACTCAGTCCTTAGTGTCTGGTTTGGAGAACTGAGATAATTTTTAAAAATTATAATTAAAAGTAAGAAGGAAAGGCATATTCAGGTTTTTGTATAGTATGAGAGAGGTATCTTGTGCCTGAGACATTTGGATAAATGTCTCATTGATGCGTTTAGTAATTAAGTTTTATGGGAATTCTGAATGTCATTCAGGTTACTTACCACCAAATGGCACGTTGCCTTTTTCCAAAGAGCAAGTGTCTCAGAACTATCAAATAAGCAACTATAAGGTGGCAAGTGGCATGGGGTGCCTGGGTGGCTGACTTCAGCTCAGATCATGATCTCGTGGTTTATGAGTTCAAGCCCCACATTGGGCTCTGTGCTGACAGCTTGGAGCCTGAAGCCTGCTTCGGATTCTGTGTCTCCCTCTCTCTCTACCCCTCCCCCCGTCTTAAAAATAAATAAACATTAAAAAAAAGAGACTCTAAAAAACAAGGCAAGTGGCTTAATAGAAAGAAAGGTAATGAGAGAGAGAGAGTGATAGAGATAGTCTACCCATCAGTAGAATAAATATGAATGAAATGTTAGTTATGTACTTAGAGTTAAAGTCAATTATAATCATAATATCAATTTAGTCTAATTAAAAGAGATTGGACTAGGGGCACCTGGGTGGCTCAGTCTGTTAAACACAAGTTTGGCTCAGGTCATGATCTCACAGTCTGTGAGTTCAAGCCCTGTGCTGGGCACTGTGCTGACAGGTCAGAGCCTGGAACCTGCTTCAGATTCTGTGTCTCCCTCTCTCTCTGCCCCTTCCCTGCTTGTGCTCTGTCTCTCTCCCTCTCAAAAATAAATAAACAATAAAAAAATAAAAGAAAATGGACTAAAGAATAAAGGCTCTAGACTCTTTGCTCTGCTACAGTGTAATTTTTGGAGGAGTCAAACTTAGAATTTAAGTTCAATTTACTGTTTTACAAACCTATTTTAATTTTTTAGAAATTCCAGATATTTGGCAACCATAGTCTATGTTAGTTTAATCCACGCTTGGGTTTATAAGTTTTTTTTTGTTTTTTTTGTTTGTTTTTTTTTATCTCTTAGTGCCAAAGGCCAGTTCAAAGTCTGTCTGAAGATGAGCTCTGGTGAGCAGTTTGGCAGCTTATTGTGAGATCAAGGACTTTGTGGACCCTTGGAATGCCCTGAGGCTACCCCTTCTCACAAAATTTGCACCCTCACTGATGTTTCTGAGGTGAGGATTCTATCCAGTCAACTAGCTCAGCACATATTTGTCCTTGCCTCTTCCATTTCTAGCATTTCTACTTTTACTCCAAGTCTTGACCTGGACAAATCACTTGCTTTCATTGAATCTCTGTCCCTCATCTGTAAATTAGAATAGAACTTGCCTTTCATGGTTATGTGAGAATTAAAAGAGATAATATATGTAACGCACCTAAAACATGGGCATAAGTGGACATATACTTTACAGAATTAAATTTCTTCAATTTTGGAGGAAAAAGTATTCAGAGAGAATATGAAATTCAGATGACACAATCTCAGACAAGCCTGATTAGGAGTTAAGGTGAATACCTAGCAATGCTAGTGGGACTACTCAACTAACTCTCAGAGGAGCTCAGAAATGAAAGGGACAGGAAAACTTGTTGCTGTAATATTTTAAGATAGAATGAAGTAAGGCTTGAGGAGAAAACTAGGAGTAAAATACCATTCAGCTGAACATTTGAAAAAGACAAAATTAATTAGATGATGATGAATACTAGTTATCAGGGTGATAAAGCTGACCAACAGGCTGTTACTTTAGACCCTATTAGAAGTAGATTCTATAAGGGAGATGCTAGTCCTATTCTATTTGGCTCAGGTCACCACTCAAGAAAAGTACTATATTCAGTTAAAGGTACAAACACTATCAAAAGATTACTGGCTGTCATATCTTAGGACACAGACACCTATAACCTGAATGAAGGGGAGGCAGGGGATTTGACGGAAATAGGCCAATTGGGGATGTGAGAGAAAAAGTCCAGTTTGAAGGTCATGGTTCATTATTTGAAGGTCCCAGAGAAGATCAATAGTCAAAACTGGGAAGTGTGTAAGACTTTCAGATAAAATATAGGATACCCAGGCAAATTTGAATTTCTGAATTAAAAATTATTTGTTGTAGAAGCGCCTGGGTCATCAGTTAGTTAAGCGTGTCTGACTCATGGTTTCATCTTAGGTCATAATCTCATGGTTCCTGAGATAGAGCCCCACATCAGGTTCCACACTGATAGTGTGGAGCCTGCTTGGGATTCTCTCCCCCTTTCTCTCTGTCCCTCCCTTGCTCTCTCCCTCTCTCTCTCTCTCTCAAAATAATAAATAAGTAAATAAACAAACAAACTTAAAAAAATATTTGTTGTTTATCTGAAATTGAAATTTAATTGGAAATCCTGTATTTTTATCTGCTAATTCTGGCAAACCTATAGATGTGATATAAGAAAAGGGGTGCTTAATAGGCAGAAACACAATGGCAAGGATTTCAGAGGTTAAAATTCATAATAATTAATGCAATACTGTGGCAAAATAGCAATATGTCAACATTTAATTGGTATTAACATATTTTATTATTGACTTGTCAGAATTTTTAAAATTAAAAATTATTGACATTTAATATATTTTAAGTATTAAAACTTTTGAACATGAGAAAAGGTTCCTTTGCTGGGACCAGCCTGGCTATGTTCACTTATTCTTCAGTTTCCTGTGCGAGGGTGTATTTTAGCTGGGTATCCACAGAGCACAAAGTTGGGCTCCCCCTACTTCCCACTCTCTTGAACTCCCTTGAATAGAAAGAGACATTGGTAACACTGTGCAAGGACAGCCAGCACTCTCTGGCACCTACTCAGCTGCCTGTCTGACAGTCTATCCAGCCTGGAACCTTTCTACTTACCTTCCCTAGACAAGATTGGAGAGACCTCTGAAGCTTACACTCAGTACTGGCCAGGTGAGTGGTAAAGCAGGAATGAGGGGCTTTGAGATTAAGATGCCAGTATTGTAATTGAGGCAGGGAGGCAGGAAAGGGGTTGAGAAAGAGATTGTACCAAACCACTGAAGATGAATGAAACTGCTAACTGATGTATGAAATGAAGATTCATGACAAGAAAAGTGAGCATTACACTATTATAAAATGTATGGAATCCTGGGATACCAGAGCACTAAAAACACACAGACATTTAGTATCCCAAAACTCTGAGAGTGAAGTATAAGACACTAACAATAGCAACTGAGAGCTCTAATGGTGACAAATTTTACAACTAAAGATAAGTGCTACAAGTACACAGATACACATATCTGTGTAGGTATATTAGGCAGGTTCTCCAGATAAACAGAACCAATCTCTACCTAAAGAGATTTGTTATAAGGAATTGTCTGTCATGATTACAGAGGCTGAGAAGTCCAAAATCTGCAATTTAGGCCAGCAATTCCCGAGACCCAGAGGAACCAATGGTGTGAATAAAGCCCAAAGTGTGGACTCCAGCCCAAAGCCCTGGAGACTGAGGACAATCAGTGGTGCAATTTCAGTCCAAAGGTCAGCAGGCAGAGATCCGGGACAGGTGACAGTGCAGATGAAGACATAAGGCAGTCTGCTAGAGGATTCTCTTTTGCACACAGAAACCAGTCTTTTTGTTCTGTTGGGACTTCAGCTGATTGGATAAGGCCTACCACATTATAGAGGGCAATCTGCTTACTTAAAGATCACCAATTTAAATGTTAATCTCATCCAAAAACCTACTCCAAGTTGACACTGGTCATCACAGTAGATACATACCACATTCTGTTCATCTGTGGATGGACATTTGAGTTGTTTTCACCTTTTGGCTGCTATGAATAATGCTATGAACATAAGTGTACAAATACCTCTTTGAGTCCTTGCTTTCAATTATTTTGGATACAAATCCAGAAGTGGATTTACTGGATCATATAGTAATCCAATGTTTAATTTTTTGAGGAACTGGCATAGTATTTTTCACAGCAGCTGCACCATTTTATACTCCCACAGGCAGTGCACAAGGGTTCCAGTTTCTCTAATCTTTGCCAATGTTTGTTATTTTTTGCCTTTTTAAAATAACAATCATTCTAATAGCCATCTTACATAGGACTATCTTACTGTGGTTTTTATTCTCATTTTCTTAATGTTAGTGATGTTGAGCATCTTTTTTGTGTTCATTATCCACTGGTATATCTTCTTTGGAGAAATGTCTATCCAAGATCTCCGACCATGTTTTAACCAGATTAATTTTTGTTATTGAGTTGAAGTTCTTTATATATTCTGAATATTAGTCCCTTATCAGATACATGATTTAAAATGTTTTCTCCAGTTTTGTGGATTTCCTTCTTGTTCTCTTGATAGTGTCCTTCAAAGCCCAAAAAGCTTTTATTTTTGATGAAGTCGAATTTACCTAGTTTTTCTTTTGTCACCTGTACTTTGGTATCTTATATCTCATTCAAAAATGTCATAAGGTTTCCCCCTTATGTCTACTTCTAAGAGTTTTGTAGCATAGGGTCAGATGTTTAGAGCTTTAATCCATTTTGAGTTAATTTTTATATATGATATAAGTAAAAAGTTCAAATCTTGTTCTTTTGTATGTGGATATCCAGTTTTCCCAGGACCATATTTTGAAAAGACTCTTCTTTCCCAGGGTTGGGTTTTAGGAAGAAAACTCAGGAAGAAAATTAACCTGAGGTTAGGCTGAACCAATTTTCAATGCATAAAAGATCCCACTTCTCTATTACATCAGAAAACTGATTTATTGTTAATTGCTTTCCTCAGTCAAAAACAATCACATATATAATATAAATTAGTGCCAATTTTATATTGGATATTATATTTATACTCCTGTCTTGTGCTAAAATAGCTATAGGTAATATTATATGTGTTTTCCTAAATTATTATTACTATTTTGTACTTAAGTAAATACTTGTGACTGTTCTTTTTGTTACTTTTTAGATGATCTTATTTTAGCTCATTTTTTCAATTAATCTTTTTCGTATCAAATTCATTCTTTTAACTTCTCAAGGTCAATTAGAATAGTTTTCTCATTTAACTGGCATAACTGGTAGGAGTGAAACTCCTACCTTTAGATTATGTGCAAGTGAATTAATGGGTTATACTCCCTCTCCAGAGTCAGTAAGGAAGATGCTAACGATGATTATTTTAGGAAATAGATAATCCCAATGAATGATGGATATACAAAAGCTCTCTAATGCTGATGATATTTAGTTCTAGGAAAAGCTTATTAAAGCCACTGGTCAAAAGTTGAAGTTTCCCCTGATGTGAGGATTGGAGAGGTGTGGATTCCTTAAGATTAATTAAATTTATTCCTTAGACATTTGTATCTCAATCTCACTTTAGGATATGGAGTTGAGCTAGTCTTATTACCAGATTTTTTCTGCTCAAAGACACCAGAATGATTGTGTTTGTTCCTGTAACTTTATCCTCACTGAACAAAATGACTTACCATATTGTTAATAATGGAGTCCCATCATAGTTAATAAAATAAATGACATCACAAGTGTCTTGCCTTTTGCTATGCTTATTGGTTCTAGTGTATTTGAAAACAGAGTGAAAAAAAAGGAGGCCTAAAATTGTGTACATTATTTCAGCTGCTTAACTTTTTAAAAACACATCCACTAAGTCCCTTCATAGAAATCTGCAAAGTTCATTTCAGTACAATTCACCTGCATTTATGATTTCAGAGTAATCATACTTTAAATAGTTAATAAAGGGTACATATAGCCAAGAAGTTTGAGAAGCATGTATGTGTATGAATCTAACCCTGCAATCCAATGAGAAGTGCAGTTGTTAGAAATGGGGCAAGGTTCACCTATTCAGGTTTTGAAAAATCTATCTAATATACAGAGCAACTTAAAATTATACAATGCAAATTAGAGTTGAAACTTGTAGGTCAAACTCTTCATGGATGAAAACTGAAATATATTTTGGGGGTAGGGGTGTCCATATTCACGAAACTTCTATTATAGAGAGGAATCAGCAAATAAGAAATCATATGTGCACATATTTAAAAGTCAGCATTACTATATGCCGAATGAGTGTTTCAGAAACCTCAAAACTTTTTTTTTTAATTTTATTTTAAAACTTAACACAGAAAGTCAAAATCTTACTCTAAAATTTTAAGCAACATAAATACATGCATAAAAATAAGAGCCAGAAATATGCTACAGCTCTTCTGGAATCATGACACAGTAGCAAATAAATCAGATATATAGCTACATTAATTTGGGTTGCAGTGATTAACAGATTAAGTACATGAATATTACGTTATAAAATTATTGGCACAAAAATTAAGTATTTCAATAGTCAGAAGGGGATACAAGCTAATTTGCAACTCATAGTAATGAGTTCGGAATTAGCTTTATCATGAGAAAGCTATATGCACTAGAAAGGCAATGTAATATAATAAAATAGTGACACAGGGACTCCCTGACATAATAAATCAATGGAAGTGATAGGCACAGTGAGCATTTATTATAAAAGGCTTGTATCCAGAAGAAAAGAGTTAAGCATACTCCAACAGTTTGTTAAATAAATAATAATTGTATAGCAAGTTAAAAAAATCTGAATATGAGGTATAATCTTACATCTGATTCTAGCTTATTTAGGTTTGTTATTTCTATTGAAATGTTGAAATGCTCACAAATTTTAAGTGTATATTAATAGTTGAACTAGAAATTGGAGGACTTAATGGGGATTTAAAGTCAGATATATTTAAAAGCGGATAATTATCTATTTTATTTCTATTTAAACTAAATCAAAGGGAAGGTATGTGCACCATGACTTGCCCTAACAGCACCATACATTGTACATAGCTGACATTCAATAAACAAAATATATTAACTGAATGAATGGATTAAAAAACAGTGCTTCTTTTCTAACACAATTGTATAGCTTTAAGGTTAATGTAGAAATTAACATATATTCTTAATATCTGGCTAGCCCAGTAAAATAAGTATTATTAAAAAGAGTGAACGTTTCCCTTCATTTTTTTTTTTTTTTTGGCCTCACTCCCTTCATTCTCTTAAATCTTAACCCCTGCCATGCAATGGAGATAGATTCTCATGTTTTGATTAATCTCTGTTAGCTGGCTATTTGACCTGAACTAGTATTAATTAAAAAGCAAATAGAAAGTAACCTGTTTGTTTTTACAAATGTTTTACAAACATTGTCCTGACGCTGGACAATTAGGAATACTCATAAGGTGACAGGAGTTGAAAAACAGCTGTGAGAGACAAGTAACATTTACTATTTAGCTCCATTTTTTGGTTACCCATCCCAGTTTAGAGTGGCAGCTTACCAGTGTTAAATAAGAACTTATCTACATCGAATTTTGGTTAGCAGTCTGAAGTCAGTATGCAGATGTGTTTGTTTGATTGAAAAACAGACAAGAAGAGGAAAGGAAAATAGACCAAAGCCTCAAGATTCCCTCTTTTCTTTCTTCCTCTCTCATCCTTCTTGTAAATTTAGTCTAGTTCTCAACTTAAAGATCATCACCAAAAACATCTTGGATTTCTAGTCTGAGGTATAAAAGAAAAACACAAGTAACTTCTCTTGTTATAACAAGTTAAAATAAACCAAATACAATTAGACAATGATAGAAGATAATTATGGACAATACTGTCACTGTGTAATTTTTCACAATTTTGTCCCATGAAGTTCATCCTGAATTTCTTTCTGTGACAGCTATTTTTTTTAAAGCAATGATTTCCAAAATGCAAGAAAGATCATAAAGTCACTTAGATCTGCTTAAAATATTTCTCCATCCTTCTTTCCTGGTTTCACTGATTTTATCAACCAGTCACGTTCAACAGACTTATTTTCTACAGAAATATCTTAAGCGCTTATTTTTTTAAGTCTATTTATTTATTTTGAGAGAGAGAGAGAGCGAGAGAGAGTGCCCAAGCAGGGAAGGGGCAGAGAGAGAGAGGGAGAGAACCCCAAGCAGGCTCTGCACTGTCAGCACAGAGCCCAACGTGGAGCTCAAACCCATAAAATGTGAGATCGTGACCTGAGCCAAAATCAAATCTTAATCTACTGAGCCAGACAGGCACCCAGTAGCTTATTTCTCTAACCCAACCAACTAGTATTCATGATTGATAAAGGATTAACCTTTGACTATGTATCAGAATCTATGGCAAGTGAATAAAAATACATAATTATTCTTCAAATAGGAAATCTTTGTCTATATTCAAAATAAAAGGGGCAAACTAACAATCAGGAAAGTAAATTTGATGCACTTAGAGAATTTCAACTGTTAATATTTTAAATTTTGGAAAAATTTAGACCTTTGTTTTAAAATCCAACTAAGAGAGGTGCATCATTATTTAAAGGAATATTGATTAAAAAAGCTTTAATCATTTGTTATGGAAATTGAAATGTGATACTTGGAATGGAGGAAAAACACTAGTCAATAATGCCAATTGAAATATTAGCATAAATTATAATATCTTTTATTTTGCTATTATATCCTGGTGCTATTATCCTGAATCACACATTCGTGAGGCACAATTTATCTTTATGGAGGAGTATGAATTTTCCTAAAATTACAATGCATGTGTTATGATGAATTCTGTCCTCCAGAGGGCAGTGCAGTACAAACTCAGAGGACACAGAGTGTATTAAAAAAAAAAAACAAAAAAACCAAAACCCTAAACACCAAAAAACCTAGACACCAAATGTTAACCAATTTCATTTTATTCCAGCAATGAGGAAAGCATAGCAAAAACTTTTAGGATCTGCTATAATGCTGAAAGTCCTGGCTGTAAGACAGAAAGTATTGCCAATTATCCATCAATTACCCAATTATTTTGACCATGTATTATTCAATTCAATTTCATTAATGGAGATGGTTTTAAAAAATAAATTTATTGATTAAATTGATCTTCTATTAGTTGGATATATATCAGTAGATTTTATTTAAGAAGACAGTTGACATAAATAAGTTCTGAGACTCTGCAAAACTTTGCTTCAGGTTATATGAGTTCCTTAAAAACAAATTATTCCTCTCTATTCCCCCAACACAATAGAAAGTACATACTTGATTTTATGAACTTATTTTTTTCCTGCTTATGGGTCACCAAAAACCTTTTCAAAGCTAAGAGTTAAATCTACTTACAGCAAATTATAAAAGCAAATATAATTTTATACCCTCAAAGATAGTTATTGCAAAACTAAAACCTTTGTACTACTACTGTTGGGACATATTTAACAAATGCCAAGTGATACTAAACTTCAAACTCTGAGCATCCTAGGTGAGAACATTAACCAAGTTCTGATATCATGCTAAAGAATTAACATACTTGCCAGATGCTTTATATACATTATCTTATTTGATCCTTACAACAGTCCCATGATTGGGTACTAGTACCTCCCCATTTTCTAGGTGAGGAAAATGAGTCATAAAATTATACAACATGGTTAATGTTTCATAGTTATTTGGTGGGAGAATTAGAAAGGAAATCCTGGGGGTACCTAGGTGGCTCAGTGGGTTAAGCATCTGACTTCAGTTCAGGTTATGATCTCACGGTCCATAAGTTCAAGCCCCATTTTGGTCTCTATGCTGAGAGCGCAGAGCCTGGAGCCTGCTTCAGATTCTGTGTCTCCTCTCTCTCTGCCCCTTCCCTACTCATGCTATGTCTCTCTCAAAAATAAATAAACATTAAAACAATTTTTAACAAGAAAAGAAAGCCTGATCTTCTAATGTGAAGCAACCTTTTTTTCTGAGTATAGTTGACACACAATGATACATTAGTTTTAGGGGTACTACAACATAGTGATTCAACTATGTTCCCTGTAAGTATAGCTACCATCTGTCACCATACAATGCTATTGCAACATCATTGACTGTATCCTCTATGCTGTGCCTTTTATTCCAGTGACTTATTCATTCCATAACTAGAAACCTATATCTCCCACTTCCCTTCACCCTTTTGCCCACTGCCATCCCCTTCCCTCTGGCAACCATCTAGTTTGTCCTCAGTATTTATAGAACTGATTCTGATTTTTGTTTGTTTATTCATTTGTTTTCCTTTTTTAGATTTATACATATAAGTGAAATTATATGGTGTTTGCCTTTTTCAGCCTGACTTTTTTCACTTAGCATAATACCATCTAGGTTTGTTCATGTTATTGCAAATGGCAAGATCTCATCCTTTTTTGGATGGTTGCATAATATGCACACATATATGTGTGTGTTGTGTTGTGTTGTGTGTGTGTGTGTGTGGGGGGAGTTATCCATTCATCTATTGATGGCACCTAGAATGCTTCCAAATATTGGCTATTGTAAATAATGCTGCAATAACATAGGGGTGCATATATCTTTTTGAATTGGGGCTACGCTTTTAACCCTTATGCTATTCTGTCTCTCAGTTTGGAGTATTAGTCTTATGGTGTGACTAATATTATACTCCAACCAGTTTTGGTAAGTCCAGTCAGATAAACTTTAATGAAGACATATCACTCTGAAGGTAAATGAGTCACATGTACTGTACCAATTTGTGTTCATAGAAATTTGTGTTTAACAGTGGTTCTCAGAGTGCCATCCCGGTTCACAACATCCTGGGAACTCATTAGAAAGACAATGTATGGGGATGCCTGGGTGGCTCAGTCAGTTGGCTCAAACCCCAGCTGTCTATTCCCCTCTTGCCCTATCTGGGCAAGCCATTAGGGAAGCTAAGACGTAGCAAGTTCAAACTACTCAGCAATAATCCCTGTCCTCTAACTACCCCCTAACTATAATAAAAGCAAAACTAGTGTCTCACCTTACTCTGTCAAGTTATTTTCAGTGTACTGGAGAGTCTACCCTGCTGTTCCCTGGAAAGTCCCATTATATGCAAAATAAATCTCTTCATACCCTCAGCGTGTGCAGCATTATCAACATAACATATTTAGATCAAATTTTGGGTGGGTTATTGATCCCCTTCCATTCCAGGCAACCACAGACCGGGTTTGAGATCTTTCTGATAGACTTCTCCAAATTCATTCATTTGCTACTTGTGAAACAGAAAGTTCACCTGAGATATATGGAAATTAAATTTTTGTTATTTTTTAATCCAATTATCTCCAAAAGTATGACAATACTATAAACTGGAGAGAATTAAAAATTTTAAGGCAGAGCTTATAACAAATATAATAATAAAAATATTTTATATATCTGATAATAAAAATATTTTATATACCTGATAAGGGGTTAATATCCAAAATATAGAAAGAACTCATATTTAGTACACACATACTTAACAATAATAAAAAAACTGTTATAACAAAATGGACACAGGATGTGAATAGACATTTGTCCAAAGAAAACATACAGACGGCCAACGGGAACATGAAAAGATGTTCACCATAACTAATTATTAGGGAAATGCAATGTAAATTAAAACCACAATGAATCCTCATACGTATTACAATGGGTATTATCAAACAGACAGGAAATAACAAGTGTTGAAGAAAATGTTGAGAAAAGGGAACCCTTGCACACTCTTGGTGGAAATGTAAATTGGTGCAGTCACTATGGAAAACATTATGGAGATTCCTCACAAAATAAAATCTACCATATGATCCCGCTATTCCATTTTTGGGTATGTATCTGAAGAATATGCACACTAATTCAAAAATACATATACACTCATCTATTCATTGCAGCATTACTTACAATAGCCAAGATATGGAAACAACCTAACCATGGATGAATGGGTAAAGAGGAGATATCTCTGTATCTATCTATCTATCTATCTATCTAATCTAATCTAATCTATCTAATGAGTACTACTCCCCAGTAAAGAAAAATGAAATCTTGCCAATTGTGACAACACTGATGGACCTTATGTGTATTATACTAAGCAAAATAAGTCAGATGGAGAAAGACAAATGCCATATGATTTCACTTATATGAGGAATCTAAAAATAAAAAAAAAAATGAACAAACAAAATAATACAAAACAAACTCATAGAAGACACTGATGGTTACCAAATGGGAAGGGGATTGGGAGTCAGTGAAATAGGTACATCAATAGGTAGGAAAGAGGGTCAATTTTATGGTTACGGATTATAAGCAGACTATTGGTGGTGATCACTTTGTAGTGCATACAGATATCAAGTTATAATGTTATATACTAATTTATATGTTATGAAATTTATGTTACATTCCAATTTTAACTTCAATAATAAAAAAAAGGATCAAAAATTTCTTTAAAGAAGCCTCACAAGAATACATTTTCACAGCTAAATCTTCTAGTAAGCTTTAAATATTCTTTGATAGAAGACTCCCATCCTAATTTGCCTCCATTTTCAGAGATTTACTTTGTGGAGAAGGACTTAGAAGACAGAGAACCAAAGTGAAGAATTCTTGCTGAAAGACTTTGACCTTGAATCTAATCTCTGCATCTGACCATAGACTTAAATATAGGAACTAGAAGAGGAACGTGTTAAAGAATACCACAAGAATATTCAAATTCAGAATGTGGGAAATTTTACAGCACAAATGACCCAATTTATTCAGCAAACACTTGGCATTAAAAGGAGAGAGGGAATTGTTATCAATCAATATGTAGTATATACAGATAATGAAGTATTATTCTACCTTCAAAATGAAGGAACTCCTGCCATATGCAACAACATGGATGAGCCTTGAGGACATTATAACAAATGAAAAGAATCAGCCACAGAACAAATACTACATGATTCAACTGATAACAAGTATCTAATGAAGGGTAGAATATGCCACCCTGAAAAATACATCATTGGCATAAGGATTACTTATGATTATTTTGAGAAACAGCAAATACAGGAAGGAGAAGCTCTGAAAACAGAATAGAAGTTACCCTTTTTTAAGGGAAGTTTACATGTATAAAGCAAATCTCCATTTCTAAGGATGTCTTCCTTCATGCCAAGGAAGAGCAGACTCTAAATCCTAGGAAAATTTTTTTAATGGAGAAGGCATCAATCTAGATCTGCATAACAAACCTTGCTTTTGTTTATATAATTTTCTTGGTAACCTCCAGGTTACCCATAACTGGGTTTCCTGTCCTTCGCCCATCCAATCCTTCTCTCCCAGTTTTCCTTTTTTTTTGTCTTTAGCTGAAGATAGTATTTAAGATGATGGATTAGGCTAACTCTGAAAATTACTTATTTTTCCCTGGGTCTCTCCCATGTGTACATTAGGTACACATGTTAATAAACTTCTGTTCAATTTTCTATTGTTAATCTATCTTTTATTACAAGGGTATAAGCTAAAAACTCAGGAGGGTAAAGGGAAAATTATTATTCCTCCTCATACACTAAAAAAGTCAAAAACTGAGGGTAGAATAGTGGTTGGCAGAACTTAGTTTGGCAGGTGGGTGGGGTGGGGTGGGCTGGGGGTGGGTGGGTGGGGATTACTATCCAGTAGGTATAAAGTTTCAGTAATGCAAGATGATTAAATTGTAGAGATCTGTTCATTGTACCTATAGTTAACAAAATGGTATTATATATTAAAATTTTGTTGAGGCGCCTGGGTGGCCCAGTCAGTTAAGCATCCAACTTCTGCTCAGGTCATGATCTCACTGTTTGTGAGTTTGAGCCCCTTGTCAGGCTCTGTGTTGACAGCTTGGAGCCTGGAGCCTGCTTCAGATTCTGTGCCTCCCTCTCTCTCTGCCCCTCTCCCACTTGCACTCCCTCTCTCTCTCTCTCTCTCGCTCTCAAAAATAAATAAACATTAATTTTTTTTAATTTTGTTAAATGAGTAGATTTCATGTTAAGTGTTCTTACCACAACTTAATCTTTTTAATATATAGATATAGATATAGATATAGATATAGATATAGATATACATATACATATACATATACATATACATATTTAGGGGCACATTAAATAAATGCTATTTGCATCTTGCGTGAATTTTTATTTAAACTAGCCAACTGTAAGAAGATAATTTTGAGACAACCAGGAAAAATTGAAAAGGGACTGAATATTAAATAATAAGAATTATTGTTGTGATAATGATATTGTTTTTTTTTAAATCCTTATCTGTTAGAGATTCATAGTGAAGTACTCATAAATGAAATAACAGTATGGTGAGACTTGGCTTAACATATTCTATTCAAATAACAAAGAGAGATGAAGGATGTTGATCTTTTTTGAGGCTGAGTGAGAAGTATGTGGATTTTTATCATTACCTACTTTTGAATATGTTTGAAAATGTCCACAATTAGAGATTAAACAAACAAACAAACAAAAGACCCCTGGTTGACAGAACTCTTTGTAAATATGGCAAACTTATTAAAAAATGAACTATAAGTATGAACTTTATCGACAAAATGTTCTCAGTATATCATATCATTCCTAACGTCTAGTGAATTCAAATAATATGAAGGTGCAATAATTAAAACTTAAAGTAGACTTATCTTTGTTCACAAGACAATGGAAATGAGCAAAACACACGGAGCTGATGTTAGTAAAGTAATAGTTTATTCCAAGTCACGGGATTTGAGAATCTAGATGAGAAAGATTGTTAAATTCAAAATTAGAAGCCATTATTACCACAGACAGTCTGCTTCTTCTCTAAAAACAAAAGGAGAAGAAGGGGGGATGAAGAGAGGAGAAAAGGAAAGAGAAGCAGAAAAAAAAAAAAAAAAGCTGGCATTACAAAGCCATCTGTTCATATCCCAAGCTGTTTACCTGGCTTTTTGCACTGCTTGTCAGAAAAGCATTTGTGTATTCGCACCATGGTGTGAGGGTCAGGCTACCCACCTGGTGTTAGTGACCCCATGGTTATTTGTCTTCTGTAGCTAAATTTTTAGCTCATATCAACTTGGGACTTGGAGAATTCGGCTATCCAGCCTCACTATCTAAGCCATCTAGCTCCTTAGGGAGACATCCCCTCTTCCATGTCTCAGGTCCAACTCTGGGGTTCTTGCTAATTCAGAACTGACAGTACAAAATGTTGATTTGCATGTTACTCATAAATAACTTAGCCAGTATATTTTATATGTTTACTGATACGCTTCAGTATTTTCTATACATCAGCCTGAATTTAAAGGGCTGAAACTAATTCTAGCCATACAAAATTTATTGTTCTTATAGTTGTTATTGTTTCTGTTGGCTTGACCATTTCTTTTTTGGTGGGATGAATACTAATGGATATTGTCCAAGATAATGTTACTTTAAATCTAATTCCATGCTTTACTAAGTCTTATTAAAATAAATACCCATGGGTTTATTTCTTTGCCAATTCAATTCAGTGCTACTGCAAAGAGTACCTCATACACGCCTAACTTGGTACTAAGTTAATAGGAATAAGATTATTGAGACATGATCTCTCTTGAGAAGCTTATAGGTCATCTTCTTGGGATCAGGTTGATGGTGGGACATGGTAGAAAACAGCCATGTAAATGTTGGAGAAGAAGAATTTTACTTTCCCCTTCAAGGTTCTTCTCCCTGGTCTAAATGAAATTAGCACGAAACAGATTAACAGGACAAAAGTCTAATTACGTGTGTATGGATGCCCAATAATAAAATTGAGACCCAAGAAATGACCAAGGCATACAGCTTATATAAACTTTAGAGAAAATAAATCTGTGAAATATTGACAGGAGAAATAAAATTATGTTATGCAGCTTCAATTAGTAAGAAATTCTAAACAGAATTTGGACTGGGATAGTAAATCAATAAAAGTAACAAAATTTGTTCACATAGGTTTCTTTGGCCTTGAATTCCCTATCTTTGATAACAAGGATGACTCTCTATCATGTGGTACATGGTGGGTACTTTTCACATGTGAGATTTCTTTCCTACTTTCTGGAGACAAAGGAGGGTGAAAAATGTCCTGTTTACTTGGCTGTTTAAGTAGTCTTCAAATAATCAATATGCCAAAGTGGCATTTTTGGGGCAGCCTGCCCTGAGCCCCAACATAAACAAACAACTGTAGTAGAATACAAGAAGTATGTCCCAGGAATAGTGCAGATAATATATAAATAAATACACAAGATTTACAAGTATCAATGTATTATAAAGGTCCTATAACCTTTGGCAAATGAGGTAAAAAGAACAAATGTCCCAAAGCTTCAGAAGGCATACATTGTTCCCATAAATACATTTGAATAAAAAGTTACAGCTGTAATGTAGAATATGGTATCCACTGGCCATATGTGGCTATCTAAATTTAAATTAATTAAAATTACATAAAATAAAAAGATTAGTTTCTTATTGGCACTAGCCATATTTGAAGTTCTTATAGTTATATGCAGTTATTGGTTACCGTACTGAATAGCACAAAGAATTTCCATCATTGTACAAAGTTCTATTGGACAGCACTCGTTTACAGTGCCAAGATTTGTAACAGTTCATCTCAGAGTCTAATGTACATATGAATTACCTGGGTATCTTGTTTAAAGGTTAATTCTGATTAAGAAGGTCTGGAGTGGGACCTGAGATTCTGCATTGCTAACAAGCTCCAGGATGACACTGACATTACTGGTACATGCACCATACTTTGAGTAGAAAGGGTCTACCTTATTCCATTAGCACTAACAAAGATGTAATGTGCCAAAGGGACTGTTTCAGCCCTCCTTTGCTCTGAAGGAATATTTCTTTTGATACATGGAAAACGTTAGATGATTACCATGCTCTTAATAGAAAGAGTTTTTTCCTCTAAAGTCTTCAAGGTTATAGTCTACAATTCAATCATATCCATTATAAGGTCTAGAAGTCCCTACATCTAAAAAAACTTTAGTCTTGAAACATAAAGTGTAACAAAAATATCTGTGCTTTAACTACACACAATCCATATCCTTCCCCTCTTATTCTTGGTATTCATGAATCTATAAACAAATCAAACAGGTCCCAAATCATTTTCAAATTAAATTAAATTGAAATTTACTTATCCATTTGTAAATAATTCTACTATATTTAACTACTGCTCTAATAATGCCACATGCAGTTTTTTCTTTTGATTGCTTCATTTCAAAGCTTTCCTTCTCTAAGTATTTTTTGTAGTTATTATAACTATAAGGGATTTCACGAGAAAAAATAATTTAAACTTAAATAGGGGACTCACTCTTGTTCCAATAAATAGGGTTGTTATTATTATTTAGGACAGCATGAAAAATGAAAATAGCCCTAATTCCTTGATACTAAAAGAATGTATGCCACTTCAATTCCTGTTCCCGTTTACTGTCTCATTAAATCCAACTGGGAAGTACCATTCCAATGTCAATTCAATACATCCCTTTCCCTAAAACAGATCAGGCATAATGTCAGTCCTCTATTTAGTATTTCAGTGCTGACATTGCTCTGTGGAAAATTCGTAATTACAGTTTGATGTTGCACATGAAATGTTGCCTCTAATCCCATGCAAAAACAAAAACAAAACAAAAAAAACAAACAAAAACACACAAAAACAAAACAACATGATCAAAACTGGGAACCTTTTCATTCTTTTTTTTTTACTTTGAAAGTATGTAAACATTTAACTACTCCATAATCTCTTAGAGACATTCTAGTTTCCTCACATTCGGCCTCAATGACTTGACATTATTAACTTAAATAGCCCATGTAATACTATATGCCTAAGGAAAAATAGTTTTACTAACCATTGAATCACAGAGAATTTATAAAGTTGTATTATGTGTTTCTCATCTCTACTGAAACTATCCAGATTAAAAAGCTAACACAAAAAGGAATCTTGTTTCCTACGAATACGCTTAAAAGATAATCCATTAGCCACTCTTTCAAATTGCTAACTGGCCAGTTAGAATCTTTCTGGTCCTATAATTAACTGATTTGGGCAGAATACTCTGAAGAGGAAAGAGTGAGTGTTCAGTTGAATAGCTAGACTGGGGAAGGTTAGGAAGTTTGCAGACCAAACTTCCTATGCTTATATTTGTCCACCTGAAACCATGGCACAAAGAGTTCCACTTTATTTGTTTCTGAACAGGCCATCTTAGTATGAAAATAAGGGGGAACAGTGATAATGGCAAGGCATAATGGAAGAGAGACCAGAGGTGGTGGGGAGCAAGCAAGCAAGCAAGCAAGAAAACAAACAAAACTCCTTGAAAAGTATATCTTTGTAGGTGAAAAAAAACCAAACAAACAAAAAACAACAACTGAGAATCAAGTGATTTACTAAGTTAGGTTCCCTGAGTAGTATGCTTTTTGTTCTTGAGAATGGGTAAAAGAGAAGGTCTGAAATTGGTAGAATTCCCCTTCTCTACCTGTGTTTGCTTGCTATTGTTTCAATGCATATTAATCATTTTATAAAACAAATAATTCTTGAAAGAGTATAATTTTAAAAACGATTGACTATAATTTGTGATGCAGGGAGATGCTCTGTCAAGTTGACTGACTCACTAAAGGAGGTAAGGGTTCTTTACAATAAATTGTTATCAGAAAGCAGAACATGCAACAAAATGCTTCCCTCCTTCAGTGAATGACCTGGTTTGACAACCAGAGAACATAGAACAAGTGTGGATCAGCAATGACGATTTCCAGTATGATCTAATAATTTTTATATTAAGGGTACTTGTGAGCTACCATATTGATAATTTGGGGATTACAGTTGTCTTTTTTTTTCCTTGAGAAATGCCAGCTAGTAGGTTTCATAGCTGGTTCTTCTATGCAACTTAGCATCTGCACATAGTTTGATTTGAAGAGTTTCTCACGTTTCTACCTAGCCAAAAGGAATTTTCCTACTTATCTATCAAGGTGCTGCTTTACTTCCCCATTTCAGGAGTTTCATGATAAAGGAAAAGTTTACTTAGAAAACAAGGAGGGAGGCTCTCCATAGATATGATGAGATAGCCAAGATGTTTGGCTAAGATCCTGAAGCCAAAACCTATGTTTTTGAGAAAGATAAGAAAAGAGAAGAGTGGGTAAAAACCTTTTTCTTTATTATTAGCAAAGGGCTTTAACCCAAACTCCCATATATTGATAACTGGCTTAGATCACTTGAGAGATACCTGGTTTACATTTACTGATATGTGTTTTCAGTTCATTAACTTGTGCCTAAAAGACTTGGATGGTGACTTCTTTTTCGTGAGTGACAATCTGAATCCTGCCTAGCTTTCTCAAAACAGGCAGGAAGCCTCTCCCAAATAGGAAGTAGTGGACTTAGTGTAATTTCACCTTACCTTACCAAGAGAGTGTAAAAAAATGTAATGAACAGTCATGTATAAATACTTTTTTGGATATACATTTTAACTTACTTAGGCAAACATCTAGAAATGGAGATGCTGGATCATATGGTAAGTATATATTTAATCTTTAAAAGATACTGCCAAACTGTTTTCTAAAGTCATTGTGCCATTTAATTAACCTAATCGGCAGTGTAGAGAGTTCCAATTGCTCCATATCTTCAACAACACTTGTTATATTAAGTGGTATTTGACAACAGATGAATGACTAGACACATTTTGTATATTTATATAATGACAACTAGTCAGTAACAAAAGAAAATAATCTACTGAAACAAAACAACATGGATATATCTAAAAAACATTCTGCTAGATGAAAGAACCCAAACACAAAGGGACACACAGTACATGATTCCATATCTTTGACGTATTAAAACAGTCAGAACTAATCTATAGTAACAAAAAGCATATCACTGATTATCTGAGGCAGAAGGTATGTGGTGCATGGAGGGGAGAGGATGACTGGAATGGAAGGGCACAAGGGAACTTGGGTTGTTAAAAATATTCTATATCTTGAACGATACAATAGTTACACAGGGACACACAAATGTCAAAACTTAATCAAACTGTATATTTAAAAGCAGCATATTAATTTATATACATTATATCTCAAAAAAGTTTTTAAATATCTAAAGAAAATCAGTCTAGATCTGAAAGTTAAAAATGAGAAGCCAAAAGAAAAAATAAGTGTCAGAAAAAAAAAAATGCTTCATCTTGTAGCAGAGTGGGCCCCAAGGACTCTTGAACTTCCTCTCCTCAAATGTGGTTTGGGGAAGGGAAGCCTAAGCTGTCACGAAGCCAACTCTGTCAGTATCAGTTGACAAGATGGTTGCCTTTGGCTACTATGGTAGGGAAGGCTCTAAGAAGGGTAGGAGGGAAAACTACGAAATCAGCTTCCTCTAGTTCACACATTTGCTTTGTCTGAACCTAGTGGCATTAAACTCTTCCACTGGCATTGTTTGTTCTTTTTGGTTTTAAATATTTGAAAAGTTATGCTACTTGATTCCACACTGCTGTTTGCATTGTTTGGACTAATCACTTTAACCAGTATCTCTCCTTGGTCCTTTTTTTTTGTGTGTGTGCAATTTCTCAATTTGTCTTTTGGGATATGACAAAAGATCCTTGAAAATCTCTCTGCCATTAGTATATTCAAATGTCTATTTTCCTAAGGTGCCGATAATGCAAATCTAGTAATATACATTTTTACTATGACTAAAAACAAAAATTAGGGCTTAAGATGAGGGAATTTACAGTTACAGTCTTGAAATCATTCTTACCTTTAGCTAGAAAATATTGAGAAATATTTAGTTGTATACAGTTCAGAAATGCCTTTTCAGAAACACTCTTTCAGAAATAAATCTTAATTGAACACAGAAAATGAAGTTAAACAGATTTATATTTATCATATCAAGAAACAAGTATAAAATATTGACCATATATTTATATATTCACTAAAGAATACTATTTTCTGTGTCATTTGTGGTCTATTTACTCAAAGCACATGTGTGTATATGTATAAATATTCTTTTTGCATTTGTAAGTATCTAAATACGGACACATTTCCAACATAACATTATTTGGACTTACGATTATTTCCCAGTGTGCCTGGAAAATTACTTAAGATTAGAAAAAAACACTATTGATCCTTGTTCTCCTATTTCAGATTCTTAATTTTTCCTTGCATAATACTTCAAGTAATGAAGTGAAAGGAAGAATTATTTTAGTTTCAAGCTCACCCTATTCAAAGAATTTTAAATCTAACAATATCTAATTATTAAAACATCTTTAATAACTCTATGTATATTTATATATATATATAAATCTTATAATTATATATATATAATATATATCTCTTATAATTTTGTATATATAATATATATATATTATATATATATATATATATTTTTATACCAGTTCTCATTTTTCTTAAATGACATATAAATATCAAGTGATTGTAGTGGTGCCTGGGTGGATCAGTGGGTTAAGTGTCTGATTCTTGATCTCAGCTCAAGACATGATCTCACAGTTCATGAAATCAAGCCCTGCATCAGGCTTTTTGTTGTCATGTAGAGTCTGCCTGGGATTCTCTCTCTCCCTCTCTCTCTGCCTCTTCCTCCCTCTCTCTCTCTCTCTTTCCCTCTCTCTCTCAAAATAAATAAACTTTAAAAATTTTAACTTTATTATTTATCAATTATTTGCTAAATAAGGTGGTATTGCTTGCATTATTTATTTCTAGTTCTGTCATTTTTCTTGGAAAGTCTAAGACTTGAAGAAATAAAAAAAAGAGAAATGGTGTATTTTCCCCCTCTACCCAAATACAACCCAATCTTGATGACCACTTAATGTTGAACCTGTTTTATGTACATATTATTTAATTATTTGAGCTTTGTGGGGACATTGAAGAAGAAGAAAGGAGGAAAATATAAAGACAACATATAACCACAAATAAAGAAAACTCTGAGTCAACCATCTTTGCGTAGATCAAAGAATAAGAAATTTACCACCTAGACATGTCATTAAACTACAATGATTAAGAAATAGAAGAATTGGAGGGAGGAGCCAAGATGGCAGAACAGCATAGAAGTTTTTTGTGTTTCGTGTCCATGAAATACAGCCAGACCAACACTAAACCATCCAGCACACCTAGAGAAATGATTTGAGGATTAACACAATAATCTGCACAACCTGAACCACAGAATTCAGCAGGTATGCGGCATGGAGAGGTGAGCTTGAGGAGAGAGAGGCTGCAGTGGGCAGGGAGCCACTTTTGTGGGTGGAGAGAGGACGGAGACCAGGGGAAGAATACGGGAAAAGCACCCCTTCCCAAAAGCAGCTGGACATAAAGTAGAAAATTGGAAACAGCCATAGGGACTAAACTAAAAATGGAGAAAGGAGAAAGGAGAGGGTTTAAATTCCATTAAGACTGTAAACAAGGGGAGCACAGAGTCTGCAGCTCTGCAGCTTGATACCTGGAGATGCTCTGCTGGGAAGGGAAAATCCCCAGGAGCAGAGTGGGGTCCAGGAGGTTCTTGGGTCACATGGGAAAAAGCGGTTCCACTCTTGGAAGGACATTTGGTAGAGACTGTTGAGGCCACCTGGTCCCAGCGGACCCCAGAGAACAGCCACATTCGCTGGTGCTGGAACAAGGTCATTAAGGGTGAAGCCTGGTGTCAGATGTGTGTTGTGATTTTCCATAATCCCTGAAACGCTGCTGCTATACTTTTCCTCAAACTTTTTCTGGGGCTAGCTGGCACCTGGCCGCAGTCTCAGGGCACTGGCAGCAGCAGGGTTCAGCAAGCGTTCCTGGGTACAGCCGACATTTGGCCATTGCTCAGTGAGACCCCCCTGCAGAGGGGCAGAAAAGGTCAAAGCCACAGTCCTTCAGAAGTAAGGTGTCGGGGGAGGGGGGGGAAAGAAGTAAGGGGCCACATCTGAGACAAAACTTGGGAAAGAGGTACTGCCTGTGGCTTGGTCATGGACAGTGAAAAAGTGGGGAGTGGACAAAAGCTGAAGACAGAGGTGCACAATTGCTGATAAGGGAAAACAGTTCTGATATTAGAGATTGGATAGCTGGGTGACGCCATTTTCACTGCTCCAGTGCATGCACATACGCACCTAGGAGCACCACAACACTCCACCCCAGTAGGCTAGCAGCTCCATCTAGTGGAGAACGGAGCCATTACACTAAGCCCCACCCAACTGGGCCAACCTTGCTCTTGAAGAACACAGGTCTCACCACCTGCTTAGTTTATGGACTATAAAGTGCTTCATAGTCTGACTTCTGGGGAAAACGAAGTAATTTCAGTCCTATTTCAATCTGATAGTAGGTCCATCTATTCGATTTTCTTTCTTTCTTTTTTTTTCTCTTTTTCACTTCTTTTTTTTCTTGAGTACAGAAAGAGAAAAAAATCATATTTTTAAAATTTTTATTAAAAATATTTTTCTTTAATTTTTTTCTACTACTCCCATCATTTCATTTTAGTCTACTTCAGTGTATTCAATTTTTCAAATTTCAAATGATCTCCTTTATTTTTCCTTTCCCCCTTTTTTCTCTAATCTATCAAATCACTTTCTACATCCAGACCAAAACACACCTAGGATCTAGCATCATTTATTTGCTTTTTTGTGTGTGTGTGCATTTAATTTTTAATATTTTTTAATTTTAATTTTTTTTAATTTTAAAATTTCTACCTCATTAATCCCTTTTCTCCCTTCAAAATGACTAAATGAAGGAATTCACCTCAAAAGAAAGAGCACGAAGAAATGACAGCCAGAGATTTAACCAACACAGATACAAGCAAGATGTCTGAACCAGAATTTAGAATCACGATAATAAGAATACTAGCTGCAGTTGAAAATAGATTAGAATCCCTTTCTGTGGAGGTAAAAGAATTAAAAACTAGTCAGGATGAAATAAAAAGTGCTATAACTGAGTTGCAATCACAGATGGATGCCTTGGCAGCAAGGATGGATGAGGCAGAACAGAGAATCAGTGATATACAGGACAAACTTATGGAGAATAATGAAGCAGAAAAAAAGAGGGAGATTAAGGCAAAAGAGCACGATTTAAGAATTAGAGAAATCAGTGACTCATTAAAAAGGAACAACATCAGAATCATAGGGGTCCCAGAAGAGGAAGAGGGAGAAATAGGGGTAGAAGGATTATGTGAGCAAATCATAGCAGAAAACTTTCCTAACCTGGGGAAAGACACAGACATCAAAATCCAGGAAGCACAGAGGACCCCCATTATATACAACAAAAACCGACCATCAACAAGCATATCATAGTCAAATTCACAAAATACTGAGGCAAGGAGAGAATCATGAAAGCAGCAACGGAAAAAAAGTCCCTAACCAAGAAGGGAAGACAGATCAGGTTTGCACCAGACCTATCCACAGAAACTTGGCAGACCAGAAAGGAGTGGCAGGATATATTCAATGTGCTGAATCAGAAAAATATGCAGCCAAGAATCTATCCACAAAGGCTGTCATTCAAAACAGAAGGAGAGATAAAAAGTTTCCCAGACAAACAAAAATGAAAGGAGTTTGTGACCACTAAACCAGCCCTGCAAGAAATTTTAAGGGGGACTCTCTCAGGGGAGAAAAGATGAAAATATAAATAAATAAATAAATAAATAAATAAATAAATAAATAAATAAATAAATACAAAAGCAACGAAGATTATAAAGGACCAGATAACACCACCAGAAACTCCAACTCTACAAGCATCATAATGGCAATAAATTTATATCTTTCAGTACTCATTCTAAATGTCAATGGACTCAATGCCCCAATCAAAAGACATAGGGTAACAGAATGGATAAGAAAACAAGATCCGTCTATGTGCTGTTTACAAGAGACCCACTTTAGACCTAAAGACACCTTCAGATTGAAAATAAGGGGATGGAGAACCATCTATCATGCTAATGGTCAACAAAAGAAAGCTGGAGTAGCCATACTTATATCAGACAATCTAGACTTTAAAATAAAGACTGTATCAAGAGATGCAGAAAGGCATTATATCATAATCAAGGGGTCTATCCACCAAGAAGACCTAACAATTGTAAACATTTATGCACCAAATGTGAGGGCACCCAAATATATGAATCAATCAATCACAAAAATAAAGAAACTCATTGATAGTAATACCATAATAGTAGGAGACTTCAACACCACACTCACAGCAATGGACAGATCATCTAGTCAAAAAATCAACAAGGAAACAATGGCTTTGAATGACACACTGGACCAGATGGACCTAACAGATATATACAGAACATTTCATCCTAAAGAAGCAGAATATACATTCTTCTCCAGTGCACATGGAACATTCTCCAGAATAGACAATATACTGGGACACAAATCAGCCCTAAGTAAGTACAAAAAGATCGTGATCATACCGTGCATATTTTCAGACCACAACACTATGAAACTCGAAATCAACCACAAGAAAAAATTTGGAAAAGTAACAAATAGTTGGAGACTGAAGAACATCCTACTAAAGAATGAATGGCCTAACCAACAAGTTACAGAGGAAATTAAAAAGTATATGGAAGCAATGAAAATGATAACACCACAACCCAAAACCTCTGGGGCTCAGCAAAGGCGGTCATAAGAGGAAAGTATATAGCAATCCAGGCCTTCCTAAAGAAGGAAGAAAGATCTCAGATACACAACCTAACCTTACACCTTAAGGAGCTGGAAAAAGAATGGCAAATAAAACCCAAAACCAGCAGAAGACAAGAAATCATAAAGATTAGAGCAGAAATTAATGCTATTGAAACCAAAAAACAAACAAACAAACAAACAAAAAACCAGTAGAACAGATCAATGAAACCAGAAGCTGGTTCTTTGAAAGAATTAACAAAATTGATAAACCACTAGCCAGTTTGACAAAAAAGAAAAAGAAAAGGACCCAAATAAATAAAATCAAGAATGAAAGGGAGAGATCACAACCAACACTGCAGAAATAAAAAACAATAATAAGAGAATATTATGAGCAATTATATGCCAATAAAATGGGCAGTCTGGAAGAAACGGAAAAATTCCTAGAAACATATATACTACCAAAACTGAAACAGGAAAAAATAGAAAATTTGAATAGACCCATAACCAGTAAGAAAATCAAATTATTAATCAAAAATCTGCCAAAAAACAAGAGTCCAGGGCCAGATGGCTTTCCAGGGGAATTCTATATATGAAACATTTAAGGAAGAGCTAACATCTATTCTCTTGAAGCTGTTTGAAAAAATAGAAATGGAAGGAAAACTTCCAAACTCTTTCTATGAAACCAGCATTACCTTGATTCCAAAACCAGACAGAGACCACACTAAAATGGAGAACTATGGACCAATTTCCCTGATTAACATGGATGCAAAAATCCTCAACAAGATATTAGCCAATCGGATCCAACAATACATTAAAAAAATTATTCACCACAACCAAGTGGCATTTACACCTGCAATGCAAGGCTGGTTCAATATCACAATTAATGTGATTCATCACATCCATAAAAGAAAGGACAAGAACCATATGATCCTCTCAATAGATGCAGATAAGGCATTTGACCAAATACAGCATCCTTTCTTGATAAAAACCCTCAAGAAAGTAGGCATAGAAGGAGCATACGTCGAGATCATAAAAGCCATATATGAACGACCCAATGCTAATATCATCCTCAATGGGGAAAAACTGAGAGCTTTCCCCCTAAGGTCAGCAACAAGACAGGAATGTCCACTCTCACCACTATTGGAAGTTTTAGCCTCTGCACTCAGACAACACAAAGAAATAAAAGGCATCCAAATCAGCCAGGAGGAGGTCAAACTTTCACTCTTCACAGATGACATGATACTCTATATGGAAAACCCAAAAGATTCCACCAAAAAACTGCTAGAATTGTTTCATGAATTCAGCAAAGTTGCAGGATATAAAATCAACACACAGAAATCAGTTGCATACCTATACACCAACAATGAAGGGACAGAAAGAGAAATCAAGGAATCAATCCCATTTACAGTTGCACCAAAACCCATAAAATACCTAGGAATAAATCTAACTAAAGAGGTGAAAAATCTATACACTGAAAACTATGGAAAGTTTATGAAAGGAAGAATATACAGAAAAATGGAAAAAGATTCCATGCTTCTGGATAGGAAGAACAAAGATTGCTAAAATGTCGATACTACCCAAAGCAATCTACATATTCAATGCAATCCCTATCAGAGTAACACCAGCATTCTTCACAGAGCTAGAACAAATAATCCTAAAATTTGTATGGAACCAGAAAAGACCCCAAATAGCCAAAGCAATCTTGAAAAAGAAAACCAAAGCAGGAGGCATCACAATCCCAGACTTCAAGCTATACTACAAAGCTGTAATCATCAAGACAGTATGGTACTGGCACAAGAACAGACACTCAGTTCAATGGAACAGAATAGAGAACCCAGAAATGGACCCACAAATGTATGGCCAATTCATCTTTGGCAGAGCAGGAAAGAATATCCAGTGGAATAAAGACAGTCTCTTCAGCAAATGGTGCTGGGAAAACTGGACAGCGACATGCAGAAGAATGAACCTGGACCACTTTCTTACACCATACACAAAAATAAACTCAAAATGGATGAAAGACCTCAATGTAAGACAGGAAGCCATTAAAATCCTTGAGGAGAAAGTAGGCAAAAACCTCTTTGATCTTGGCCACAGCAACTTCTTACTCAACATGTCTCTGGAGGCAAGGGACACAAAAGCAAAAATGAACTACTGGGACCTCATCAAAATAAAAAGCTTTTGCACAGCAAAGGAAACAATCAGGAAAACTAAAAGGCAACTGACAGAATGGGAGCAGATATTCGCAAATGACATATCAGATAAAGGGTTTGTATCCAAAATCTATAAAGAACTTATCACTCAACACCCAAAGAACAAATAATCCAGTGAAGAAATGGACAAGAGACATGAATAGACACTTCTCCAAAGAAGACATCCAGATGGCCAACTGACACATGAAAAAATGCTCAACTTCACTCATCATCAGGGATATACAAATCAAAACCACAATGAGATACCACCTTACACCTGTCAGAGTGGCTAACATTAACAACTCAGGCAACAACAGATGTTGGCAAGGATGCGGAGAAAGAGGATCTCTTTTGCATTGTTGGTGGGAATGCAAACTGGTGCAGTCACTCTGGAAAACATTATGGAGATTCCTCAAAAAACTAAAAATAGAACTACTGTATGACCCAGCAATTGCACTACTAGGCATTTATCTAAGGGATACAGGTGTGCTCTTTCGAAGGGACACATGCACCCCCATGTTTACAGCAGCACTATCAACAATAGCCAAAGTACGGAAAGAGCCCAAATGTCCATCAATGGATGAATGGATAAAGAAGAAGTGGTATAAATATACATATATATATATACACACACACACACACACACACACACACACACACACACACACACATACACAATGGAGTATTACTTGGTAATTAAAAAGAATGAAATCTTGCAATTTGCAACCACGTGTATGGAACTGGAGGGTATTATGCTAAGTGAAATGAGTCAGTCAGAGAAAGACAAAAATCTTATGACTTCACTCATATGAGGACTTTAAGAGACAAAACAGATGAACATAAGGGAAGGGAAACAAAAATAATATAAAAACAAGGAGGGGGACAAAAAAGAGACTCATAAATATGGAGAACAAACTGAGGGTTACTGGAGGGGTGTGAGAGGGGGGATGGGCTAAATGGGTAAGGCGCATCAAGGAATCTACTCCTGAAATCATTGTTGCACTATATGCTAACTAATTTGGATGTAAGTTTAAAAAAATAAAAAATAAAATTAAAATAAAAAAGAAACAGAAGAATTGAGTTAGCACCTTGGAAGTCAGATTTCCTCAAGTTATAATTATTTTTTGGTTCCCCAATTATGTATATTAGATTATTTATAACAGGTCAGCCAGGCAACAGTTTTGAAATAGCTGTCATTGTTATCAACATGTGTGATCTTGACAGGCATTCTAGGTGGCAAAACAGGACTGATGTAATACCTCAATGTTTTGAACAACAAGCGTGTAAGGTATGTGTTAGAGAAGTAGGTGCACGTGCTGAGAGTCTTACAGTCTATGAAGTGTATTCTGTTTTCTGGTTTTAAATGGAAGAAAATAAATATATCACAATATAATTTTTGCATTATTCTTCAGTATTTAATATGACCTAAAATTAGTGAATAGATTAATGTTTTTTTTTTAAGTTTTTTCCTCCATTTAAACCATACAATTTAAGCATAAGGGTAATTTTAATCAATCTTTGCATATTTTTTAATTAGCTCATCCTTCTCTAATTATTACATTACCTGAGGTTCTCATTAAAGTCTTCCTGCTCCTTATCTCTGTAGGACAGTGTCATAAGGAGGGTGAAGGACACTTAAAGGACTAAGGAGATAGTAATTTATAACTTATAATTTAATGTGACAAGCTGATATTTCATTTATTATTATAAAACCCTTTTGGAAATAAGGAGAACTCACATTAAAAAAATACATATATATTAGTAAGTGCCATATGTATTAGCAAGTAAATTTTAAAAATTGTAAGTTAATACTATTATGATTTGTATATTCCCAAACTCTTAAGCCTTAGTGAAGGGTAAGGATACTCTGCTTAGTACTCAGCTAAATCCCCCAAGTCTCCATCTGTGTGATGCCAGAAGTCCAATGCTGTATTTTATCAAATATTTGTTCACATTTCAGTATCATTGAAGTAGGATGTGTCTTACAGTCAATGGAATCTTGCAATCATTAATCATTTTCAGCCAGGCAACAGTTATAAGATCACTATCACTGTCACCACCCATGTGACTTTGGTAGATATTCCTGATGGCAAAAGCGGCCAATGTAACATGTGAACATTCTGAACATTTGAATGTAAGAACAATTTAAGGGAGGATCATAAGCTCTGTTTTGGTACAAAATCTTTCTCGTGAGTTCCATAGCATGATGAAGAAAGCACAGTTTCAAAACTACTATCGTTGCCCTGAAAGAAAATCCCCAAATCAATAGTAGAGCACTCTGAAGATATGCTGCATCACTAAGATGGTGGTGGAAAAAACAAGGTATAAATGACTCTGAATTAAAAAACTGACGCAGAAGAGTCAGACTTATAAAAAAGAGATATAAAAATATAAAGAAGCTTTATTACTATCTTACTCATTTTGTTTTCTTGTACCTTTATGTAGGTGCAGGAGTGATATGTAATAAAAATCTATGTTTAAATAAATCTAAAAGGGCTTTTCACTTAAGTATAAAATTAAAATATAAGTTATAAGAAAACTTTATAGGGTAGTTGGCAATATGCTTTTCTGTCTTTGTGGCACAAAAAATAATGGTGCACCTTAAAATGATGACATCTTAAATTCAAAGCAATATATTTCTAGGAATTTCAAAGGAGTCATTTCATACTGTACCAATTAGTACTGACTATTGCTTGTCATCTTTCTTTTTAAAATTTTTATTCATTTTTTAAAAATAATTATTGTCATGTTAGATAACATACAGGGTATACAGTATAGTCTTGGCTTTGGGAGTAGCTTCCCATGATTCATCACTTATATACAACACCCAGTGCTCATCACAAAAAGTGCCCTCCTCAATGCCCATCTCCCATTTTCTCTGTCCCCCCAACCCTCCACTCCCATCAACCCTCAGTCCATTCTCTGTATTTAAGAGTCTCTTATGATTTGCTTTTCTCTCTGTTTGTAACTTACTTTTCCTTCCCTTCCCCCATGGTCTTCTGTTAAGTTTCTCAAATTCCAGATATGAGTGTAAACATACGATTATCTGTCTTTTTCCGACTGACTTATTTCACTTAGCAAAATACCTTCCAGTTCCACCCATGTTGTTGCAAATGGCATGATTTCATTCTTTTTCATCACTGAGTAGTATCCCATTGTATATATAAACCACATTTTCTTTACCCATTCATCAGTTGATGGACATTTGGGCTCTTTCCATAATTTGTCTATTGTTGATAGTGCTGCTATAAACATTGGGGTACATGTGCCCCTGTGAATCAGCACTCCTGCATCTTTTGTATAAATTCCTAGTAGTGAATTTAGGACCTCCACACTGTTTTCCAGAGCGGCTGCACTGGTTTGCATTCCCACCAATAGTGCAAGCTCATCATCTTTCTAATGGTGCTTGCTTTCACATACATCATAGGGCCACTTCTCAAGGTCTGTGCCTCTTCCGTGGTGCTTTGTCATATGGGACACCAAAAGCAGTGTTGACATCAAGCCATGGCATTAAGAAACTTTTACTGGAACCTTGTGAATATGAGGGAAAATGTAAAGCCATACAAGAAATTTCAATTTGGAAAATTTGAGAGCATTGTGTTTAGAGTCCTTTGCCCAGATTCTCCACATAGAGGTCTTTTTTAGCTTTCTCCTAGGTTTTGCTTCTTGCCTTGGTTACAAGAAAGAAATATATTTAGCCTTACTGGAACCCTACTGATGTTTAAAAACCTTATTTAGTTTCCTCCCAGTTCAAAATAAAGGAGAGTAATTCTTTTGGAGAGTAATTACTATGGAGAGAATTAATTTTCTTATTGGCTAAACTTTCTCCCATCTAGTATAGCATTTTTGTTTTTATTTTTCATGACTAAAAATTTGTTAAAATGTGAGGTATGTGTTTTCCAAAATAAAAGACCATTATTGTCCTAAAGATAAAATTCTACTTCTACTAAAACAATAGAGAAAATCCTGAGGCATCTTGTTAAAATAGCAGCTTGTTCCTGATATATAAAAAATTTGCTGGAAGAGAACATAACCAGAAAAAAAAAAAAACTAAACTAAAATCTCAGACACCTGATGACTTGACTCTTGATACTATATTTGTACTAAAAGCTTAATAACACAAACAAATAGGTATGAACACATACTGATATCCTATGAAGCCGCAAGGGAGTGAAACAGATTTATAAATGGAAGTTGGTGAGACTGCAGCACAAACTCCACTCCCAAAGTCTTCAGAATGAAATAAATGAACGTTAGGCAGAATCACGAATTATTCAACATGATTAATAAATACTATAAATGAAATATAAAATATAAGCTACAAAGCAGCAGTTTTCAAACTTTAGTGCATCAAGCTTTAGAGAAAAAACCTTCTCTCCCAAGGAGACTGTTAAAAACTAGAGAGTTCTAGATCCTACCTCGTAATTATTCTGAGTCAGTAGGTCCAAAGAAGGTCTATAAATTTGCGTATTTTGCTTACAAAAACATCAGGTGATTCTGATGCAAATAGTTCAAGGCATTACATTAAAGAAAAAACACTGCTATAAAGCCTATATCTCAAATAAGAAAAACAAAATCCAGTAGCATGCCACAAATGGTTTGACCATTTGCCTGGATATGTGAATACATAGTCCAACAATTAGAAGATTTATGAAAAAAATAATTTATAAAACTTTTGGGCACCAAAATATCCTTAATATTTAGTGATCTTCAGAGAGAAAAAAAAAACCTCAGTATAATAATTTGATTACATTGCTTGGGAAATGTCAGTTATTTAAAATACATGTAAGCAGGGGCGCCTGGATGACTTAGGTAAGCGTCTGACTTCGGCTCAGGTCATGATCTCACAGTTTTGAGTTTGAGCCCCACATTGGGCTCTGTGCTGACAGCTCGGAGCCTGGGGCCTGCTTCAGATTCTGTCTCTCCCTCTCTCTCTCTCTGCCCCTCCCCTGCTCACACTCTGTCTCTCTCTCTCAAAAAACAAATACACATTAAAAAAAATACATGTAAACAGAACATCAATTTTGGTTTATACATTAAATTTGGTGTTCAGTGGAAACTGAATTTCAATAATTATTATCATTAGAAAACTGAAACATTGTAGAATTGACTTTTCAGAATTATCAGGTCATGTTCGATGCATATAGATAATGTCATTAACATACAGTGTGTTCTGAGGAATTACATGTTTTTAACATTGAAAGGTATGTGCTACCATAAAAACATGTTAAGAATTTTATATATCTTTTTATCCATTTATGTAATAAATAAACAATTCCATAATTATTTAATGTTTTCAAATAAAAGAGTAAGGTACACTATTTTATTCAAAATTATGGGGTACCTGGGTAGCTCAGGCGGTTAAGCGTCCGACTTCGGCCTGGGTCATGATCTCACAGTTCGTGAGTACGAGCCCTGTGTCGGGCTCTCTGCTGACAGCTTGGAGCCTGGAGGCTGCTTCGGATTCTGTGTCTCCCTCTCTCTTTGCCCCTCCCCAGTTCATGCTAGCATTCTGTCTCTGTCAAAAATAAATAAACTTAAAAAAAATTTAAAAAAACTTCAAAATTATATTTAAAAATTTCTTTTCTCAGTTCTGCATCAATATCAGTTTCCATATTTATTCATCAGGCTAATTTATTCAATTAGCCCCTTCTATGTGCAAGGCTCTGTGGGAGAATCTATAATGGATAAAATATCTTTGCTTATAATATAGTAGAAAAGAGAGGAATTTCAACATATAGAACAGATATTATGCTTGGCTTCTATAGTTTCTTTTTCTTATTTCCTTACATATAAGAAGTATAATTTTTAGAACATGAATTTGAAATTAGGAATCAATTAACCTTTTAGTCTCTCTATTACTTTATCTGTAAAACTGGAAAAGTATTACCTACTTCATAAGGTTTTTTGAGAATAAATGAGACAATGCATGTGGCTCATAGTACTATTGTTCCCGTTATTGTGTTGACTATTATTACTTTTATGTTCACAGGATATTTTGTGTTTTTATGTTAAATGCCAGGATTTAGGACTGCAATCATCTCTGGAGGAAATATGTGCAGTCTCTGGAAAATTATTCTTAGATTTCGAGAGGGTCAGTACAAAGTGGATTAATGAGTTGAGACATGAACAGACTTCTGAAGTACAGTCTTTATTTTATTTTATTTTTTTAACGTTTATTTATTTTTGAGACAGAGACAGAGCATGAATGGGGGAGGGTCAGAGAGAGGGAGACACAGAATCTGAAACAGGCTCCAGGCTCTGAGCTGTCAGCACAGAGCCTGAAGTGGGACTCAAACTCACGGACCGCGAGATCATGACCTGAGCCGAAGTCGGCCACTCAACCAACTGAGCACCCAGGCGCCCCCGAAGTACAGTCTTTAAAAGGGAAATCTTAATATGTGCATTGAACTGTGTCACTGTGAAAAATGGCACAGTATCAAAATAAATTCGTTGCCCATGGGTTCATCAGTTTTGTTTAGCATTAACCAAACTTGGGGAGTTAATTTCTCTGTGCTGAGCCACTGTATTAAACTTCTAACCAATTCGCATTTTATAAAATGGAGTCTTAAAATAAATTATTCAGATTTCTGACTGATGGATATAGTATACCCTGATTAAATTACAAGAAATAATTTCTGAGTGTTAGCTTATTTGATACTACTTTTATATAACAAGAGGAATCATGTGGATTATAAATTATAACTTCGTCCTCATTTCTTAAGATACAGAATTGAAAGACAACTAATATTAAGTCAGTTTCAATGTTTTGGGAGACAACCTCTGGGAACTGTTGTCTGTAACCATTTCAGCTCCCACATTAGATTCCTATTAAGGACAACCCTGGTGTTTGTTGTTTCCCAAATGTAACACTGCTTAATAAATATTTCTTTTTCCTTTTTTAATTTTTTAAAATTTTAGTTCCAGGATATATAGCTAACCTACAGTGTTATGTTAGTTTCAGGTACACAATATATGATTCAACAATTCTATGTATTACTCAGTGCTCATCAAGATACGTGAACCCTTTTTTTTAAATGCTTATTTTTGAGAGAAAGAGAGAGACAGAGCACGAGTGAGGGAGGAGCACACAGAGAGGGTGACACAGAATCCGAAGCAGGCACAGGCCCTGAGCTGTCAAGCAGAGCCTGATGTGGGGCTTGAACTCACGAACTAAAGATCATAACCTGAACAGAAGTCGGAAGCCTAACCAACGGAGCCACCCAGGCACCCCCTAAGCTTTTGAGTATTTTAACTATGGTATCAAATATTTATATACTCATGCCCTCCCCCAAGGTGGATCCTTTTAAATCTCTTCTTTGGGAATATGGGCCTTATAACTGTGGATGTTTATATTTGGGCTGTTATTAACAGGACCTAATTCCTGTATGAGTCCAAAAGCAACTGAGAGGGTCAGCATAAAAATAATTGATTGGTTTATTGTGATAATAACAGTGCAGTTGACAGAAATAGAGAAACCAGGAAAGAGAACTGATGGTGGGGAGAAGATGGCAAGGGGGTTAAATGTAATGATTAGTAGCTGACTGGATTTAGCAGCAATGCTTAAGGAGGACAGACTAGAGTTTGGGACAAATTGCATTAAACAAGGCATCCAGCATTTAGCTAAGCTACTCCATGATATTGCTGCCTTGGCATCCATTTTGTTTAGCCAAGTGACCTTCAGGGGCCTTAAACCAATACCAGCTCCTCATGCAAGCACATCCCCTGATAACAGCCCCAGAGTTGCAAGCAAAGGTAAATTCTGGATTGACTTTCTCAACAGTTCGTATGGCCATCAGCCTTCTGTGCTTCCCAGGGCCTTGCCCTTGTGTGCCCCTTAGATAAAACCTCTGTGGAGCTTACTGAAGTACTCTATCCACAGACCCTAATAAAGGCATGTGCTCCGGGTCCTACTCTGTGTCTGCACTCTGTCTTGACCTCCCTGTGTGGCCCCCCTGCACTTCCTCCAAAATGTGTAATAATGAACTTCTCTATTTCAGGTTCTCTTGCAGTCTGTTGTCGACACTTGACTCACTATATGGCACCTTGTGCTCCACCTAACAAGTGTTAATTTAACAAAGTCATAACACAAGGTAAGGCTTTTTACCATTTTAAGAATCTTCCAGAATATATTCTGGAATATATCTACCTTGATCTATTCTACTATGTGTATTTATACCATAGTCATTAAACTTCATCTGTCTGAGTTTCAATAAATTTTCCTTAATATCTAACTCGAAGGCCATGATCTCTGACACCAGCAACACTGCTGTTGTACCAGACAGAAGTATAATGTTCTTGGCAGTTAATATTTTATCTTTTCCCAAAGTTTTATTTAATAATACTCTTCACTTTGGATCAGAATTAAAACTTCTTAAATTTTTTTTCCAACCTAACAATTCAGTTATTACAGAAATTTACAATTCTTTGGCACAGTGGAATGTAACTCTATCCTAAATACATACACACATACATACATATATACATACATACATACATACATACATACATACATACATACATACATAAAACACTTTCTCCTTTTTTATATTTAGGCTCACTTCATGTCTGCTCCATTGCTCCCAAATTCCTTGGGGTTGTTCTAAGGTTGTAAGAGGAGACTTGCTGATGAGTACACAATGTAATTATACTGTAACCACACATCTGCCCTCCCACTGCCTGAAAAGCAGACAAGGAGGAATGTCAAGAATATGCATAAGAGAGTTCAACTCATCATTCATGTACCTAGAAATATAAAGTTCCATATATACAGCATTACAGAGCTCATATAAATAAATACCTATAACAGGGCTACAAAACAAACAAAAACAGCAAACAAAACAACACAACACAACACAGGAATTCATGTCATTTGAGAGGAGTTAAAGGACATTGCTGCTCCCAGCAGCTCCCAGCTCCTTCAACCCCTCCCTTGATTTTGCTGATTTGATGGATACGGTAGAGAGAAAATTGAAAGAACACTACAGTTGGAATTGCTTTATATTGGAAAAGGCATGGAGGTACCACTGGGAGAGAGGAGAGTGAGAGGGTGGGAGGACAGACATCAAAGAATGGGTGGAGTAGAGAGAGTATGCTTGACTGCAAGCATGAGAGGAAGAGAGCAAAAGAGAAGAAACTGGAGCTGGCAAGGGAAATGGAATTTGGGTGGAGAGAAATGCATAGAGTATATTTCGTGAAATTTTGGCTGCATTTTTGTGTTATGCTCTCTCTTGTTTCTTCCTTGTTAAGACATCTTAGTGAAGACTTCTTATTCAAAATAGAAATACTTTCCAAGATTTTGTAATTTGGTTTGTGATTTTTTAAAAGTGCAATGAAAAGGGCCCTAAAGCAAGACCATAACACTCAGGTATTTTTAAGCTATGTCAGAAACAGGTATTTTTTAAGTAGACCTTAAGATAATCCAAAAGCTAAGTTAGGAACTTGTTTTTTCCATCAGAAGTGTAAATCTAATGAAGTAGGATAATTAGGGAGAGGGACTCACCCCCTAGGTGGCTTCTTGGTTCTTAGTGATCAATCAGCTGGACTCTGGCTAGTCACGTCTGATAGTTCAGATTACTAGTAGGTCTCCTCAGAATTATTACCTTGAGTAATTGAATTCTTGAGATATACTGGCATATAATGAACACGTGTAAGCTGATATATAAATCTTTGCAGGTTATACACATTATTAAGAGGGTGTAAAGTTTATTTTGGAGTTTCTCCTGTAAGGCAATACTCAGTTTATGAAAGTTTATTTCCCTAATACTCCAGTCAAAACAAGGAGGAATACACAAAACTGAACAGATTTACTGCCCTATTTCTAAATTGTTATTAAATATTTCTCATAACACAAGTAACACATATTTGTTGTGCAAAATCAAAAATTCCAGGTAAGGAAAAAAAAACCAACAAAAATCTTCATAGTTGCTCTTAACATTTTGGTATATATATAACTTAGATAGGCACTGCTGTTTTGTTTCTTTAAAATATTATTATTTATACATGATTAATAACATGATTTTACATCAAGGAAGATAAATTTGTATCACTGTTTTTAATTATATGACTGGATCATAATTTATTACTAAAGCGGGATATTTAGGTTGTTTCTCTTTTCCATACCCCACATGTTATGGAATTCTGTCTTCTTTAGGATTTCTCTAGAAGAAAACTCTGGATTTAAGGGCAATTAATTTATTTGGGTGCTGCAGCACAGTAGGAATTTAGTCAGGAAGTAAGAGCCACTAATTAATGGTATGTAACAAACCAAATACTACTGTAGTCTACTGGAGCTTAAATACACTCCACTCCATTTTGGAAGTTAGTGTAGAAATGGGCCAGAGTGATATTTCACCTGAAGAGTGAAGAAGCAGAAGAATCTCTATACCAAATCCAGATGATCATCAACTGAGGACTATTCCATGCCCTTTCCAACCTACTTCAGGGCTTCCCTGACAAAGAAAGTTCTCAGGCAAAGAAATACAGTCCTGGATGATGTAAGTCAGGCCAGAGTGTACATAAATGGTAACAGTGCAAAGACAGGAGCACAGTATCAGAAGCATCTGTGACAGTCAACCTCTCATACTACAAAGATCCACTCATGTGACACATTCATTTCATTCTATCCTGTCATAGATTATCTAATTTGGTGGCCAGTCACAATTCTTGAATAAAGAATGCAACAAGGAGGCCAGTGGTACAATTTACGGTCCTCACCACTACAACTGGACCTGAGACCACAATTGATATTCATTATCTCTGTCCTCAACTTCCCATTCTAGAATCTCTTCATTCTTGGCCAACACTTTCACTGATCCAGGGGGTTACCCAAAATCTTTATCTCTGAGGGGTTGGGGGTCCTTACATTTTATGCTTTAACAGAGTCATGGCTACTATTGTTGACCATTTACTGTTATTACTGGGTATACAAGCAACAAGAGGCACCTTAGTGAATCCCCTGAGTTCCAAACATACTCCTACCTGCTCTTATTATGTAGTAGTAACCCTATCTCCCCAGTATAGTTAGAGTCAGTTTCTCCTTCCAGCATAGTAACTCCTTTCTTTGCCTGTTAGTCTTTTTGGACAAGGAACCTAAAATGACCAGGTGGCATCTGTAACTTTAAGTTTGGTGGAGTTTATTTCTTTTCTTGGTAGAAGTTTTCCCCAATTCCTCCTCTGAAAACCAGAACATCTAGCCCAGAAGAGCACAAATTTAAGGGGATGAAAGTAAAAATTCCTCCAGTGGGTCACTGAGCAATATAGTAGGAGATGCCACTGTCATTTTAACCCTTTTGTCTCAAGATCTGTATATTTTATCAGTTAGGGACATAGTACCAGTAATAGTTCAAAGTATATACTATATCCTGAAGTCTCCTCAATATCCAAGAGTATTATTACTAGGCTGGTACCACTTAAATACTTATCATGCCAGCAGTTTCAAGGCAATGAAATATATGAAAGAAATAGTGAATATCATATGCTTACTGTTGTATCTCCTTTGCCTTAAGAGAGGTTCCTTGGTACTAGGCAATATATTGTGGGTTCATACATTGATAAATTAGACACTCTGAGCCATTTTGAGTAGTGGTGATGGCCAGGGAAAGAAAGGTACACTGATTCTCAGAAAACATAAAACCCAGTAAGGGAGAATTGCTGCCTTCTTAAGAATAGAAGTGGTCCAAGAAAACCAAAACTGGAAGCATCACAATTCTGGATTTCAATTTATATTACAAAGCTGTAATCATCATGACAATATGGTACTGGCATGAAAACAGACATATAGATCAATGGAACATAAATGAGAATGCAGAAATGGATCCACAAATGTATGAACAACTAATCTTCAACAAAACATTGTAATGGGAAAAAAGACAGTCTTTTCAGCAAATGGTTCTGGGAAAACTGGACAGCTACATGCAGAAGAATGAAACTGTACCACTTTATTACACCATCCACAAATATAAATTCAAAACGGATGAAATCTCTAAATGTAAGACAGGAAAACATCAAAATTCTACAGGAGAAAATAGGCAACAACCTCTTTCGCCTTGGTCACAACAACTTCTAAAAATTTTTAATGTTTTATTTATTTTTGAGAGAGACAGAGACAGAATGCGAGTGGGTTAGGGGCAGAGACAGAGGGAGACACAGAATCTGAAGCAGGCTCCAGGCTCTGAGCCGTCAGCACAGAACCCAATGTGGGGCTCGAACTCACAGAGCTGTGAGATCATGACCTGAGCCGAAGTCAGATGCTCAACCGACTGAGCCACCCGGGCGCCCCCACAACAACTTCTTACTAGACGTGTCTCAGGAGACAAGGGAAAGAAAAGCAAAATGAACTATTGGGACCCCATCAAGATAAAAAGCTTCTGCACAGGAAATGAAACAATCAACAAAACTAAAAGGCAACCAACAGGATGGGAGAAGATAGTTACAAATGACATATTGAATAAAGGGTTAGTATCCAAAATATATAAAGAATTTATCAAACTCAACACCTCAAAACCAAATAATCCAGTGAAGAAATGGGCAGAAGACATGAACTGACACTTTTCCAAAGAAGACATCCAAGAAGGCTAACAGACACATGAAAAGACGCTTAACATCACTCATCATCAGGGAAATACAAATCAAAACCATAGTGAGATACCACCTCATACCAGTCAGAATGGCTAAAATTAAGAATTCAGGAAACAAAAGTTGCTGAGGAGGTGGAGAAAAGGGAACTCTTTTGCAGTGTTGGTGGGAATGCAAAATGGTGCAGCCACTCTGGAAAACAGTATGGAAGTTATTCAGTAAGTTAAAAACAGAACTACCATACGACTCATCAATTGCACTATTAGGTATTTATCCAAAGGATACAAAAATGTCGATTTGAAGGGGCACATGCACCCCAATATATATAGCAGCACTATCAACAGTAGCCAAATTATGGAAAGAGCCCAAATGTCCATCAACTGATGAATGTATAAAGAAGATGTGGTGTGTGTGTGTGTGTGTGTGTGTGTGTGTGTGTGTGTGTATGGAACACACACACACACAATGGGATATTCTACTCGGTGATCAAAAAGAATGAAATCTTGCTATTTGCAACAACATGGATAGAACTAGAGTGTATTATGCTAAGAGACATAAGTCAGTCAGAGAAAGACAAATACCATATGATTTCACTCATATGTGGAATTTAAGAAACACAACAGATGAACATAGGGGAAGGAAAGGAAAAAATAAAATAAAAACAGAGAGGGAGGTAAACTGTAAGAAACTCTTACGTACAGAGAACAAAAACAGGTTTCCTGGAAAGGCGGTGGATGGAGGGATGGGCTAAGAGGGTGATGGGCATTAAGGAGGGCACTTGTTGGGATGAGCACTGGGTGTTATATATAAGTGATGAATTACTGGGTTCTACTTCTGAAACTACTGTTACACTCTTAGTTAACTAACTTGAATTAAAAAAAAAAAAAGAATAGAAGGGTCCAGAATAATCATCTAATAGCTGGATGATCTCATTGAAAAATGTTATCTTATTTACAGTTCAGCATTGGTATCTAATGAAGATAAACTGGATGTTAAGCAATCACAATAGCTAGGTCACCCTTGCTGAAAATAAGCCCATGCTTTAGGGCCTGTGCATAGTATCCATCCTCAACATCATTGTGTAAGCACTATGTAGCTATAGACAACAAGCTAGCTGACCTCTACTTAATGAGTCATCCTATCCAACTCATTTGGTGTTTCTTCTGAGTCCCTACAATCCACACACTTTGAATTTACTCCCATAGCTCTAGCTAAATGCTTTTTAAGCTCATTCCAGACCCCAACAGACCAATCAAGTCATTCATCTCACCTCAGGCTACTTCTACATTCATACAAAGATGATGACCAAAATACATTGGTTGAGGCCATGCCTACTTAGAGGATGTTTCTGCCACTGTTGTCTTTAAGAGTCAATCTGATTGAGGCTATAGCGTGTAGCAGTGCTACATATCTGGTTCTTCATCTCATCCAGCTTTTCTGTTAACTCATTAAGTATAGTTAAAGTGGCAGTTTTAAAGTCTTTGTCTGTTACTTCTAACCTCTGACTTTGTTTACTTGATCATTTTTCTGTTAACTGCTTTTTCCTCTTGGGTACAAGGTACTACGAGTTTGGAATGCTTATTGTAATTTGGCTTGCAAAGCTCATTTAGTTAGTAAGTTTATTTATTTCAGTTTACAAACGCCAGTTGCATCTGGTCCAAGTGTTGAAGATGGAGAATTAAAAGTTTACAAAAGTTGCTCACCAGTATGTCTTCATTTATAGTTTCATCAAAATATTAAAATTTTAGTTGCTTACTAAAATTTTAGAAAGCCATTGTATACTAAAGTCAGAAAATGTGGTTCTAGCTCTTGCTCTGAACTTTAATAGTCACGATACTTCTGTCAAGTCTTTTAGCTAGGCAGAATCTCAGATTTTTCATTGCTAAAACTGGACATTTTATTCATTTCTTAGAGTTGTTTTGAGGGTTAATAGCTCTAAGATGGAAAAGTACTTGGTAGTGTGATTTCTTACATGGTAGGTGTTCATTAATATTAACCAAATTTGTATTAGGCAAATCCCAATGACAACACTACTTAACCTGCAATAATGTCATAATGAAACTGGATTTCATATGTAATTATTGAAAAATTGGGGAGTTTTAACAATATTTTCAATTAACTTAAACTAAAAAATTAATATTAAAATATTTCCCTTTTTCTAGTTGTTATAATTTTTATATTAAAAATGCAAATATTTTACAGTAACTTTTAATTAAAAATGAGGCATACTTTATTTCTTTGGTTAACGATCTATTACAAAAATGACCAAAAATGGTTCATTTATTTTTAAACTTCTGCTGCATTTCTAACTATAAACCACAAGTTGAAAATATTGAGCAATATTTTTCAGAAGAAAATTTATTTTTTTAAACATTTGTGTCTATTTTAATCTAATTTTTCTCTTTTACTGTATTGATTTGCAATTGAGAATCAGTGGCTCCCGGTGGTATAGAGGACTATGTAAATTATTTCCTGGCAGGCCTTGGTAGCACATATGCTTCTTCTAAGAATAACTAAGAAGCAATCTGCTGATGAATATAGTTTATATCCTTGCATCCAAGTCCTTCAGGAACATTCAATATCTGTGCCACCTAAATAGAACAAATACTCTGACTCCCAGCTACTCATTCTCGTTTCTCTTATATGCCATTAAAAATCTGTAGGACATAGGTGTATTTAAAATAAAAATAAATTACTTATATTTGTTTTGTACAATACAATAATTTTAAACCAAGTATGAGTGGTTTTTAAATATCCACAGAGAAATTAACTTAATCTTAACAATAAAACTTAATAGTAAAGCTACTAAAATTTTCTGTTCACATAAATTAAACAAAAATGAATGAAAATATTACCCTATAAAGCTGAAAGAACACCAGCTAACTTCACCTTGAATATTATCTTAATTTATGTTTGTCATAGCAATGGAAATCATAACTTTAAGAAGAAAATGTTTTATGGATCTCTTAAAAACCATTTGATGAACAAATATTTGTCCAGCAAATTAAGGTGATTTTATTAGACATATTTAACCATGTATCACTAAATGGCATTTTCAAAATCACAAGAAGTAGCAGCATCTTATTTATGAGGGCCTCAGTTTGCCTTAAGATAAAAATTTTTATTAGTATATTTTTTTACACAGAGGTGCTATGTCTATCACATAGGTTCTTTTCTTTCATTTCTAAAGATTTTAGAACTTCAGAGAATAAAACATCCTCTCAGCACATCTGGTAGATTATCCATTTGTACTGTCTTCTCCCACAATGAGTACAGATGTGCATTTCTTCTCATCATAGTTTTAGTAAGATTTTTATACATTTCCTCTAAAATTCCACTTTTAGTTTAATGAAATAGTTCATAAATCTTATTAGCACTTAAAATATACATAGTATCTACAGTTGTATCTTCTTTCTTTATATCTAATGTCAAGAATTTGTACCACCTTCTCATATTTTTTTTCACCATCTCTTCCAGGCATTTATAAATTGTATCAGTGTTTCTAAGAGATGACATTTTGGCTTTGTAAAATTTTATATTACATATTTGTTTTCTCTTTTACTTTTTATTACAACTGTAATGAAATAAAATTGAAGTACACTAATTAAAAAAATTTAAAAAGCATATTTAAAAGCATATTTAAAAAGCAAATTTGATCACTTTTAGTATATGTACATATACACCTATGAAGTAATTGCCACATTCAAGATAACCATTTTTTCACCTCCACATGTTTCCTCCTGGACCTTTGTGAAACCCATTTCTTCCTCCATCCCCATCCCATACAATCGCTGTTCTAATTTCTGTTAAACTACAAATTTCTTTTGTGGTTTTTGTTTTTTTGTGTTTTGTTTTGTTTTTTTGGCCTGGCTTATTTCACACAGAATACTTATTTTTGAGATTCATCCATGTTGTTGCCTGTATCGGTAATTCATTCCTTTTGTTGCTGAATAATATTCTATTTTATTGGTAAATCACAGTTTATTCCTTTAATCTTTCTATGTTCTGATATTTAAGATCATGTCTTATAACCAATATACAGTTGGGTTCATCTTAATCCAATATTACAATCTTGTTATTATTACTATTTCCTTTGGTTTTTAAATTTACCATTTTACTATTTTTCTAATTAACTCTTCTTTTCTTTTTCTTTTTTTCCTTTTTTTTGATAAATTATACACTTTTTATTACTCCAAGTTTCCTTTCTATTGGTTTGCTAGTTTTATATACATAAAAAAATCTTAATGATAGGTTTCCTGGAGATTATACCATGCCATTTATGCTTGATATATTGATTATGATTAATATTTTTCCAGCTACCTATTCACCTGACTTTCTATGTGTATTCCTACTGATTTATACCTTTCATTCCTCTTCATTTATTCCTTCCTCAATCTCTGAGCTTCCTTCTAGTGTTCTTTTCCTTCTACTTGAAGAATGTCATTTAGAACTTTGTCTGGGTCTGCTGAAGGAGAATGGTCTAAGCTTTGATTTTTGAAAATGTCTTTGCTTCTCCCTTTTTTGGAAGGCTATTTTTACTAATTCTTGAATTTTAGGTTAGGAGCTATTTTTTTCAACCTTTAAACATATCATTATATTATCACTGACTTCATTTGGGTTCTTCTATTGATAAGTCACCTGTCAGTCTCCATGTTGCATCTTTACCAGTAATACAATTAATTATTGCCAGATTTGGGTGCTTTATAGATTTTTTATTTGTCTTCATTTTTAGTACATCCCCAGTGATGTGCCTAACTATGATATTCTTTATGTTCACAAAGCTTTGAAGCTTTGGTATCTGTGATTTGATGTCCTTAATTGTTTTTAGAAAATTCTTTGTGATTATCTTTTCAAATATTGCTTCTTTTGCAGGACTTTCCCAACTTCCTTTAGACTACACATATCTCATATGTAACATATGCCCCTTTCTCCATTTTTCATCCTTTGTCTCTGTTTCCATCTGGATATCTTCTTCTGACCCATCCTTTGTTCACTACTTCCCTTTTCAACTTTGTCTAATCTGCTGGTGAACACACCTATTGGTATTCATTTTAATTCTTATATCTTTCACTTCTAGGACCTTCTGGTTGGTTTTTATAGTTCCCAGTTTTCTGTGCAAGCTTCCATATTTCCATTTAATCTTGTCAGTAGAAACATTAACTATAGCTATTTTAAAGTATAGCTCACTGAATCACTGCCTGCTTAAACTCCATCATGATTTTCCAATTACACACACACACACAAGCCAGCATCTTTTCCTTGGCTTAGATGGCCATGTGTGATTCTTCAACTGCATCTATTATGACATTCCCCAATGCCTATTCTTTATGCTGTGTATGACTTGGTAGCTGCCCTAATCTTTTCCTCAAATTAAGTCTTCCTCTTCCTCAATATTTTTGCATCTTTCATGTATCATATTATTAGTGACTCCTCTTAGACCACTGTCAATATTTGCCATTCCCCCTTTCCAGCCCACTCCTCATTTATGATGACATTGACTATATTTTCTTCCTGTTGTAAATCCAAGCCCGAACACATTACTTGGCACATGATAGCCATTACATACTTGTGAATTGATTCAGTAAATGAAAGCTATATTTCTCTTGTTTATCTGTTCTCTTAATAGTAAAAGGATGAAAACATCCAGTTCTTCACTTTATCTCATTCATCTTTTTATCTCCCAGAGCACTTAGAATATATTATGTGATTGTGTAATACATTTGACAAATTGAGTTGAACTGTACAATGCTCATGGCTATAAAATTCATAGAGAATATGAATAGATACATGGTATAGATATGGAGACATATATCTATATTATATATATATGAACTATATGATCATACCTATTACTGTGACAAAACTATTACTAACATTCTTAAATACTTACATGATTTTAACAAAGTAGTGAATTGACTTTTCCCTGATTTTCAACAATAACTTTTTCTACAATTTTGAATATCTATAATTATGGTAACAAAAACATAGTTTGACCATGATCCAAATACAGAAGCAGAGAGATGTTTGATTTGTAAGAATTATTTTAAGATGCTATTTTCAAACCAGTTTATTTTTAATATATATCAAATATTTCTTTAAAACACCTACAAAAATTACTTAAATAATTAATAATTTCCCTTTGTCCAAGAGGGGGGTCAAGCTGGCAATTTCTGATACTGACTCTCCCAACATTTCCTGTGAACTTAAAAGAAAAAAGTGAAACCAGAATGGCACCAAAAACTAAGACTTGAAAAGCAACCTGGTACTAAAATCTAGATGGAACTTCTATTTAACAAAAACATACCAAGGAGTTTGGCTTGCACAAATCTGGCTTATACATTTTCTGCAACATAGTGGCCTACTCGCCAAGAAGTAGGTAGATGGAAATTTTCACTATTCTCTTTCTCTAGATGTCATCTTAGAATAGATATATTTGGCTGATTGTCCTAGACTCTGGGTCTGGAGTTCTCTCTTGTCCAGCAAGACAGCAGGACGCAGGATTGAAAATGCAAGAGAGGCTAATGTCTGGAAGGAGACAAGAGCCCTGAGTAAGGGTCCTTGGTCCATTTTTATTAAGATCAGAAGGCTTACAAGCATGATGGATGTGCACAAAGAGACAATGAAACCGTGTACGTTAACTCATAGGCATGAGGAAAGGGGGTTTTGAAGATATGCAGTGTTAGGGGTTTGGATCAATACAAAACAAAATTCTGGTGCTACGTGGAAGGTTGTTTACATTAAACATGAGGAGCCACCTGTTTACCTGAACTGGCCTAGGGCACAGAAGGACAGAGCATGCTACCTCAGGGTCAACAAGGCACCTTTCTTTTGCTAATTAGCTCCCCTCTGGGCAACTTCACCCTGCTGTGGCTGAAAGTCCTGTTTTCCTATTTACCTATTTTTGTCCTTCCTTCCTGTGAAAGCTGCTTTCTGCTATTGCACTAAATTGTGGGGCATTTCCGCCTTGAATACTTAATCTTGTTTACCTCATCTCAGATGTTTTCATCCCGACATTCCTTATTCCTATATCTTTGTCCTATACTGGGGGCCTTAGCCCCATTTACCTAACCTAATCTTGTTTACCCAAACTTGTGTGTGTACATCCTATGGCTTTGTAATTCTTCATGCCATCTTAACCCATCGGTGCAAGCTCAGGAAATTCCTAAGCATATTCCCCATAGCTGATGTATACCAAGGAGATGACTGCCTCTCCTATTTAAAACTGCATGAATTGCAGAAAGAATGGGTTTACACTTGCACTCACCTACACCACAGTATTACTTTACTATTCTGTTTCTCTTCAGATACTGTGCTTGTGAATGAATGGTGAGGAAATTTGCCAGAAATGGCATACTACACTTTTAGAGAGTGGTCAGCTTAAGTGAGGGAAGAGACAGAAACCTGGTAGCAGCACAGTATGATGGGATAAATTTTTACCTATTGGACTGGCTCAACGTGCCCAAGAGCCTTGTCATGTGGACAGCAGGGGATTCCATCTGATTAGTCAGGGCATAGCAGTGAATGCCACTAGACACTGGAAAACCTGAGTACTGTCTAACAATAACAACCATTGTCCATTCCATCTTAGGAGTGAGGATCTAGCAGAATGATGCTAATAACCACAAAATGGAGACTAAGCTGGAATAAGAGTATTACTGACATAAAACAGGTTTGTTGGGAAACACCAGAGCTGAGATGCAAAGGCGAAGATGAATATGAAGCTTGTTGAAATAAGGTGAAGCTTCATGGATAAAAGAATACACTCTCAAAATTAAAACCTGCTTTCGGAGGTAATAAATAACAGTACTGATGTAGGAAAAAAAGAATCAAATATTACAGAATATAAACAACCAAAAAAACCTCAACCAGAAGATGGAGGGAAGATAGTAAGTTTAAACAGTAATAAAGAATAGTGTCCATAGGAAGGCAATTGAATAGAATCTAACCTAAAATTAATTATTTATGTCTTAAGGAAGAAGCCAAAACACTTAAATAGAGTATTTAAAACATAATTGAAGAAAACATCCTGGAGGTGAAACATGCCAAACTGCACAGATGAAAAATGTTCACCATGGTTTAGGCAAAATTAATACAGAAACTAATGACAATCCTGAAAAAGAAATTTAATAACAAAATAAGAGAAAATAAACTATAGGTTTGCAGACAGAAAATAAACTAAGAGATCTGACTAAAAACCAAAAATCAAACTGGCTTAATGCTTCTCTCCAACCCTAAATGTTAGTACACCATGGTCAACATGTATAGCATTTTGAAGACAAAGCATCTTAACCCATGAATGACATTTTTAGCCAAACTGCTATTTATGTAAAACAGAGAGTAAGATACTCTCATAAATACAAGGAATTAAAAATATACCAACCATAAATTCTTTCAGAAAATAACACCATCAAAAACTTCACCAGCCATTCATGAAGTATATAAAAATTAAAAATTGAAGAATAGGGATTTGTGGTACAAATTTTTAGTAGCATTCACTAAAATCATTTAAATAGTAATTCAAGATTGTGAATATATAAAAACAGTTTTTGAAAGGAAACCTCAAGTTGTAAAAGCATCATTTAATAAGAATAATTCAATCTATAATTCAAGATGTATAAAAAAGATGAAAATTGAAAATGCAGGGAGGGCAGATATTTTATTTTAAAAAGCCAATAATATTCTATTACACGGGGAGATGTCAGAAGACACTGTTTTATTTTTTTGATACTGTTTTATTTTGACTTGGGTAATTAAAAATTTTCATATTAAGGCATTTATAAAAAGATGAATTATTTCAAACATTCAGGAAAGCATAGAGAGTGATAAAATATCCATGTACCTACCACCCAGATTAAAGAGATCTTGTTATCTATGCTTCACATCTCTTCTCCCCCCCTCCCCATTTTATTATTTTCTTAAATAAAAAAATACCATGAAGCAGATCATGGCACTTATTCCCCTCCCACCTGTTCAATCACCCCACTTTCTAGTTTCCACCACAATCCTGAAGTGTATCCTGCCTGTTTTGTTTCTATGGTTACCAAACATGTTTTCATCTTTCACCAAAGTGGAAAACTGATTTATGTGTTTTAAAATTCTACAGAATGTATCATGATTTACGTATCATTTTAAAACAATATTGAGTGAAAAATGCAAACTGCAGAATTATGGAAATCCTACAGCAGTTAAAATGAATGAACTTGATTTATATGTACTAACATCAATGAATCTTTTTTTTTCATAAATGAATCTGAAAAATATATTATACAGCATAAAAGCTGGGTTTTGTAATAATCTAGTGTTGATACATATAAATCAAATTTAATAACTCTTGCAGCTGTGTGGCTTTCTGCCATATAAATATACCACAATTTATTCATCTACTTTTTTATTAAAGGATATTTAGCTTGTTTCCAGCTATTTCCTATTACAGGTAATTATATAATGGACATCTTTGTACATATCTCTTTGTGTGATTACATGAATGAATCTTTAGAGTATATACCTAATAGAGGACGTGTTGGAACACTGAGCATGTACATTTTCAGCTTTTATAGGTATTTTCAAATTATGCTCCAAAGGTGCTGTACTGGTTTACACCAGTTATATATGAGAAGTCCTACGTATGCATTTACTCACATTCTCATAATACTCTGCAGTGCCAGACTTTTATTTTTTATTTATTTTTTAATATTTATTTATTTATTTATTGTGAGAAAAAGAGAGAGAGTGCATGTGGGAGGGGCAGACAGCGAGGAAGAGAGAGGATCCCAAGCAGGTTCTGTACTGTCCGTTCAGGGACTGCAGGGCTCAATCTCACCAACCATGAGATAATGAGCTGAGCTGAATCAAGCGTGGGACACTTAAGGACTGAGCCACCCAGGTGCCCTGTGCATTGTCAGACTTTAAAAATTTGCCTCTCCCTCACTGCGGGGTGAAGTTCAATATCTTTTCATGTGTTTAGCCATTTTAGTTGATGTTCATGTTTATTCTTCTGTAATTCATATGTATGTGTAAAATATATATCATATGTATCATATATATATTGTATGTATTTGCCATTTTAAATTGGTGTGTTTGTTGTTGTTTTTTTAAATATAGCTTCCAGGAGTTTTTCTATGATCTGGATATCCCAAATTTATCTGTTATATATTTTGAAAATATTTTTCTGCTGTTAATATATTTTCACCATTTCTCTTATTTCTGTTTTATTTATTACTGCATTCTCTTTGTAATCCATGTTTTCTTGTCTTGTTTGATAAATGTGTCTGTACTCCAAAGTCACAAATATTTTTCTACATTTTCTTCTAGAATTTTTAATTTGTGCTTTACATTTAAGTCTTTAATTAGGGAAACCATGTGTCCCATTCTGCTAAACAGGGTCTCAAGTGTTTTAGAATTTATCCAAGATATTTCACTGTATAATGAAATATTGTGATTAATAGTTACATTAAAATAACCCATTATTTCCTTAGCAGACTTCCTCTTTAGATTTCCAACTTCTGCCAGGGTCTTGTCTGATAAGTCTTTTCTACTGTAGCAATGGAGTTCAAACTTTGAGCCATAATTAAATCCAAGAGATGGCCAATGATTACCCTTCTCTATTCCCAACCTTTTCCAGGTATAATGTTACCAATTTCTCCTTTTCAAGGATAGTGTACAATGAGTGCTCTCCAATGTGAAGAAACAGGAACAACTTGCTCCCAGTGTTTTGTGTTTGTAAAAGTATTACGCTCCATCATCTTGCCAGCTACTTGGTGCAGCAGCCAGGTGTGCAATGGCCTGTGAGACCCAGTATCTCCCCACTGCTATATAATAGGAGTTTATGAAATATACATATGGGAGACAGAGGTTGAGCAATTTTGCTCTGGTACATATTGAGAGTAGTCTGAATTCTCTTGCTTAAGTGGCTTTATAATATATCACATATTACAAATCTACAGTATTTGTTTATTGTTTGGTCATGCTTTTTAATTTTGCAATAAACCCTTTTGCATCAGTGAGCTGGGTATAAAAAGTGCATGTTTAATAAAAAAATAAGTATTAATTCCTATTTCTCAATAAAGTTGATGAAGACACATATGATTTGAAGGACTATGGAGGCCCTAGTAATAACATCAACCACAAGAAAAACAGAAGATATAAATCTATTGAAGTATCAGTATCTACTTCAAAATGAGCAGTTAATTGGAGAAGATTAAAGATGATAATTTAAGATATGTAGATGCAGAAGGTGGATGATGTACAACTCTGTGAACACTGACTTTTCCCTTAGATCAAACGATTACTCTTCTAAATTAATTTCACTCATGTTCAAGCCAAGTTGTTTTCATGTTATGTGTGAAAAGTTCATCAATATAACTGTTAATGTGTTACTTTAACTGGCAGAAGTAAAGTATTAAAGAATTAAATGATAAGAGTTTTTTTTCTTTCCAGTGTTATCAAATGCCTTAAATAGAAGATCACTTAATTCAACTTGAACCACATCTTAATTTTTCATCTTGTTAGTGAAATCAAAGTGAAGTTTTTGGAAATTCATTCTATCTGAGGCAAACAACAGATCTTACTTATATTCCTATTATGAATGCAGTTAAAATAATAAGCAGTGAATATAATATTATTTATTTTGTGATAATAACAAATAAAAATATTTCTGGAGCACAGAATAATGTAAAAAAAGTTATTATTAAATTAAGCACACTGTTCGTAGGAATGTAAAAGGGTGCAGCCTCTATAGAAAACAGTATGAAGGTTTCTCAGACATTAAGTATAGAACTACCACATGATCCAGCAATTCCGTTTCTGAAAATAATCTGAAAATAATGGGAAAACTAACTCAAAAAAGTATCTACAGTATCATATTCACTCTAGCATCATTTGCAATAGCTAAGATACAGAAACAGCTGAAGTGTCCATCAACAGATGAATGCATGAAGAAAATGTGGTGTATACAATGAAATACCATTTAGACTTAAAAAGGAAGGAAACCTTGCCATATGTAATAACATGGATGAAGCTGGAAGACATCATGCTAAATGAACTAAGCCAGTTACAAAAGTCACAAAAGCAAAAAAACAAAACAAAACGAAAAACTGCATGATGCCACTTATATAAAGTATCTAAAATAGTCAAACTCATAGACAGTAGAATGGTGGTTGCCAAGGACTGACTGAGAGGGGAAAACAGAGAGGTGCTATTTGACTAGTGTCAAGTTTCAGATACACAAGATGAAATTCTACAGATCTGTTGTACCACTTAATGCCTATAGTTAATAATACTTAAAAATCGGTTGACCAGATGCCATATTGTGTTCTTACTACAATAAAAGAAGCTTATAAAAACATTAAAAATACACTTACAATTAGTTGTAGTGCAACAGTAAATGAATCACAAAATGTGATGAAGTCAATATTGAATAAAGCAACACTTCATACATAATTTATCTCACTGTTAACCATCATAAAATGAATTTTATAGGTATTAAAGCTTTAAATATCTACTTTCTGAACAAACTAGATGTCCTAAAATTGGGGGTGGGGGTGGGGGATTTAATATGAATTTGATATAAAATTTAATATGAATTTGTCTTGTAAAGTTTGGCTATATTTTATTCAAAATTCTTTGGAAATCTTCAAAGTATTCCACAAAACGAATGCTAAACTTTAGGTTCTGATGATATAGGTAGATTAAAACTTCTAAAAACACAGCTTGCAAAGAAGCTCATCTTTATAAGACCTATGGAGTACTCATTGAAAGAAATGTGACCTCCAATGGCATATAAGATTTATTTTTTCAATATATGAAATTTATTGTCAAATTGGTTTCCATACAACACCCGGTGCTCATCCCAAAAGGTGCCCTCCTCAATACCCATCCCCCACCCTCCCCCTCCCTCCCACCCCCCCCCCCCGTCAACCCTCAGTTTGTTCTCAGTTTTTAAGAGTCTCTTATGCTTTGGCTCTCTCCCACTCTAACCTCTTTTTTTTTTTTTTTTCCTTCCCCTCCCCCATGGGTTTCTGTTAAGTTTCTCAGGATCCACATAAGAGGGAAACCATATGGTATCTGTCTTTCTCTGTATGGCTTATTTCACTTAGCATCACACTCTCCAGTTCCATCCATGTTGCTACAAAAGGCCATATTTCATTTTTTCTCATTGCCACGTAGTATTCCATTGTGTATATAAACCACAATTTCTTTATCCATTCATCAGTTGATGGACATTTAGGCTCTTTCCATAATTTGGCTATTGTTGAGAGTGCCGCTATAAACATTGGGGTACAGGTGCCCCTATGCATCAGTACTCCTGTATCCCTTGGATAAATTCCTAGCAGTGCTATTGCTGGGTCATAGGGTAGGTCTATTTTTAATTTTCTGAGGAACCTCCACACTGCTTTCCAGAGCGGCTGCACCAATTTGCATTCCCACCAACAGTGCAAGAGGGTTCCTGTTTCTCCACATCCTCTCCAGCATCTATAGTCTCCTGATTTGTTCATTTTGGCCACTCTGACTGGTGTGAGGTGGTATCTGAGTGTGGTTTTGATTTGTATTTCCCTGATAAGGAGCGACGTTGAGCACATATAAGATTTATTTTTGAAATATCTTTAATTATTCTGATTTGTGGGAAGAATATTTTGATGAAGCACCTTTAAAAAAATAGATACCATTATATTCTCTGGGAATGAAATAAAATTGATAAAATCTATAATTGTGAAAATCTTAATTTGCTGAAAATTCAGAATATTCGTCAATTTAAACAACTTATTTCATAATTTAAAAGGTGTTTGTCATGCAGCTACTCCAAATGGAGGTAAAAAAAAAAATAGCATGAAAATACTCAGGCTAAAATTTTTTTATATTGTAATGAAAAAAAAAAGAAAGTAGTTATTTTGTTGATCATATAAGCTAAACCAATGAATATACAAAACTGGGCTTATTGTATGTGCTAGGCAAGGGACATCATTTTGACAGCGTTTCAGTCTGTCTTAAATGGGGAAGTTAGGAAAGGGTTTCAGGAACTGGAGTTAGTTATGGATGGTTTTATGGCAGAAGTGAGCAAGCACGGTCTAGGCAAAGATTTGTCAGATTTATAAATAAGCAACTTGCTGGAATAGTCAGTGGCCTTTGAAATATAAGGATCTGTGAGCTATTAGTGCTACTGTTATCTTAGCTTGATACATGAGTCCTAAAATGCTACAACATTGTATTTGCACTTAAATTGTGTTGCAGTGTATCTGTTTGCAAGTCACAGTTGTTTTTTTCTTTCTTTCTCTTTCTTACTTTTCTCTCTTTCTTCCTTTCTCTCTCTCTCTTTAATGTTTCTTTATTTTTGAGAGAGGAAGAGAGAGAGACAGAGTGCAAGCGGGGGAGAGCAGAGAGAGAGGGAGACACAGAATCGGAAGCAGGCTCCAGGCTCCAAGCTGTCAGCACAGAGCCCAATGCAGGGCTCGAGCCCACAAACCTTGAGATCATGACCTGAGCCAAAGCTGGATGCTTAACTGACTGAGCCACCCAGGCGCCCCTCTTTCTTTCATTGTCATGTTCTGATTCAAGTTTCATTTCCATACCAATAAATATACTTCTACACACACACACAAAATTCTGACAGAATAACATTCTAAATGTTTGAATAAACCATAACTTATTTAACCAATCCACTATTATTGAGCACACAGGTGATTTTCATTTTGTTAATGTTATACAATGTTTATCCTTGTACATTGCCCAGTTATTTCCTTAAGATAAATTTTTAGAATTTGGATTGCTGGTCAAAGAAAGGAATTTAAAAAAAGGTTTCTGATAAAAATGATCAAAGTACTCTACAGAGGCTCTGTCAGCTGTGTATTGCCCTTTTGGTTTCTCTCTATCAGATCAAGACTAACTCATTCATTTATTAATTTAACAAATATTCTTTTAATGCCTATTACGTGCCAGGTACTAAGTAATACTGGTGTTTATGATTTATACAGTCCCAGTCTTAATGAATCATGATGGTAGAGAAGTTGGAAGGGCTTAACATGTGCCCTTAGAATGTGGTGGCTCCATTGCACTCAGTGAAGTGTGGAGAGGTCTGGCTAGAGCTGCCAATAAAGCAGGAGATGGAGAGAACCACACAATGAGCAGCTGGCACTTCTACTGGTTAGCGCAGGGTGTTTGATATTTCCTGTGAGCCATACAGACACTGAAGAAGGCCAAGAGCTGTCTCAAGGATTGCCTGCATGGCTAAAAGGAATATAACAACAACAACAAAAAAGACTGGAGGAAAACTACCAGAGGTGGGAGCAAAGCTAGGATGGGAGTAGGAGTTGTATAAAATCAGGAGAGGGACTGTGTGCTTCAGGGAATGGCATAGAACAGTACAAAGCCTGCAAAGGGAATCTCAGAAGAATCCACAACAATATCTCTTGAAAGAGAGTTGGCTTGTGGATGCCTGACATGAAAGAAGGTACCACCAGCCAAGTTACAGCAGACTCTGTCTCCGACCACTCCCCCCCACCCCACAAGGCTGGAAGAGCAATGTGGGGAGAAGTGAAAAGGTGACCATGCCCCCATTCTTCACTGCATGTCACCGACCTGAAAGTCAGCCTGAGCTGGGGAGGAAAACAGTTTTGAATTAAATGAAAGTTTGAAATTTTAATTTCGTTGAGTCTAAAATTTTTGTTACCTGAAGTTGAGGTGATTTCCATAGCTGGGAATGAATTTAAAGCTACAGAATCTGCCTGCGGTATCGCCAAAAGGCCGTGAAAGAGATCTAGCAGAAGACATCTGAAGGCAGTAAATAGGTAGAAATAAAGCTGTTTTACAATTGTATTTTAACAAGTTCAGTCTGTGCAATAAACTGGTTAAATAGGCAATTACAGTAAGATCAACAATCGCTACTGAAGTAAAGTCAGCTTTGTCAGCTATATATAATCAGCTATACAAGCAGGGTACTAACCTGGACTTCAAAGCCCATGAAGGGTCCTGTGAAATGTAATTTTGCAATTTAATTGAAAATTGAAAATGCAATTGAAAGCAGCCTGACTGTAGGAACTGGCTACTTTTATAGTAGATAGTGAACACGCCTCTTCTTTTTTCTGGGAAGTGACCAGCAAAGCAGGAGTGAGAAATGTAGTTCTTCAATGTAACATCCACATTCAAGAATTTCCAGATGCTTGGGTCCAGTTAACAGGAACAGATTAGGCCACTCACTTTCTTTGTTACCCTGACTGTGTTTCTACAATAAAATGAAAAAATGCATCATAAGCCACCTACTTCTGTAACTCTTTCATCCTAGTGTGGTAAATAGGATATGAGCAAAGAATTACAAAAAAAAAAAAAAAAAAATGCTGGAGGAATGAACAGCAACTAGAAAATGAAGGCATTGAGACCCATATTTAAAGAATGCAGATGTTATCTTGAAGACCACAGAAGCCATTAGAAGATTTTAAGCATGGGAGTTGCCCTGATTACGAGAAAGTTGGAGAAAATATCAGAGGCAGAATGACCACTTAGGAGGTCATAGCAATAATACGATTGAGAAATTAAGAGAATCTAATGTAAGGGTATAACTGTGCCTACAATTGGAAGTAGAATCGCCAGGAACCTACGTGGCTAGCTAGAGATGGAGAATGCTTATAAGGCAATGCTTGGCAGCAGGGTGCTTGAGGGGGTTCTGCTACACCTTACTCATCCCATGGCACAGAGTCAACAAAAACCACAAGGAGAAAGCCACACATTAATTTTTAACATAGTAATTCCTTCCACTTGCAAATATAGCCATATGGTGCCCTGGAATTTGACACAACAGAGTAGTATCCTTCTGTTGAGAGGATTAAGAAGAGGAAAAAGGGAAGATCTGGGAGAGCGAAAGAGGGTGTTTGAGGAAGTATGATGAGAGGGAGCTGTTTGGGAGCACTGCTTTCCCTGTGGTTCTCTGTTAATCCTTTCAATTACCTGCTTAGATCAAGTTTAAACCAGTTTCCAGGATATGAAACCTGGAATCATGTCATGACCAATTTTGTATTAAATTCTCTACTAGGTTTTCTTCAACATCATAAGATATTCCTGGGAAAGGGGGTGGGTAGGGCTGTATGCACTGTGGGTGTGGTATGATCATGCTGTCAGAAGAGACCTCAGAGTAGAGGTCACAGTAGTCTGAGGTACTGATATCTGTCAGCAATGACCTGTGATGTTCTGCAGGTCTGTGATATAGGAGGAAGGAAGATGGTGAAAGGCATTGATAAAAGGGGCTTGTACTTGGATCCAAACATTGGCACTAAGTTTTGACCCTAATAGCAATGGCCACTTTATTATCTTTTTTAGAGACTCCATGAATTAAGCAAAGATTGTGGAGCATGAGTGGATAGTTCAGGGTCCCTTGACTGTGAGTATGCTCATTGATGAAAAAGGCAGGTTCCAGTCCTGTCACCTCAGCTCCAGATGCTATAGCCCATGTAAGTTGAAGGGCCAAGTTCAGGCTGGAAATGGTTAGGTTTGTTTCTTTAGTTTGTAGATAGACTATAAGGACTATTTGATGGGATTACATGCATTAATCACTCAGGATTCTGTGGGTACCTAAGAGCACTAACAGAAGGCTGATGCTGGCCCTGAGATTAAAAAAAAAAAAATGCTCTTTTACTGTTTGGTTTTTTTTTTTTTTTTTTTTTTTTTTTTGGAAATATGGAATGCCTCATGAATTTGCATGTTATCCTCATGCAGAGGCCATGCTAATGTTCTCTGTATCATTTCAGTTTTAGTATGTGTGCTGCTGAAGTGAGCATCTCTTTCACTTTTTAATCAAGAAGTTGATTGGCTTTGTTGTCTTCATTTGGTTTTTTGACTTTCAGGCGCAATTGAAAAAAGTCAAAATATGTTTATGGCTCATTTTCAATGAATGAGAACAATGAACTTAAGTATTTCACCCTAATTTATCTATCTATCTATCTATCTATCTATCTATCCATCTATCTATCGAGAGAGTGAGAGAGAGAGAGAGAGAGAGAGAGAGGGAGAGAAAGTGAGCACACTGGAGTGGGAGAGGGGCCATGGAGAGGGAGAGAGAATCTCAAGCAGGCTCTATGCCCACTCTCATCATCATGAGATCCTGGCCTGAGCTGAAATCAAGAGTTGGATGCTTAGCCAACTGAACCACTCAGGTGACCCTTTTATTTTATATTTTATTTAAAATTATATATTTACATAAGCATAGATAAGTTTTTTAGTGTGAATTTTAAATTTGATAAAAGAAGGAATCAAATCTTTTTATTCTGCAAAGCTGATTATATAAACCTCATATTAAACTTATAATTTCATTGTTTGCAAGGAAGCAGCTCACACTGAAGCTCCTATTGTTTTTATTTCTTTGCCAACTAAAAGTAAACAGGTTCTGGAATTATTTTTAGGTGCAATTTGCACATCCTGAAAAACAGTGACTAAGGAAAACATGCATGAACAAGCAAACAACAACAACAAACAAGCATGAAATAAGATTTCAATACTCCAGAAGTAAACTATCTCACAGGTCTTAGTTCATGACTTTTCTAATCATCACCTCTGCCAATAAAATCTTTTATTAGTCATTATCATTACATTATACCTTATATGTCTTCAAATATGAACAGTTTTAAAGTCTCTGAACTCTATCCTTCACACTTTACATATTCTTTTCTTTGGGACATCACATTATTTAATTCAAGAAAGAGTCACTTTGAACTTTATTATGAGCATACAGAGCTGTGATTCATGACTCATGAATCAAAATTCTAGGATCCTCTAACTGAGCTGTATAAAATCTTAAAACATCCCAAGATAATATCGTATGTTGCCAATTGGTTGAGGAGTGCCTTATTGATATTTTCATTCTACTTCTCCAGTCTGTCTACAGTGCCTTTTGCAATGGTTAAATTTATTGTTAAAAGTGTCCATGGATACCCACCAATAATAGGAAAACACATAGAATTTGGGGGAAAAACGGTAATATAACTGCTAGGTATGTTTTTATGTATGATTGCATATTCTTTTCTGTCTGTAAATGTTATTGTAGGCTTATTATATTCTCAGTGGTTCACTAGGTTATATGTATGTGCATAAGAAATTAAAGACATGACATTGATCCTTCAATTGTTTAATATTTTATTTGCATAGACGAATACACAAGGATAACTATGTACAGTGACATATGTTGATATGTATATTATATCAACATTTAGGTTGAATGTTATGCATTACAGGTGTAGGCACTTATAAGAACGAATGATCAATGAGGGCAAGAGAAATGAAAGGAGGCTTCATTAAGAAAGTGAAGCTTGGGATGCCTGGGTGGCTCAGTCGGTTTAGCATCCAACTTCGGCTCAGGTCATGATCTCACAATTCGTGAGTTCAAGCCCCACATTGGGCTCTGTGCTAGCAGCTCAGTGCCTGGAGCCTGCTTCAAATTCTGTCTCCCTCTCTTCTGCCCCTCCCCCACTCGCACTCTGTCACTCTGTTTCAAAAAAAACTAAAGCAAAAACAAACAAAGAAACCAAGGCTTAAAATTGACTTTGAGGAATGGATAGAATTTATGCAAGCAGAGTGACAATGGTTTATCAAGCAAGGAATCAAGCAAGTGCAAGGTGCTTTTATGGAGAGGCAAAGAAACCAGTCCACCTGTGGGGATGACAGTTATAGGCATGGTGGGAAATAACATCTAGAAGAATGAGGTCACATGTCCATATTGCTGCTAGCTCTGAAAAACAGGACTGAATACATTCTTTTCATCATTCAACTCAATAGACATTATGTACCTATGAGATAGGGCAATGTGTTAGGCAAAGGGAATATATGTGAGACAATGTGGGGGAAATGGTTAAGTAGTATGGCAGAATCAAAATGGTGTGTAGAACAGTTTTGCAAAATTAGCCTGCAGAAAATAGATATTTATTAAGAAATCATCACATAGAGCAAGTTTCTAGAAGGAACAAAAACATTTTAGAGTCTCAAGTAATGCACTGTACTAATCAGGATGATTTGTCATTTTTAGACCATATGAAGGTTCTCTAACAATTTATTCTCACTTCTGAATCATCCCTGCTCTCAGACTGCTCTCACTTGCTGATTTGTATGGAGTGAGTTATGCTCACAAATATATATTATGCTCGCAAATATATATTACTTTTCTTCTAGGGAAGGCTCCCTGGCCAACTATTTCTTTATCTTTGATTGTTCAGCTGTCATATCTTCTCATTTTCTAATTTACATTTTCTCAAAAAAAAAAAAATAGAGGAGCATTCTCTTTCTATCGCTGAGCAAATTGTAAGTTTCTATTATGTTCAGGAATGTTTTTTTTTCTTTTATATTACAAAGCTTTTCAAAACCGAGAAATAATGCAAACAAATGTATTTTCCACAGTCAGTGGAAGTAAGGATGAGGAAAGGGTGGAAGGGGTTAGAAAATATATTTACACAGCTGAAGCAAAAGTGCTTGAGATGCATAAAATATAAAGTAAGGAATCCAATCCTTCTTCAATTATATTTGTTAAGATCTTTTTCTTTTCTCATGAATAGAACTAGGAATGGAAGTGTAAGTTACAGAAATAGTGGAGCTATACCATTGCCCATGTTTTAGATATAAGTAGTAGTAAGTATGATTTCAGAAAGAATTTTCTCTGACATTCTTCAACAGTGCAAATATATCATGTATCAGGTTTCAATATTTCTTGATATTAACAGTGACCAACTGGGCATTTGTAGGTTTATTATAAGAAAATAAAATTTAAATGGCAGCCTAATAGCTACTGAGATACAACCTTAGAGGTTAGCAGGTGATGGGTTAATTTCTTACAGGAAAGAACTGCTTTCCATTTTTATTCACCTAGGGAGATGGGTCAGAGTAATTGGACAAGTCTGTAGTCCCTGGGCTTTGCAAGGGGCATAGGTGAGAATATAATTTGTGAAAATTGGAAGCTAATTATCTTCAGCAATGAAATAGTGACCAGATGTTTTCTTCTGCATAAAGTGAGAATTTGGGGACAGCTTAATAGTAAATAACACATTTTTAGAGGCTATACAATCCCCCAGATTATGCTGATTTGGGTTATAATTTCTAATTTGATTGAGATGTTCTTGTAAAATTTTTAAAAACTAGTAAAGTTAAACATCTAAAAATAACACACTTGCTTTAAAAATACTCTTTAGCTTTTAGTAATTTAGTAATCTCTGCATGAATGAACTATGAAATTGGTACCATTTTCATTGGCTAATTTATAAATTACTACCGCTGGATACTGCAAAATGAAAATAATTTTTGTTATACTCTTCAGGGTATTTTGTAGGAAAGAAGCAAAGGTGAAGCACCATTTCATTTAATGTTTGACCAAAAGGACCACTTAATGTGGCACTGTTACAGATCTTAAAGGAACTGGGTAAGTGAATTTTATAGCATAGTACAATGAGGAAACTTAGAATAACTTGAATATTCCTTTTCTAGTCATGTTGGTCATCTTAAATGGGCAGGGAATGAACAAAGACTTTTAAGAATAAGAGTTCCAGGCACCTGGGTGGCTGTTGGTTGAGCATGCAATTTGATTTCAGCTCTAGTCATGATCCCAGGGTCATGGGATTGAGTCCTGGATTTGACTCCACACTGAGCATGAAGCCTGCTTAAGATTCTCTCTCTCCTGCCCTCCTCCCCCACTCACGCTCTCCCTCTCTCTAAAAAATTAAAAGAAAAAAAGACTAAGTTCCATTTAGGAAGGCAGAGAAGGAAAATAAAATTGACACATAAAATATCCTAAAATTAATATGTTTTATTTTTTATTTTTTTAAAATTTTTTAATGTTTTTATTTATTTTTGAGACAGAGAGAGACAGATCATGAGCAGGGGAGGGGCAGAGAGAGAGGGAGACACAGAATCTGAAGCAGGCTCCAGGCTCTGAGCTGTCAGCACAGAGCCCCACGCGGGGCTCGAACTCACGGGCTGTGAGATCATGACCTGAGCTAAAGTCGGATGCTTAACCAACTGAGCCACCCAGGCGCCCCAATCTAAGTGTTATAATTACATCTTTTATGAGTAAAAAATAACTAAATATATTTTGCAATAATTTGGCTTGAAAGTGACCAATTTGGGTGTAGTTATTAACTTTGTCCTATACCCATTAAAACAGTGATGTATCATTAAAAAAAATCAAAATCAGTTTTTGGAATCATAAAGGCCACCAAGTCTATTACTGATTGCTTTCCAAGTTGGAATTCTCTTCTCTGTCAATTTCTGTGTGACATTAATTAAATTTTTCTGACATTCACACATTTCAATTATCCATATAGGTGAATATGATGTTTAAAAATCCTGTTCTCATTAATATAAAACAAAATGTGAGTTCTGAAATGATTCATTAGCAGAGAGATTCAGGAATGGAAAAAGTACAAGCAGTGTTAGGGTCATGCGAACACATTTATATATCAAATATCAACTATTAATAATGCTTTTAAGGTTACTTTTATATAAATGAGGTACTGCCATGGAGGGAGACATACCAAAGTTCTCAAAAGATAATGAACTCCAAAATTCTTAGTCTAAAGGCTTAGTTTGCATTACCTAAATAAGTCAATAAGTGTACTACCAGTTCATTTGGCTTTCTAATTTGCAAAATCTATATAAATGCTATTATCACTTCTTTTCACCTATTTGATTGGATATGATGTGATTGAATTAAGGAGGATTCAGCTTAATCATCACTTTCCTGGCTCTCTTGGCTTGTGGGTCCACATTTGCCTCAGTCTCTCACCCCTAAATGGAAGAAATCTAAATATCTTTGGTTTTATTACTCAATATTAAATCACAATTCTGTTGCATGTTTTATTCTTTCTTCCTTAGTTGCAATGATAGATTCTCCATCTTATTCCTTGCAGATCTGCTTAGAACTTTGGATGTTGAAATTGTTCTTCATGGTTGTATTTTTGTATTATATACCCAATGCTACTTTGTATATTGAATATTTAAAAATCCATACATTACTGTCATAAATTCTATCCTTATTTTTATAGATGTCCCTTTATACTGTCTCTCATTTTATGCTATTTTCACAATATTTCTGTCTCATCTAGCAAAGGGGACAATTATTTTTTTAATGTTTATTTTTCAGAGAGAGACACAGCGTGAGTGGGGAAGGGACAGAAGAGAGGGAGACACAGAATCTGAAGCGGGTTCCAGGCTCTGAGCTGTCAGCACAGACCCTGACATCGGGCTCAAGCCCACAAACCGCGAGATCATGACTTGAGCTGAAGTCAGATAGATGCTTAACTGACTGAGCCACCCAGAAGCCCCACAAAGAGGACAATTATAAAACAAATATGCAAAATGCACAACTTTCCTACAAGCAACAGAACAACTAGTTAAAATACTAATGTAAAAGGTTAAAATATATCTATCATATAAAATAATAGCTTATTATCATTAATATATAAAAAGCACACTCATAATTTGAAAAAAGCCCAACCAAAAATAAGCAAAGAATAACAAAAGTAAGTGACAAAAGAAAAAATATAAAGCCACTAAAGATATGTTAAATTATGAACTGTTAGTTGGTGAGGGTTTTTTAAATGGTCAGTCTAATGTATTTCTTAGGAAAATGTAAATTGAGACAAATATTTTCTGAGGTGATTTGCAAAATATAACAAAAATCTTGAAAAGATCCATAAAATTTGATGAAATAATTCCATTTATGGATTTTTTTTGCTAAAGAAACCATGAATGCATACAAGGAATTCTGTATAAAAGCAAGAAAAATGTAAGTCTAAATACCCAAGAAAAAAGTATAGAATTAATACATAATATTGTAGTAGAGACTAGTACAACAGAGGAAAGGGCAGTAGAATCAGAATGCTTAAAATTAAATCTGAATTTCTCACTTATGAACTGTGCATCTTAGAGTCTTCATATAATCTTTATTTACCTTGGATTTGTCATCTATGAAATGTGAATAATCTCAAAATATTAAGAGGAATAATCTCAAAATATTGACAGGATTAATGAGATAATACTATAAGCACTTGGAACAATGTCTACCATGTAGAGGCACTCAGTAAAATTTATCTATTGCTGTTTGATGAAATATTATGAAGTCATAAAATCATGTTGTTAAATATTAGTAATATGAAAATTATGAGCATTATGTTAAGTAAATAAGTATGAATCATATAATATTTCAATATAATGAAGTCAATATTTTTGAACTATCTCCTAATAATGTTCCCTTCCTGTAGTCTAGTTTCTTTCCCAGCATCCCTTTTTCACTCATAACTTCAGAAAATGGGAGAGTGAATGCCACCAGAGAAACAGAAGCACAGGCATGTACTGATATGACAGAATTCCAGTTACCACAGTTTAGTTAGACAATACTAGCTCCCAAACCAATGTGGTTTAACTTTCAGTGATCATGGTATATTAACTGTGAGTAAGTGCATAAAGTATATACTCCACCACTAGTTCTGTAGTCCACAAATCACTATATAAATAATAGATATAAACTATGATCAGTGACCAATCACATAACTTCTTTCAAAGTCTGTTGATGATTTGTTATTGTGCAAATGTTAGTTCATGAACAGAGAGCAAAGCATGTAATTGTGTTGCCTCCTTGTGTCCAGATAATAAATCCATCTGACATAGCTTTAGCTTACATAAGCTTACTCCTGACTTCAAAAGCCACCTTGGGATGGAGGGAGGGAAAACATTTTAAAAGGGACTGACAGGGAGTTTAAATTTTGAATATACCGAACTCTTACCAGAAATATTTTAAAACCAGGATTGGATATAGGTTTTATTTTTGTACACATTTTTTTACATATTACATATGTATAACATTTGACCTCTCTATGATTATATAAAAAGGACCAGAAGAGCCAAAGTGATATTGAGGAAACAGAACAAAGCTGGAACCATTACCCTTCCCATTTCAAAATATATTACATAGCTATAGTAATGAAAACAGTTGGTACTGAATAAAGACAGACATATAGAACAAGAGAACAGAATAGAGCCCAGAAATAAGCCTACACATATACAAATCAATTGATCTTCAACAAGGGAGCCAAAAATAAGCAGTGGAAAGAGAATAGTCTCTTCAACATATACTGATAGGAAAACTGGATATCCACAATGCAAAACAATGAAACTGAACCACTATATTACATCATACACAAAAATCAACTCAAAATGGATTAAAACCTGAAATTTTAAAACTCCTAGAAGAACACATAGGGTAAAGCTTCATGACATTGGTTTTGGCAATGAGTTCATGAATATGACATTTAAAGCACAAGCAACAAAAGCAAGAACAAGTGGAATCACACCAAATTCAAAAGCTTTTGCATAGCAAAGTAAACACTCAACAGAGTGAAAAGGCAATCAACAGAATGAGACAAAATACTAATAAACCATATATCTGATAAGAAGTTAATTTCCAAAATACGTAAGGAATTCCTACAGCTCCAGAGCAGAAAAAAACAATTTAAAAATGGATAAAGGACTTGAGTACACATTTCTTCAAAAAAGACACACGAATGGCCATTAGGGCCATTTTTCAAAGGTGACCAACATCACTAATCATCAGAGAAATGCAAATCAAAACCACAATGAGAAATCACCTGGCACCTGTTATAATTAGCATATATATATATGATAATGATATATATACATAACTACATATGGTGTGAATACATATCATTATATATACACACACACATATATATACACATACACATACACATACACATACATATACATACACATATACATATACATATACATATACCATGCAAACAATAACAAGTGATGGCCAGATTGCGAAGAAATTCTAACACTTACAAAAGAACTCTTAAATAAGAAAACAAATGACACAGTTAAAAACTGGGCCAAATACCTTAGCAGATACCTCACCAAAAAAGATATAAATACGGTAAATAAACACATGAAAAAAATGACCCATGTCATGCCATCAGGGAAATGCAAATTAAAATGACAATGAGATACTACCACACACATATTAGAATGGCTGTCACCCAGAACACTTGTCCATGCCAAATATTGGCAAGGATAGAGAGCAACAGGAGCTCCTCTTCACTGCCAGAGGAAATGCAAATATTGCCCCTTTGGAAGACAGTTTGGCCATTTCCTACAATAATAAACATACTCTCACCATATGATTCAACGATCTTTCTCCTTGGTATTTACCTAAAGGAGTTGAAAACCTAAATGTCTGCACAAAAACCTGCATGTGGCTGTTTATAGCAGTTTTACTCAAAATTGCCAAAACTTGAAAGACACCAAGATGTCTTTCAGTGGGTCAATGGATAAATAAACTGTAGCACATCCAGACAATGGAATATTATTCATTGTTAAAAAGAAATGAACTGTCAAGCCATGAGGAGACATAGTGGAGGCTTAAATGCATACTAAGTGAAATAAACTAATCTGGAAAAGCTACATGCCGAGTGACTTCAACTATATGACAGTCAGGAAAAGGCAAAATTATGGAGATGGCCAAAAGATCAGTCATTGACTGTGGTGGAGGAGGAGAGGTGAACAGGCATAGCACACAGGATTTTTAAGACATTGAATATGCTCTGCAAGATGCTATAATGATATTTGTCATTATACATTAACCCATAGAATGTACAACACCATGAGTGAAACCTAATGGAAACTATGGATTTGGGGTTATTATGATATGTCAGTGTAGGTTCATCCTTGGTTAAAAAAAAAAAAATGCACCAATCTGGTTAGTGATGTTGATGATGGGGAAGGCTATGAATGTGTGGGACCAGGAAATATATGGGAAATCTCTGTACCTCTCTCTCAATTTTGTTATAAACCTAAACTGCTCTAAAAAATAGGTCTTTAATAATTTTTTTTTTAAAAATGAGGGAATAGATTTCCCTCCCCTCCTTTCCTTTAGGACATTTACTTTAGAAAACTTGAAATTGCTAAGTACTTTCTCCTCTTTTTGAAATGTATATAAATTCTTTTGAAAGCCAAGTAGGCCTTTTGTCAGCTTTATAACCAGGCATGTCTCTCTCAAGTACTTGGAATCCTTCTCTGTGAAATATAAGGATCAAAGGAGGTAATACCATTATCTCTGGATCTCTGTGGAAAGGTTGGTGCCTAACATATGTGGGCATCTTGCTTCAAGTTACAAAACTACCTCCTGTCATAAAGATATGAGAAGTTTGCTTCTCCTTTGGGTAAAGTTAATTAGCTAATCTCAATCACCAGGTAAATAAATTGAACTAAGTGTGAGAAATGGTTTTGTTAAATCTTACTAGAGGACTGGTTATTGGTTATCTTCACAACATGTGTAATGGATTGTATATGCTTGGTTATATAAAAGGTTGAGATTTCTTTCTGTTTTTGTAATCTCAGCAGATTGCCTGTAATGTGCATCACATGCTGATTTAATGATTACTCAATAACAAAAGTGTTCTCTTCTTCTATTACTTTTGTGGAGTGGTTTTCTGGGTTGGGAGATTTTTTTTTTTTAATGTTTATTTATTTTTGAGAGAGACAGAGACAGAATGCGAGTGGGTTAGAGGCAGAGAGAGAGGCAGACAGAGAAGCAGAAGCAGACTCCAGGCTCTGAGCTGTCAGCACAGAGCCAGACGCGGGGCTCAAACTCAGGAGCTGTGCGATCATGACCTGAGCTGAAGTCGGCTGCTCAACCGACTGAGCCACCCAGGCGCCCTGAGATTTGGTTTTAATTAGATTTCTCCAACACTACAAAATATTCCCCCACAAATGTTATAATTTAAATGATTTTGTTTGATTTGAATCTAAGTTACTTTCAAAATTTCACTAGTAATAACACTGTGATAAAATATAACATTAATATTCATCTGAATTTCTAGTTTTTCAAACGGCTTCAAACAAAGAAACTGAGGCAAAGATTAAACTTTATTTAGCTCTTTATAAATGTACAGTAGTCTCATGTACTATGTGTTCCTGAAAATATATATAAAAGTAAAACACGCAAAAATCAAGCAATAAATTTACATGTTATAATGGGGGTTCCATTCTCAGATCATTAGAAAAAGATAATATTCCTACTTGTTGTCAATGGTTACTTTCTTACTCCTAAGAATTAAGAAATGTGTACATAGTTATAAAAACATTAAGTAGATAAAGCATTAAATCCCAATAGGTTCATTTTCTGAAATAAATTTTACCTTACATTCTCACTTTTCTGCCTTCCTCAAAGTGACCCTTAATAGACAGATAACTTTTTAAAATGTATAATAGAAGGGCGGGCTGATGGTGATTTTTGCAAAGGAATAAAGAGCAGGAGATTATAATGCTGATTTTGATGCTATTTTATCACTTTTCCTAAAACTTTTCAAGTAAAGATTTAATGAAATGCTTGCTAAAAGTGCTGTTGTAACCAGTATTCATAAAAAAGCTCTAGGAAACTATGCATTTTCATCTTACTGAGAGCTATTAATTCTTACCATTTTATTATAGGAAAGTCAATCAAACTCAAAAGTAGAGACAACAGTTTAATGGACTCTCATATACTCAGCTTCAGCAATTAACAATTCTTACTTCACCTATACCTATACCCTACCCATTAAGCACCCCAAAAGTAGTTTTTCACTTAAAAATATTTCAGCATATAACTCTAAAAGATCTCTAAAAGAAATCTTTTACCAATGTAATCATATTGCCATTTTACTATATTATTATTTTCACATCCCATAATATTAAAAATAATTTCTTAATGTAATTAACATCTCCCTGGTTATCTTTTCTAATTTTTTAAAAATTTGTTCACATTGGAATCCATATAAAGCTCACATATTTTAATTGGTATATCTTTTAAATCACTTTTTATCTGTTGATTCTCTCTGCCCTTTTTCTTCCCTTAGCGTTTATTTGTTGAAGAATCCAGTTCATTTTTCTGTAGAGTTTTTTCTGTACATCCTACATTTTGCTGATTGTATCCTTGTGTTATCAAATTAACATACCACTCTGCTCCCTGGATAGCCTATAAAATGGTAGTTAGATCTAGAGGATTGTTGAGACTCAAGTTTGATATTCTAGGGGTTCTATACTTCCACCAGAAGATACATAATGCCTGATGTGTGTATGTGTGTGTGTGTGAGTATGTGTGTGAGTGTGTGTGTGTGTGTGTGTGTGTGTGCGTGTGTGTGTATATGTCCAAGTGTGTGTGATGTCAGCAGCCTTTGGTGATCATTATCTAGATCATTTAATTCAGGTTAAAAATTATGATTATCTTATTCTATAATTTCTGCTTTCATGTCTTAGCTAGAAGATTTCTATAAAAAGAAATTTTATGAATTATTTGATTATAGTAATATACAGTTCATATAGAAAAATTAAGCATAGATTCATTTATTTTATTTCCTGTATGATTGCTTCCCTACCATGTTCCAAAGGTGATCAGTGAACTTGTAGTGTTTATTTTATTTTGTGCTATTATCCTAAACTTACAGATTTAAGAACATTAAAAGAGTTTCAATACATTGCAATCAATATTCTTGCTAATGTTCAAAGATAACTGTACTTAACTATTCAGAGTCTCCTGGAGTTCGTTTTCTGAGTCCTTTGACAGAAAACCAGCAATCTGATACTTCTTTGTTTTTTTTGGCATAGTAAGATGTTCTCGGTTCAGTTTGCACACTTTTTGCTCTCAATCTAGAATCAGTCATTTCTCCAAGGAACTCTGGTTCCTTTTATGAGAAAAATATATTGGGGGCACCTGGATGGCTCACTAGGTTAAGCTTCCAATTCCTGGTTTTGGTTCAGGTCATGATCTCATGGTTCCTAAATTCGAGCACTCCCACATCAGGCTCTGTGCTGACAGTGCAGAGACTGCTTGGAATTCTCTCTCCCTCCTCCCTCTGTCTCAAGACAAATGAATAAACATTTTAAAAAATGATTCTCTGTCTCCCCCTCCCTTTCCCCCTCCCCCTCTCCCATTGCAAGTGCACACAATTTCTCTCTCTCTCTCAAAAAAACATTATACACACACACACACACACACACACACACACACATACACGACGAACTCAATCTGGATACCAGGGATTCTCATTGCAATTGGATTATATATCACTTAAATATTTTCATACTGATTGTTACTTCTTAATTGTATCTCACCTTTTAGTCAAAATCTTTGAAAATATTTTTAGAATTTGGTATACTTTCTTTGGATTTTTTTCTCTATAAGTTAATATATAATATAGACTGAGATCTTGCAAGTCTCTAATTTTTTTGTATTGCATTAAGTTTTAGAAAACAGAAGACTAAATACAATCAAGTATTAGAGTAAATAGCACAAATTCCTTAAGAAATCCAAGTCATGAAATTTTCTTTGCAATAAGACACATACCTAGGTAATTGAGGGAATCAATTTTAGTACTTTTGATATGCAAGACACAGACTAATTACTCTTTAATATGATGCTTGATTTATTCACCATTACAATCCTATTATGAGGTACTATTATTTTCCTTTTGTTCTAGTTGTTGAATCTAAGCCCTGAGGGTGAAATAATTTGTCCATCATTCTCTAAGAAGTCTTTTTTAAAAATCATTGTCATACTGTTTAGAGATAAATATTACCAAAGTATAGTCTAAATATCTGGTAATTAGCTGATATATGAACGTCCAAATTTGATATAAGAAAGCATTTTGTGCTAATGATAAGACAGGATGGGTTCTCAAAATATATTATGTAACTTGAAGGTATGATTGGCTATATGTAGGTCTGCTGTATTGAAACTTGGAGGCTTGATAATGTAGTAAGAAATGGAAAGTGGTAGCAAGCAACTATAATACAACACTTTCCTTATATGAAAATAGAGTTAACAGAATTGGTCCTTGAGTACTAACGGGGTTTTTCTTCCAACCTAAAAATTAAAAAATAAATCATAAAAATAAACACATGGAGATAACTGACTGACTGACTGACTGACTGACTGTTTGTGTGACTTCTGGTCTGTTAGATTCCTCACTCCCTAAGGTTACTAAAAGCATCCAACTTTAGGTCCACTTCAAACGAACAAGGCAGGTAGAGAGACACCAAGGAGACATTCAGGCACATTCTGAGTCCAGATACTTTTTGAAGACCTTATTTCTGGACTGATAACGACTAAAATGGCAATGGCCTAAGGTGATTAGCAGTTATCTTTCTTCCAATACCAGAACGTGGACCCATTTCTGTGGGCTGACTGGACAGAATGGACGGTGTAGCTCTTGATTTGACAGATAGCTCTAGCACCATATGTAAACGCCCATCTCACCAAATTCTCAAAACTGACAATTATGACTTTAATACCTAAATTTCCTTCTTTAAAAATATTCACAAGGATTATATTAATCAGTGAAAATGCTTATAAGTAAAAAAAAAAAAAACAGACTGCTGTATTAAGCAGTATTGATATGTTAAAATAAACCTACATGCAGAGAACTGCTGATTCAACAGCAACCAAATTATCTACATTCTTTTTTTTTATTATTAGCATGAAAATAAATGGTTGATACATTTTTGCTGGAAAGTTGAAGAGCCAATTATGTAGGGTAGTGGTTTTCAAAATGTGGTCTCCACATGAGCAAACTCAATATCGCAGAACAAAATCAAGTATAAGTAATCAAGAACGCACATAAACAAAAAATATTAAATGGCAATATATGATAGCATTTAAAAAAGAATGATGTTTTATGGCAATTAAATGGCAATATATGATAGCATTTAAAACATAATAATAATGTAATAAGACAGTGTGGAATAGAAAGTGGCATTGAACTATGGTAGGAAGAACGATGGTGTGACACCCTGGGATGAAAATGTCATAGTAAGCGCAAAAATCCTGAGGTTGGAATAATCCTGGCTTTTAAGGAAAGGGGGAATATTGGTGGGACTAGAATAGAACAAGCAAATGGAGGAGAGTGGCCAGGTGCTGATAAGGGGCAGATTATGCCCTTATTTTCCACAGGAAACAATGTTTTCTTCTAAGTACTTTGGGTTATAGCCCTAATAGCTTACTTTCTTATCACTCCTATCATCTTGTCCAAATCACCAATATTCTCTCTTTGTTAACTACTGTGATAATTACTTAACTGGCTCCCCTGTATCCTCTCTTTCACCCCTTCCAAGCTCTGCATTGCAACTACAGTGATGATATTTATATATGTAAATTGTATGTGTATTATGTCTCCTCTACTTAAAATCCCTCAGTGACTTCCTATTGTGTTTAGAATAAATTCTAACACCTAATTGTGACCGGGGTAAAGGTCAAGTGAATTAACAGATATTGGCCACTAAGAGCAGTGCTTGGCATATGTGCAGGACTCAGGGAATGTGAATTAAATGTTTTCCTATACAAATATGGCATGGCATTTTTCTCCATGTCTAGACTAACTCTTCTTTTTCTCTTTTCTAGTGCTCTGTTAGTTACAAACAACCCAACTATGGAAGACAGCTGTGATACCTGGATTACAGGGCCCAGAACAGCAGTGGAAAATGAGCTAGGTTGGGTTGTAAAAAAATAAGGGATAGCTGGAGACTGGGAAGTTGGAAGATATAAGTAGAATTAAAAGGGTATTGCTACTACTGTATACAGTTCCAACTGAGTATTCCCACTGGGAGAGCTGTCCCATGGTTGAGAGATTTTTATTTTTTCCAAGGGAAGTAGAAATCATACTTTTATAAGAAATGTCTGAATCTAAGCTTGTAAATACTGGCATTTAATTAAACTTTTAACTGTACAGGCACAAAAGAACTCATCCACATGCCAGATTCAGCAGCTGGCTGCTAGTTTGAAGCTTTTACTATTATGGAAGGGGGGATATAAGACCAATAAGTTTTGATGAGGATATGAGAAAGAGATTTGGATCATCTAATTTTGTTCAAGAAGAATAGAGCCAAGGTCTTGAGCTATATATCAAATAATTCTGTTTGGTTTTTCTCAATAAAGATCACACATTTTCAATGCATACATAGGCCAGCTACTGTTCTTAAAGTGTTACACATATTAATACTTAAAACTACCCGAGAGATGGATACTATTTTTATCTCTCATTAGTGATGGAGAAATTGAAAACCAGATAAACTAAGGATGTGCCAAGGACCTCAATTCAAGAAAGAGATGGAAAAGGACCATAGAGGAGTGTACTATGAGGCTCTAGGTAATTTTGCCTGGGATCTGCTTTACACAGCATCCACTGATGATTACTAGTCCCAGCAGACCATTTCTAAGAATTTCAAAACATCACATAATGTGTCTGTCCCAGCTTTAATAGTAAATAGGCCAGCTTGTTCTGCAAATGCTTATATATATTTTCATCTTTCTTCCCTCATCTTCATGCTGTCCACACCAGCCCACCTGTTCCATCAACCCTCAAACAAGGGTGTTACTCCTTCCTTGGGGAATACAGCCACCAATACTGAAGCACAAGAATGCAATGACATAATGGTGATTGCTTTTTTTTTTAAATCAAATTTACACAGAAAATGCATTGCCAGCAAGATCTCTGTCAGGTCACAGCTGTTTCACAGTGAGTCATCCATCACTCTCAGGACTATCCCACATGGACCAAAGCAATGAGATCCCACGCACCAGGGAATAAATAAAGTTATGCTAACTCAAGAATGCCTCTCATCTAATATTTGCAGGAATCTTTTATACTGGTTAGGTGAAGAGAATGCAGCATTGCTGCATCAACATACTATAAGTATTTTTAGTGAAACTCTAATATTAGAATTTTGAAAATGAATGATTACCTCTGCAAAGAGAGTACTGCATTCTACCAGAGTTTTGGGAATTTATACACTTTCCTTTGCCAAACAAGAAAAAAAATCAAAAAGTTAAATTGCTTTTAATAGGACCCACCAATAGGCCCTTAATAGGCCCAGTAGGAGAAATAGACAACTGTCCAATAGTAACATTTGAATTTGGTCCAAAACTTCTGATATTCACAGAATATATACTCCAATTGCCTGTTATAAAGCCTGAAATTTCCATTCTATGCAATGAAGCATCATGCCCATGAAATAGTAATAAATGGTCATGAAATATTTGCAGTGATTGACTTATTCTCTTGCAAAGATAAAGCCTTTCTGTGGAGCTCCAAATGGAGAGCTTGGGTAGCCTAGGCATTAAATATACTGTCAAAAGTAGATAGGATATCACCAAGAGAGCAAAAAAGATGCCAAATAAAACACCACTTTGATAAATATGACCAGGGCTGGCCATGCTGCTCTATTTCCTTGGAAAACAAAATTAGGAAAACAAAGAAATAGAAAAAAAGAAAGAAAGAAAGAAAGAAAGAAAGAAGGAAGGAAAGGAAAGGCAGTGATCAAAAACCAACCAACCAAGCAAAAAACAGAACAAAACTAAAAATATCAAGAGCCAGTAATATGTTTAACTATTTGACTTGGAATGCACATGCTACCAACTTCTCTTATAAGGTATCGGTGTAGGTAGACTTAGTCCTTTGAAACCAGGAAGTTTATTAGAAAGTTTTTAGAAGATGAGTACTCATTTCTCTATTACCTATTACTATTTTATTTTTATGTATTTTTTAAACTAATTTATCTAAACCACTATCATCTCAATAGGTAGTTAATATAAAAATTTATCAAGTTGATATTTTATCTTTTTTTAACATACTAAATCTTCAAATCTTGTTTATGTTTTACACTTATAGCTCATTCTAATTGTAAGCTACATTTTCAATGGCTAAAGTGAAGTCAGTCCCATGAAAGCAATAAAGTTGTATTTAATGGAAAAATATTATTAAATAATTCATTTTTTCAAATGCAAATTAATTAACAGTTAAATAGAAAATTAAGTTATTTGCTTGTTCCAAACATATTATAAGTTTTCAATAGATATTTGTTGGTTACCATAATGAGTAGCACAAATCTAAAGGATTGGGTCATGTTGAAGGGTTTACACATAAGATAAATACATTAACATCTCCCAGCAGACTGAAAGAAAAACATTGAAGGAAAAATTCTAATTCAAATTCAAACCATAATCAAAATGAAGCACTTCTGTGGGAGAAAATATCTGTCAGGACAAAGATCCTTCTATATGTCCAAGCTGACATATAGAAATGAAGACTACACCAGCTTTTTATTTAGACTATATGAGAATATTAGTTCTTCCATTCATTGTCTGGAGTGTCAATATTGGTAATGAAAAAGGTTTGCTCTTGAAAATCTAATTAGACCTACATGTTCTACCTATGACACTGGAATAAAATCAAGGGAAATTTATCTCTAAATGATAATAAAAACATCAATATGTTTATCATTAAAATAAATAGAGAGAATAAGTTATAGTATCATTTATAATGCCCACTTAGGTTATTCATATAATAATTTACTTAATCTGATTTTCAAAGTTTGAGGATAGCCATGTATAGAGATCACTGATTCAGTGACTTTATAATATTGATTCTTCTACCACATGAAGAAATAAATATATAAGCTTGTGTTTAGTTAAAGGGTATAACGGTATTTCTTGCAGTCACCATACATTTAGAGTGCAGTTAATTCTTCCCTATGAAATTACAAATAAAAAAATCATGGTTGACCAGAGAAAAGATAAACATTATGCCTTAAATATTTACCCAGAGCATATCAACTTAAATGCTGTGGGAAATATATCCTCTATTGTTTTAACCCAGACATTTCTTTCCCCTCTATTTGCAAATTGTCAATACCTGCTATGCATCCACATTCTCAACTGAAGGCATTACTGCTAACTTCATTGAAAAAATTGAAGTAATATAAAAAATTTCAATAGCCCTGACCACTATATCTACTCTCTGATGCATATTTGTACCCATTTACTCTATGTGAACATCCTGTGTTCCTAATGAAGGCTGACTTTTTCATTTTTACATTAGATTCCATCTTCCTTCATCTACTCTCCAGCAATTAATTCACTTTTTTATTATTAATATTTCTCTGACTAGTAATAAAGTTTCATTAACCTATATTTAATATCTTCTCCCATCTTAAAAGAAAAGGTCTGTCTTGACACAAACACCCCTATGGCTATTTCCCTATTTCACTGCTGCCCTTTACTGAAAACTTCAAAAAAAGTTATCCAGCCTCACTATCTGCAAGTCTTCTCCTATTCCTTCCTACTCTCTCGAACACACTTGAATGAATTTTACCCCATCACTTCCCCTGAAACTTGTCTTTTTTGTCAGTGACCTCTATATTGATCAATCTAATGATCAGTTCTCAGTTAATACCTTTCTGAGTTAGATTATTTCTCTTTTCTAAAACATTTCTTTTTTCAGGAAAATCACAATGTTCTTGTTTTCCTTCTATCTCAAATATTCTTCTCCTGATATCTTTACTTTTTCCCACACTCTGAACATTTGGCACACATTAGGACTGAATCAATGGAATTATAATTGAACATTAGAATTCAGTCTTTAGAACTATTTTACAATCAGTTGCATGATTTCTTCTAGTTTCAAGGCTTTGAATGTTGTTACTTTGTGGGCAACACGTGCCTTTACAGCTCCAGTCTGGAACTTTTTCCTATCTCTGGGCTCATACATCCAAACGACAAGTTGGCTTCTCTACTTGGATATCTTATAGGCATCTCAACTTAAAACCAGACTCCTTGTCTTTCTCCCTGGGATGTTTCCCATGTTATCAATCACTAATCATTCTTCTACTTGTTCAGGTAAATAACCTCAAGAGTAATCCTTCACTCCCATTTCTCTCCTGCCCTGTATCTAAGTTGTTTTGTAATTTTATATTTATCTGATTATTAAAGAGTTGACTATAATTCTAAATATATATTTACTTTATATTTTATCTATTAAGTGTTCACATCTTTTATCCATTTTCATTTTGGAGTGCTGCTCTTTCAGTTATTTTTTAAAACCTTTTAAAAAAATGTTTATGTATTTATTTGGAGACATAGAGAGTGCAAGCAGGAGAGGGGCATGTTTTTCATGCTGCCTGCACAGAGCCTGACGTGGAGCTCCATCTCACTAAGTGAGATCATGACCTGAGCCGAAATCAAGAGTCAGACGCTCAACCAACTGAGCCACACAGGTGCCCCATGTTTTAGTTATTCTTTATTGGTATGTACTACTAGTTCTTTTTGTCTAGAATAGAAATTGCCTTATTGCATTGTTCTAGAGTTTATAAATAGTATAGTGTCATTGTTTGAAAAGAGATGAAAAATACATAAATATAAAGCAAATTAATTATAATCTAAAATCCTACCACCCTGAGAAAAATACCATTAATATTTCAGCGATCATCTTTTTAAAAATACCTCTGATTAATAAAGATAATTTTAATAATAGGACCATAGCACATCTGAAATCCTTACATTTTATTTTATTTATGTGTTCCCACTGGCCACATTTACCTAAAGCAGTTTTTTTCTTTTCTTACCTTCCCTTTTTCTGCTCCCTTCCTCACATCATCTCCTGAAAGACTCACCCTATCTCCTACTGCAGGTATACACTGTGAACAAGCCACTGAGTATTCTTACATAGCTCTCTAGGCCAATATAATCAAGCCTCACGAAGGCTATATAATCTTTTTCTCTCTCTCTCCCACTCTCCCCCAATACAGAGATTTTTAATAATGACTGATTCTTGTCAAATACATATATAAATAAGGTATATCCAGAGAAGTTCTCTGTCTCGTCTTCCCTTGACCCCACTTAGGCAACAATTTTTGTTCACTTTTTGCCTCATCCCCATCCTTTTTTTAACTATAAACAAATATATTAATATGTCATTACTTCCTTCTGTCTTTTCTTAGATGCATGGTAGTATATTATACACATTTCCTCCAACTTGCATTTTTTTCGTCTAAAAAAGCTGTCCTGGATACCACTATGTAGTATGTAATATATAAAGTTCTACCTCCTTTCTTTTTAAAGGACCCTAAAACTTCATTGTGTGGATGTATTCTAATCATTCAACTACTTCTTTGCTGATGGACTTTTGGCAGTAATTGGAGTTGTTTATATGTCTTTTAATATTTTTATAGTGTATCATTCTGTTATATTCCTAGGAATGGTATCAATAGGTAAACTCATATATAATTTTTCTAGATATGGAATTTCACATTTCCACTGACATGAGAAAACTTTTTTTCAAATATTGTCGGCAAGTATTGTTTTGTAAAATACAGCAAATACCTCAATGTAGTATCACCTATTCTTATGAGTGCCACTGAACTCATTTTAATGTGTTCAAGGGTCATTTGTATTTTTTCCTTATAAACTGTCTTTTGCTTATTTTTATATCAGGATGTTGTCCTTATTTTCTTGCCCTCTGCTTCTTCTTACATAGTTATAAATATCACTGGCTTCTTGCCACTCTCAGTGGCTGGACTCCATTCAGTTATACCTTATAGTTTTGGGGATTTTTCATCTAATTTATTTGCTTATAAACGTTTTATTTTTGTATAATTTCAAATTTATAGAAAGGTTGCCAAAATAGCACAATGAATTTTGTGCTTTACCTAGATCATCAGTTGGTATATTTTGCCTCATTTATTTGCTCTATTTCTCTCCAATTATCTATATATAAACACAAATACAAACTACTTCAGTATATATTTCTTAAGAAGGAGGAGGACATTCTTCTGTGCAACTGTAATACAACTGTCAAAAATCAGAAAATGTAACATTGATATAATGCTATTATCTAATTCACAGTACATGTTTAAATTGTGTCAATTGCCCAAATATCTACTTCTTTTTTTCCACTTCAGAATCTAGTCCAGAATCATGCATGGCAGCTAGGTGTCATGTTGCTTTAGTCTCATTTAATCTTGTACAGCTTTTCAGTCTCTCTTTGTTTTCCTTGATCTTAACATTTTTTGAAGAGTATAGGCCAGTTATTTGTACAGTCTCCCTCTATTTAATGTATCTGACATTTCCCTGTTAGATTCATCTTATGCATGTTTAGCAAGAATACCACAGAAAATATGCAGTCTCAGCATCAGGAGAAATATGAGGTTGGTTTGTCCTACTGTTGGAGTTGTTACCTTACATACTTACGAAGTGTCCACTAGGCTTCTTCACTGTAATATTACTTTCCCCCTATATAATTAATGTTATTTGGGGGAACATATATTATATAAATATCCTGTTACTCACCAAGCTTTCAACCACTAGTTTTAGTAACCTCTGACGATTTTCTAATTGAATTTTTTTCTTCTATATCTTATTAGTTGACATTCTGTTAAAGGAAGAACTTTCTTTTATAACCCTTTAATTTACTTATTTATATTCTTATTTATATAAGCATGGACAAATGGATTCTTATTTTATAATCATTTGTATCATTATTTCAATATATCCTCAAATAATCCCAGATTTTTCCAAAGGGAGACATTTAAGCTGGTTTCTTTGCCCTTTGATTATATCCCCATCATTCTTTTAACATTTTGTTATCCTTTAACAGAAAAAGATGTTGCAGATTCATCTTTTATCCTCCATGATCCATACCTGGAATCATTTCTTTTTCTCTGAAGTACCCTCTGGTGACCAAAGAGACCTACCTGCTTAGTCCAGGACTGCAGAGAAATTCCAGAGCACTTCAGTAAGGGCTGTGGATATTTTTCAAAGAAGTTCCACCTGAGCTTTAACCTTCCGAGGGCCCCTATTGGAGAATAAAAAGAAAAAGTGAAGATAGGTGTCTTGGGGAAGAAAATAGGTTTTCCTGCCCAAACTGGGAAATGGATCTGACTCTATTAGCTTTTTAGAAACTCCATAAAATTTGCTTAATTTTTATTGTCATAATTTCATAATTTTTATTTTTATTTTAATTATTTTTATATTTACATCTCTCATTTTGTGACTTGCTTTTACATATTAAAAGTATTATTCGTTTTCCCTACTTTTTCCTATATATTTATTATTCAATTTCTTGCTTTTTGATTTTGGCCATTTTTGTGAACTGGGGTATATTAAACCAACCCTCTTACCAAGAATAACTGTTAAATCTGTGTAAAACATTTAAAAAAAAATCTATCGGAAGGCATTAGAAAAATTAAGAAACCAGCAAGAACCAGAGAATTAAATGTTCCAGAAAGGATGGACATGTAGATGAGTGAATCCAACATTCTACTCCTTGAGGCATTTTCCAATCTATAAAACATAGCTGAGAGATGGAGAAGTTGAGCAGAAAATAGTAGCTAAGAGGCTGAAAAGCTGAATAGAGCTTTTGGAAATCTTAAGAGACCACAAAAACAAAAATCAGAAATTAGAAATCACAAGGAGGAAGAACAATGATAAACAGCTCAGGATTCCACTGGTACCACTGAAAATTTGCAACTTGGAGACAGTAAGGGCAAACCAGAAATAAAACAGCCTTTACAAATATTGAAATTTTTGTTTGAATTAGGTCAATACCCTATTTTAAGAGTATCAACTCCTGTATTAACTTTTGACCAATAAAAAGGAAATCTTAGGTGGAGAATTATAACATCATCAGAACCTCAAATGATCTTTATAAGAATTCATGATCAGTGTTTTTTATTCTAGCAAACTACTTTGGCATACCAGACAACACCAAATGTCCAAAACAAAACAAAACAAAAATATAACATAAGAAAAAATTATTTGATCCAGAAATTGGATTTAATTATACACTAAATCTAAAATAAATAGTATATTGAAATAACACATTTGATAAAATAGCGAACAAGACGGAGAATTTCAGCTGAGAACTAGAATCTCTGAAATAGACTCAAATAGAAAATTTAGAAATAAAAAAACAAGGTAACTAAAATTAATACTCAATACATTGATTTGACAGAAGATGACCAAAAGTAAGGATTAGTGAAATGGATTGATAATAAGGATATAAATATCCATACTGGAATACAAAGAGAAAAAATTTGGAACATGTAGAAAAAAGTACAAGAGAAAGAGGAGAGAGAAGATGTGGTGTTACCAGAGCTTAGAACCCCAGGAGGTAGAATCAAAGTGAAGACTACCTGTAGGACAGGGAGGTCCAAGCGGAATCAGGAGTCAGGGATGATCTCTACGCACTACAAAGATGTCATACTGAGCAGACCTATGGTGGCTTCTATTTATCTTCCATCATCCAATATTTCACATCTCCAACATGGAAGCAACTGTACAAGAGAAGATGGGAGATGGAACTCCCTATGTTATAGAGTATAGATGTGAGGGTAAATGAATATGAAAGCAAATCATCAGTTAACCTGCACAGATGCCAACTTTTCAAGTTTCCAAGGATGAAGCTGATTCCCCTGCTCCTATTTTCTTACTTATCTTTGACCACTTTAATAGAAAAACAAAGAAAAGAGTTTAATGCCTGTGACTAGGATGATGGTTCATCCAGATTTCCCAGATAGAAGCTAATTTGAAAAAAATACATACATTGAGATTAGTCCAAAAAGTACCAGTGAAACAAACAATTCAAGAAAGATAATGAATTAAAGCACTCTTTGACTATCTCAGTACTAGGGAGTAACATTCTTCTTTAGCAAAAATATGCAATCTAGTTTCTGTTCCTAGATACAATATACACTCAGTCACATCTTTCCTCACCAAAGGAAGTTACATTTATCTTAGCCCTTGGTTTTTGCTTTGTGGAATAGGATGCCTGAGAACATGTGGCTTCTCAGCCAGGCCTGAGAACAGCCATAGGAAAATGGCTCATTGAATTCTAAAAGGATGTCTTCAAAACTTTATTTCATAAATTATATAACATCCTCTTTAGTACTGATTATTAAATTTTAGGTACAAAATTAAATATCATTCAGAAATATTTGGCTTGAAAACTTTGGAGAAAATATTTTAAGTGAAATTGCTTTTCAGGCAGTAAAGAAATGGAACAAGTTCGGGAATTAACAAAATATATTATTTTTATCAAGTAATAAGCTCTAAAATAACTGGTAATGAAAAATCATGTCTTCCTGATTTTTGTGTAACTGTGCCTAGTTGTTAGTAGGTAAAGAGTTTGACAATGTTATCTTTGAGCTAGGACCAGGATTATAATCTTACAATCTAACATTGAGTAAAGAGTAATTATGTTCTTAAATTTTCAAATTTATTCATGAGTCCTACCATGTACCCATCATGGTACTAAGCATGAGACTTATGAAGAAGAGTATGACAGTTTCATTCTCAAATTGAACACAATCTAGTGGAAGGGGTAGATTATTAATAGACATTTTATAAGAAATAATTAGTACATTTTAATGAAAGATGTGTAAAGAATATTATGAGATTTTTGGTTAAGAAATTCTTTGCATAATAATAGAATTATTATAGAATAGTTATTAAAGAATAGAATAATTTCATTGTATATTAAGTAGAAAGCAAAGGAATGAAAATTAGATTCATAGCTTATTTCTTTTAAAAAATTTTAATTCCAGCATAGTTAATATACAGTGATATATTAATTTTAGGTTACAATATAGTGATTGAACAATTCTATACATTACTCAGTGTTCATCAAGATAACTATATTCCTAATCCCATTCACCTATTTCACCCATTCCCCCCACCCACTTTCCCTCTGGTAACCATCAGTTTGTTCTCTATTATTTCAGAGTCTATTTCTGAATTTTATTTTTTCTTTGTTTGTTTGTTTGGTTTCTTAAATTCCATGTATGACTGAAATCACATGGTTTTTGTCTTTCTCCGACTTATTTCACTTAGCATTATACTCTCTAGATCCATATGTATTGTTGCAAAAGGAAAGATTTCATTATATATATATATATATATATACACACACACACACACACACACACACACACACACACACACACACACATATATACACAAACTTATTTATCCATTCATCTATTGATGGACCCTGGGGCTGCTTCCATAATTTGGCTACTGTAAATAATGCTGCAATAAACATAGGAATGCATATATCCTTTCAAATTAGTATTTTTGTATTCTTTGGGTAAATACTCAGTAGTGAAATTACTGCATCATATGGTAATTCTGTTTTTAACTTTTGAAGAACCTCCATACTGTTTTTACAGTGGCTGAAACAATTTGCATTCTCACTAGCAGTGCACAAGTGTTCCTTTTCTCCACATGCTCACCAACACTTCCTGTTTCTTGTGCTAAAAATCTTGTGTCACATCTTAGCTATTCTGACAGGTGTGAGACGATATCTCATTGTGGTTTTGATGTGCATTTCCCTGACGATGAGTGATGTTGAGCATCCTTCCATGTGTCTGTTGGCCATCTGTGTGTCTTCTCTGGAAAAATGTCTGTTCATGAACTTTGCCCATTTTTTAACTGGATTATTTGAGGTTTTGGTTGAATTGTATAAGCTCTTTATATATTTTGGATACTAACCCTTTTTTAGATCTGTCATTTGCAAATAGCTTCTATTGCTATTTTGTGATTTATTTTGTGATTGTTTCCTTTGATGTGCAGATGTTTTTTTACTTTGATGTAGTCCAAATAATTTATTTTTACTTTTGTTTTGATTGCCTCAGGAGACCTATCCATAAAAATGTTGCTACATCAAATGTAATAGAAATTACTTCCTGTGTTCTCTTCTAGGATTATTATGGTTTCAGGTCTCACATTTAGGTCTTTAATTCATTTTGAGTTTATTTTTGTGTGTGGTGTATGAAAGTGGTCCAGTTTCATTGTTTTGCATATTTCTGTCCAGTTTTCCCAGCACCATTTGTTGAAGAGACTGTCTTTTTCCTATTGCATATTCTTATCTCCTTTGTCAAAGATTAATTGACCATATAATTGTGGGTTTATTTCTGTTCCATTCATCTATGTGTCTATTTTCGTGCCAGTACCACACTGTTTTGATTACTACAGCTTTGCACTATATCTTGAAATTTGGAATTGTGATACCTCCAGTTTTGTTCTTCATTTTCAAGATTCCTTTGTCTATTTGGGGTCTTTCATGGTTCCATACAAAGTTTAGGATTATTTGTTATAGTTATGTAAAAAATTCTGCTGGTATTTTGGTAGGGATTGCATTAAATCTGTAGATTGGCTCGAGTAGTATGGAGATTTTTAACAGTATTTGTTCTCCCAATCCTTGAGCATGGAATGTCTTTCCATTTCTTTGTGTTGTCTTCAGTTTCTTTCATCAATGTCTTATAGCTTCACCTCCTTGGTTAAGTTTATACCTAGGTATTCTATTATTTTTGGTGCAATTGTAAATGGAATTGTTTTCTTAATTTCTCTTTCTGCAACTTCATTATTAGTGTATCGAAATTCAATGGATTTCTGTATATTGATTGTGTATCCCATGACCTTACTGAATTCATTTATCAATTCTAGTAGTTGTTCAATGAACTCTTTAGTCTTTTCTGTATATAGTACCATGACATCTGCAAATAGTGAAAGTTTTACTTCTTCTTTGCCAATTTGGATGACTTTTATTCCTTTGTTTTGTGTGGAGTCCCAGTACTTTGTGGAGTAAAAGTGGTAAGAATGGACATCCTTGTCTTCTTCTTGACATTAGGTGAAAGGTTCTCAGTTATTCACCATTCAGTAAAATGTTAGTTGTGGGTTTTTCATACAATGTCTTTGTTATGTTGAGGCTCCCTCTAATATATTATAATATATTATCTCTAATATATAATTTAATAATAATCTCTAATATTCCCTCTAATACACTTTGTTGAGGGCTTTTATCATAAATGGATGCTGTACTTTGCCAAATGCTTTTTCTGCATCTGTTGAAATGATCATATGATTTTTTACTGATACTGTTGATGTGATATGTATCACACTGATCAAATTGCGAATACTGAACCAACCCTGCATCCAGGGAATAAATACTACTTGCTCATGGTGAATGATTTTTAATGTATTGTTGGATTCGAATGATAATATTTTGTGGAGGATTTTTAAATCTATGTTAATCAGAGATATTGGCTTGTAGTCTCTTTTTTGTAGTGTCTTTACCTGATTTTGGTATTAGGGTAATGCTAGTCTCATAGAATAAATTTGAAACTTTTCCTCCTCTTCTATTTTTTTTGGAATAGTTTAAGAATAGGTATTAACTCTTTAAATGTTTGGTAGAATTCACCTGTGAAGACATCTGGCCTTGCACTTTTGTTTTTGGGAGTTTTTTGATCACTGATTCAAATTCAATTTCATTGTTGATAATTGGTCTTTTTAAATTTTCTATTTCTTCCTGCTTCAGTTTTGGAGGTAATTTGTATCCGGAATTTAACCATTTCTTCTAGGTTGTCTAATTTGTTGGCATTTAGTTTTTCATAATATTCTCTGATAATTTTAATTTTGTGGTGTCAGTTTTATTTCTCCTCTTTAATTTCTGATTTTGTTTATTTGACTCCCTTCTTTTCTGTTGTTTTCGAAGAGTGGCTGAAGTTTTATCTATTTAGTTCATCTTTTCAAAGAATCAGCTCCTGGTTTCATTGATATGTTCTATTTTTTTTTTCTATTTTGTTTATATCTGCTCTAATCTTTTTTATTTCCTTTCTTCTACTGATTTCAGGTTTTGTTTGTTCTTCTTTTTCTAGCTCTTTTAGATGTAAGTTTAGGGTGTTTATTTGAGACTTTTCTTCCTTCATAAGCCTATATTGCTATAAACTTCCTTCTTAGAGCAGCTTTTGTTACATGCCAAAGATTTTGGACCATTGGGTTTTCATTTTCATTTGTCTTTGTGTACTTTTTTATTACCCCTTTGATTTCTTGGCTGACCTATTCATGTTTAATAGCATGTTATTTAACCTCCATGTATTTGTGCTCTTTCCTGATTTTTTCTTGTGGTTGATTTCTAGTTTCACAGTGTTTTGGTCAGAAAAGGTACATGGTATGATGTCAGTATTTTTAAATTTGTTGAAACTTTATTTATGAACTAGTATTTTGTCTATTCTGGAGAATGTTCCATATGTACTTGAAAAGAATTTGTATTCTGCTGTTTTATGGTGGGATGTTCTGAATATATCTGGTAAACCCTTCTGGTCAATATGTCATTCAAAGCCACTGTTCCCTTGTTGATTTTGTTTGGATGATCTACCCATTGATATAGTGGGGTGTCAAAGTCCTCTACAATTATTGTATTACTATCCATTACTTTCTTTATGTCTGTTATTAACTTTTTTATATATTTGGTTGCTCCCATGTTGGATGCATATGTATTTACAATTATATCTTATTGGATTATTCCCTTTATCATTATATAATGTCCTTCTTTGTCTCTTGTTACTGTCTTTGTTTTAAAGTGTATTTTGTCCAATATAAGTATTGATACTATGGCTTTATTTTCACATCTATTTGCGTGATAAAGGGTTCTCCATCCCTTTGCTTTCAATCTGTGTGTCTTTAGGTCTGAAATGAGTGTCTTGCAGGCAACACATATATGAGTCTTACTTCTTCATCCATTCCATCACCCTATTTGATTGTAGTCCTTTGTTCCTTTCCTGTGCTCTTCTCTCATGATTAGTTGGCTTTCTTTAGTGGTATACTTGGATTTCTTTCTCTTTATTTTTTGCCTATCTATTATTATTTTTTTATTTTTGGTTACCATTAGGTTCATACATAACAACTTCTGCATATAGCAGTCTATATTAGGTTGATGGTATCTTAAGTTTAAACCCAATATTTCCTCCCCTCCCTGCTTCCCATGTTTTAGGTACATGGTGTCATAACTTATATCCTTTTATTTTGTAAGTCTCTTGACTGATCTTTATAGATATACTTAAATTTACTTTTGTTAATCCTTTATTTTGTAAGTCTCTTGACTGATCTTTATAGATAAGCTTAATTTTACTTTTTTCATCCTACTTTTTCTTACTCCTAATGATGATTTTTCCTTTCCACTCAAAGAGTCTCCTTCATCATTATGAATTCCTTTAACTTATGTTTGCCTGGAAAACTCTTTATCTCTCCTATTTTGAATGATAGCCTTGTTGGATAGAGCATTCTTGGCTGTAGATTTTTCCCATTCAGTACTTTGAATATATCATGCCACTCCCTTCTGGCTTGTAATATTACAAGCTGAGAAAAATCAGCTGATAGGCTTATTGATTCTCCCTTGTATGTAACTATTTTTTTTTCTCTTGCTGCTTTTAAAATTCTGTATCAGTACTTTTTGTCATTTTAATTACTATGTGTCTTCGTGCAGACCTTCTTGGGTTGATTTTGTTGGGGGGCTTCTCTGTGCCCCCTGGATCTGGATTTCTGTTTCCTTTCCCAGATTTGGGAGATTTTCAGCTATTATTTCTTCAAATAAATTTTCTGCTCCCTTTTCTTTCTCTTCTCCCTCTGAAATCCCTATAATGCAAATGATAGTATGCTTCATGGAATGTTGCAGAGTTCCCTAAGTATATTTTCATATTGTATTTTTTCTCTCACCTGCTCAGCTTTATTGATTTCCATTACTCTGTTCTCTAGGTTGTTCATCATTCTTCTACTTCATCTAGGCTACTATTTATTCCATCTTATGTATTTTTAATTTCATTTATTGAATTCTTCATCTCTGATTGGTTATTTTTTATGTTTTCTAACTTTGTAAAGGGCCTCACTTAGGTCCTTCACTCTTTCCTCAAATCTAGTGAGTATCATCATGATCATTACTTTAAATTCTCTATCAAGCATAAGCTTTCTATCATTTTCAGTGTACATCTTTTACCTCTTTTGTTAGTTTGATTCCTAAGTATCTTATGTTTTTTTGGTGCAGTTGTAAGTGGGATCAATTCCTTTATTTCTCTTTCTGCTGCTTCATTATTGCTGTATAGAAACACAACTGATTTCTGTACATTGATTTTATATCCTGTGACTTTGTTGAATTTACATATCAGTTCTAGCAGGGTTTTTTTTTTTTTTTTTTTTTTTTTGGTGGAGTCTTTGGGTTTTCTATGTAGAGTATCATGTCATCTGCAAAGAATGAAAGTTTGACTTTTTCTTTGCCAATTTGGATGCCTTTTATTTTCTTTGTTGTCTGATTGCTCAAGCTTGGACCTCCAGTACTATGTTGAACAATGGTGGTGAGAGTGGATATCCTTGTTGTGTTCCTGATGTTAGGGGGAAAGTTCTCAGTTTTTCCCCATTGAGGATGATGTTAGTTGTAGGTCTTTCATATATGGCCTTTATGATGTTGGGATATGTTCCTTTTATCCTTACTTTATTCAGGGCTTTTATCAAGAAAGGATGCTATATTTTGCCAAATGCTTTTTCTGCATCTATTGAGAGAATCATATGGTTCTCATCCTTTCTTTTATTAATGTGGTATATCATGTTGATTGATTTATAAATATGGAAGAAGCTCTGTAGCCCAGGAATAAATCCCACTTGACCATGGTGCATAATTCTTTTAATGTACTGTTGAATTTGATTTGCTAGTATCTTGTTGAGAATTTTTGCATCCAGGGTGTTTGCATCAGGGCTATTGGCCTGTAATTCTTTTTGGTGAGGTCGTTGTCTGGTATTGGAATCAAGGTAATGTTGGCTTCATAGAATGAGTTTGGAAGCTTTCCTTCCATTTTTACTTTTTGGAACACTGTATGTTAACTAACTTAAATTTAAATAAATAAATTACGTACTCAAGAAAGAAAAAGGAAGCATTAACAAACTCATTAAATGTAATCTCGAACTCTAAAAAATAAAAAAATACAAGAGATAACATGCTGGTGAGGATGTGGAGGGAAGGAAACCCTTATGCACTGTTGGTAGTAATGAAAACTGGCACAGCTACTATGGAAAATGGTACAGAGGTTCCTCAAGAAAGTAAAAATCGAACATATGAGACAGCAATCACACTTCTTAGTATATAATCCAAAGGAAACAAAAACATTATCTCAGAGAGATATCTATACTCCCATGCTCACTTAAGGATTATCAACGATATCCAGGGTGCAGAAACAACCTAAGTGTCTGTGGACAGATAAGCAGATTCAGAAAATATGATGTATACATACAACTGAAGAAGTTTCAATCTTAAAAAAGGAAATCCTCCTGATTGGGAAAACATGAATTAACTTGGAGGGCATCTGACTAAGTGAAAAACAAACAAAAATCCAGGCAAAGACAAATATTGCATGGTATCACTTATATGCAAAATTTAAAAAAAAGTGGAAATCATAAGAAGAGAGTAGAAAAGTAGTTGCCATGGGCTGGGAGTGTGGGAAATAGGAAGAGGTTCTGAGAATATATGTATAATATCATGAGCATAGTTGATAACACTGTGTTATGTAGTTTAAATGTGCTGAGAGTAGAACTTAGATGTTCTCTCTCTCTCTCTCTCTCTCTCTCACACACACACACACACACACACATACACACACACACACACACACACACACACACACACACACCTAAATTTAAAAAAATACACTATTGGACCCAAAAAAGTTTTTTTTTTAATTCTCTATCAGGCATATTACTTATCTCCATTCAGCTTAGGTTACCTTGCTAGGTTTTGTCCTGTTCTTTTGTTTGGAACATATTCCTCTGTCTCCTCTGTCTAACCTTCTGTGTCTGTTTCTGTGTGTTAGTTATGTCAGCTACATCTTTCTCTTGAAAGTAGTAGCCTTAGGAAGAAGAGGTCCTCTAGTGCCCTGGAGGACGTGTTGCTTCAGGAGTGTCTCCTATATGTGTTGTGTGCATCCTGCTGTTGTGGCTGAGCCACATTTGCCTTCAGTCCAGTCATCTGCAATGGCTCTCTTTGCCTGTTGTGGGCATTGTTTGGTTCCTGGGCTGTTAGTGGCCCAGTCTGGAGCTGCTTTGAACTTGTGTTGAGTCAGACCAGGCATTTGCCAGAGATGCAGTAACACTAAACATCAGGGTGCTTTCCCTGTTTTGTCCTCGAGAAGCTTTCATTGGTCAGTAGAGTTCTGCAGTCAGATCATTTATCTGCCCCAACCCACTTCTAGGGCCACAGTGTGACTGGTGTGCATAGTTATCTTTCCCTCTGTCCAGGGCATGCATCACTTTGGGATGGTGCTGGCCCCTGTGGGAGCTGCTCGTACGCTGCCAGGCTTGCGGTACCATTTTGGATGGGCTCCTGCCAAGAGTTTACTGAAGGCAGTAGATCTGCAGAAGCATGTGGGAGCAGTGTGGGGGCGGGGGTGGGGTAAGTGAGACATTAGCAAAGTTTGTACTGGTATGTTGGAGGAAAAGACCTGGAGCTGAGGCCTGGCTGGAATGGGCATGTCCACAGGGGATATGTAGGTGGGGCACACGCTAGCAAATTAGGCATTGAGTTTCAGCCCTGCATGGAGTGCTCAGGCTGAGGCGCAGGGTGGGGGGAAATGGCTGTGGACAGCTCCTGTATTCCTGGAGAAGTCTCCCAATGATCCCTGATGCTCCAGCACAGGCTCCGAGATTAGTAAACAAATATCCCTCCTATATACCCTATAGGACATTCAAACTACAGCTTCTGTGCTGCATCTCCATGGAGATGTTTGTTATGCTGTCTCTTTAAGGGTGGGAACTCAGTTTCCTCTCATCTTCCTGCCTTCTTGGCTCTCCCAGAGCTGAGACTACTGATTTTTAAAGTTCTAGGTTTTAAGTCCTGCAGGCTTTAAGAACTGGTGAAATATAGCCCCTCTGGTTTTCAAAGTCAAATTATATGGGGATTCGTCTTTCCCATGTGGGCTCACCAGCGTGAGAGTCTGTTTCTCTTCCCTCTCTGCACCTGTGCTGTCCCTTCGCAGGGACAGTCTCGAGGGCCTCTTTAGCTCCCATCCATGTCTCTGTCCTTCCACCCTCTTTGATGTGGCTTCTTCTCTTTACTTAGGTGTAGAGTTTGTTCTGCCAGTCTTGAGGTTGTCTTCTGTGGTTATAAGTAATATAGAAAAACATTCCCATATTTTCAAGTTATTTTCTTTGTTATCTTCCACAGTGATCATATATTAAATTTTTAAAAAATGTTTTAATGTTTATTTATTTTTGAGAGATAGAGAGAGGAAGGGGCAGAGAGAGGGAGACACAGAATCCAAAGTCGGCTCCGGGCTACGAGCTGTCAGCACAGAGCCCGATGCGGGGCTCAAACCCACCAGCTATGAGATCATGACCTAAGCCGAAGTCATTGGCTCAACTGACTCAGCCACCCAGGTGCCCTTCAAATATTAAATTTTAATTAGAAAAAATAGCAGCTATTTAAAGATGAATTTATCGTTCACAAAAATGTCATTTCTTTTGTTCTAAGGCAGGAATTGGCAAAGAAGACAAGTAGGCCAAATCCTGACTGTAGCCTGCTTTTGTTTTATGGCCCTTTGTGGATAAATTTTTCCAAAACTTGCCCTAAAGAGTAAAACCAATGAATGTGTATTTCATCAAGACCCTTTACTTTTCTCTAGTTATGAGAAGAGCCAGGGGGAAACCATCAAGATACACTACAAATTATTTAGAGTTCAAAAATTGCCTCAAGGTCACTTATTCAGGCTAGAGCTAACCTTTTTGAACAGCACATTATGTCATGAAGTTTATGTAGATTGATTGGATTCAATTTTCAAAACAATATTATGCAGTATATTTTTTATTCTACTTTTATTGATAATCAAACCAAGGCATGGAGAGATCATACCCATAGCAAGACACAGAGCCAAAATATAAGTGCAGCCGAATGATTCCAGGACCCCAGTACAGCCTTCCCCCATGTAAGAGAATCTGAAATGGCACACATCTCTTAAATGGAATGGAAGTTGGCCTTGAAATCAGCCTTTACAAGGTGATTTTCTAGGAAGCCATCACCAAACTTCTATCTCTAATTGGAAATAAAATGCAGTTAAAATCACCTCTATAGATCAAAACTTCCATCTAAGGTTGGCTGCATTCTCCTGGTAGATGGACTTGGTAGTGTACTCTGAGTTGATGGAATATAAATAAAGATGAGATATTTTTTCGCCCTGGAGATTTTCAATTTGAAGTAGTTCATAAATTACAAAGGCTCACAAATCAAAATTATTAGAACTATTCTCTCATTAATAATTCATGTCTGATTAATGATAATAGAGAAAAGAAATTAGCATGATATTTAGTGGCTACCGCATGCCTTTCCATGGAGATTTCATCACCTTTATTACAATCAACTGTAATAATAATGTGACTTTAAAATCCTTTGCTTACTATTTCTATACGCAACTTTTGAATTAAAAATATACTAGACTAATGCAAATCCACGGGGAGGTCTCACATTTCCTTGCAAAACCTTTTTTTCTAAGATCCCACCAAGATATGAGATGACTAGAATTATACCATAATATAGACAAATATTTTTTAATATGAAACCATAGTATGTTACCATGTTATGGACTCTCAGCTGACACAGCAGAAATAGAAAAGAGTTTTAATTTTTTTACATAATTTAAATTTTTCATATAATCCAATATTACTAAGTATAAAGTAAGCAACTAAGATGCTTCCATTTAGGTTACAGAACTTTCTTTTTATGAAGTGTGTATATGTTATGAGCCAAAGCATTTAAAATTTTTTTTCCCCACATTTTATCAGGCTATACTGGTATCATAGACAAACTATATCCTGGATATTCCTTAAGTATGCTCCATGGTTCTTTTATGGGTGAGAGATACAGTTTGGCATTAAAGTGTAAAGTCATGAAAAAGAATTATCTGCTCCAAGGTTTAAGAAACATCTTTTTGAAACATTGTTAATATAATTTTTGCAACACATAACCATCTTCAAAAGTATCTAAGCTACAAAATTACCAAGACATATACTTCTCTTTCTTATAGTAATTTACATGGTGTTGTTATTGTCATACATTTTTAGCCATGTGAATGATGTAAAAGCCAATAAGACAATATGCCAAATTTCTGTGAATAGCAATAAATTGCATTAAGAAATGTTTTCTTCTAATCTGGTGTAAGAAAGTTGTACACCTTGGTTCTAGGGCTTTCTTTGAGGATTATGATATATATCCACGATAAGTTCTGTCCCTATATTCTAAAAATATTGAGGGGTAAAAAATTATCAAAAGATTTATGTTATCAAAAGAATAACTCTTTGGTTTCCAAGCCAGTTTTCATAGGTTATAAATGACCTCACAAAAATAACATACGTTTGCTTGCTTGCTTGCTTGTTTGCTTGCTTGCTTAGCTAAGACAAATGATAATTCTGACACCCACTAATGATATTTTCAGATGGTCAAAGATTTATTATTACGAATAGAGCAGAGGTTGAGATTTCAAATGAATTTTACTCAGTTCTTAAAATCTATTTTTTATCTTAATAATCATAATCCATCTTATGTTCTTATTAAATTTTTATCATTACATTAGGATACAAGTACACACGTACACAATACACCTATCAGAGTGGCTATTATTTTCTATTATATGTTTACTTAAATATTTGACTTTTTAAAGTATGTACATTTGATACTTTGATAACATAAATTAAAGAAAAACTAGCAGTCTTAGATTCTGGTAATAAAGTCCAGATCACAGGAAAAATTAAGACTAAAAAAATGCCAGTTATTGTTTTGTTGAAGGTTTTATTTATTCCACAAGGGATAATTGCTTTGTTACCAGAGACTGCTACCTTCCTAAAAACCTTAGTTTTATAAAATAGAAATTTGTTTTTAATTCTTTAAATGTTCAAGGAGCATCATTTCATCCGTATTGCTAAAGCAATTTCCCATCTCCTCAACTATTTCAATAAATTCTTATTGAATGCCTCCCTTGTGCAAAGCAATTGGGAGAATACAAAGATGAATAGGACATAGCCTATTTCCTTAAAATGCTTAGAGGATAGCAGGTAAGATGGGTTCACAATAACTAGGATAGAATGATATATGATATGTTGTACATCAAGGATAAGAAGAATGAGGTACCTACAGATGTCTTAATGAAAAAAAATGTGTGAGTTGAGTAGGAAAAAGGCAATGGGGAGGAGTGGAGGCTATAGATGGACTGGTGTATCCATGAACTACACAAAGCCTTTCAAAGACATTTTGATAAACATGGTACCAGCCAGACAAACATAACTAAAAATTATTAGTTATGTAGCTACAAATCTACAATGTTTAAGGAAGAGTATGGGTGATTGTATTCTTACACTTACATACATATGTGTGTGTGAAATGTAATAAAAAAGCATTTTAAGACATAACTTGCACTTGAGTTAGTATTTATAGCACTTTGTAGAAGTGGCACATTATATATGGATCATTATTTTTATAATAAAACAGAAAGTGTAAATTTAACTCATGGATAACAAGATATTTTTCTCTTCCCAGAATATTTTTATGGAAATTATTTATAACATTACTAAGGTAAAAAAACAGACTTATTTATGGATTGATAAATATAGACTACAATAATCAGTAATGCTGATTTTACTTATAATGTTTAAATTAAACTCTTGGTATGTCCTTTACATGTTCCATCTAGCAATACAGAGTAATCCAAATCATTGGCAAGATTTATAATGTACCTGACATCTGCGGTCTCTGCTATTCAAAATATTTTAGGGATTTTACTGATGCTTACATGAAGTGCTATCCCACTTTTAAATATGTACAGTATTTGCCATCACAGTAACTGAAATACAACAAAATTGAAAATATTTTCTTTATATTAATAACATATAATACTAAAATTGGAATTTCTTGAATATATTATACAAAAGAAATGGTCAACAGTAACATATCTTAAAACTTTTTTAAATAGCTGGTTCAGACTCAAATACACCATAAAGTTCTCAAGAACAATAAAATAACAATCATAAAAAGAAAATAATTCTTCTAAGAGAAATTGGTGATTGGGAATTTTTAAAGTCTGATACTCTAACATTGTTGTTTTCAGGAAAATGCAAAGAAATATCCATTATATCAAAATACTATTAACTTTCTCCTTTTTTTAAGAACAACTCATTCATTGTCATTCATCCAATATCATTCAACAATTCACTCAATTTATTTCTGTCAGTTTATAAAACTATATATATACACATATATATACATATAATATATAATACATATAATATATACATATTATATATATGTACATATAATATATACATATATGTACATATAATATATACATATTATGATACATATAATATATAAATTATATATATATACATATATATATATATATATATATATATATATATATATATATCTGTGTGTGTGTGTGTGTGTATTCTCTGCCCCCAATTCCTGGCACAGAAACTCCTAAAATCCTTGTAATTTCCTAAGTGAGAGGAGCACCAAGAACAACTTTTGTTCTAATATTTGGTCTTTGATCTGGGTTTCTGACAGAGCTCCTAAATCTCTTAGAATTTCCTGGTTGATAGTAGTGTCTTTGTTCTAATGAAGGGACTCTTGGTGGGCTCCTGAATGTGGGTAGTCAACAGAAAGAGCAAGCTTGGGATTTTTAGCCTCCCCATTCTCCAGAGAGGGAAGAGGGACTAGAAATGGAGTTAATGTTTGCTCATGCCTATGTAATGAACCTTCCATAAAAATTCCTAAAGTACAGGGTTCAGAGAGCTTCCAGGTGGGTGAACATATCCATGTACAGAGAAAGTAGTGTATCCCCACTTCTCAGGGAAAGAAAACTCCTGTGCTCAGAACCCTCCCAGTTCCCACCCTATGTATCTCTTCATTTGGCTGTTCATCTCTATCCTTCATCATGCACTTCATTACATAAGAAACTTGTGAATGCAAGTGTTTCCCTGAATTCTGTAGGCTGTTCTAACAAATAATGGAATCCAAGGGAAAGGAGGTCATGGGAACCCTGGGTCTGTTGGACAGAAGCTATGGGTAACCTAGGGACCTACTACTAGTACTTTCTATTGGCATTTGAAATGGGGGGGGGTTACTTTCATGAGACTAAACCCTTAACCTTTAGGATCTGAGCTTATCTCCAGGTAGATAATGTCAGAATTGAATTAAACTGTAGGACATCCAGCTTATGTCATAGAGAGTTGCATGGTGTTGAAGGGTTGTGAATGTGGTAGCAGTGTGAGAGTAAAGGAAAAACATGTAGGAGGAAGACTGAAATTTTCCTACCCACAAAGTATATATAATTGACATTTCCACCATTAATGTTCCTAGAAGAGTAGATCAATTACTATCAAGAAAGACACTGGGACAGGGGCGGCGGGGGAGGGGTGGGGATGTGTAACAGTAATTTTTAGTTGACCTTGACACCTGAGTTTGTAGAATTGGAAGTATGCACAAAAATGGTGAGGTAGAATTTCTCATAAAACACTGTTTTAATGTTCCCAAACCATCTTAGATGTCTTCCCATGCCAATGTAAACAATCATATGTACTCCTTTTAAAGTATGGCTCTTATCGTGGTGTATTATTCTATTGCCAACTTGGTGAGGCTGGCAACTACATTTTCCAGAATCCCCTTCCCTGTGTGGGTTTGGGTCTGAGTTGGCCAAAAGAGAAATCTGCATGAGCTATGGAGGCAAGAGCCACCAGTCTCATACTTTCTTATTTATTTTTTGTCATTTCCTTTCTTTTCCTTTTATTTTATTTTATTTTTTGGAATAAGGGTTTTTTTTTTTCTTTTTACCCTTTTTCTCTTTTCTTCTGTTTTTTTTTTTCTTTCTTTTTCCTGGAATCAGTCTTATAGTTTTTGATTCTCTGTTTTGTTGTTCCCTTTCCTTTTCTCTTTCTATGGGATCAGACTCCCTAACCTGCCATTTTTTTCCAGGGTTACTTCAACAAGCAACTCAAAACACACCTAGTTAAAGGTGTAAACACTCCACCACTGCAAGCATGGAGGAGCTCTGCAGAGGAATAACCAGTGGGAAAAGGAGCCAGAACCAACAGCAAAGTACACAAAGCATACGCCAGAAACACTTCCTGGAGTGCCAAGGCCTGGACAGTGTATGACCTTTTTTAATATTGCAGTATTCTCAGGTGCAGGAAACATAACAAGCTTTTAAAGCACACAAAAGACAGAAACTTAGACAAAAGGACAAGACAGAGGAATTCTCCCCAAAAGGAAGGTCAAGAAGAAATCACAGGAAGGGACTTGCTCAAAACAGATGTAAACAATATATCTGAACAAGAATTTAGAACAGTCATAAGACTACTAGCTGGGCTTGAAAAAAGCATAGAAGACACCAGAGAAACCCTTGCTGCAGAGATCAAAGACCTAAGAACTAGTCAGGATGAATTTAAACAACGCTATAAATGGGATGCAAAATAAACCAGAACAGTGACAACAAAGACAATCAGAGGAGAGAATAAGTGAAATAGAAAATAAAATTATGGAAAATAATGAAGCTGAAAAAAAAGAGAAAGGAAGTTACTATATGAGGGGAGACTTAGAGAACTAAGTGATTCCATGAAATGAAACATCTATATCATAAGAGCCCCAGAAAAAGAAGAGTGAGAAAAAGGGACAGAAAGTTTATTTAACAAATTATATCTGAGAACTTCCCTAATCTGGGGAAGGAAACAGGCATCCAAGTCCCAGAGGCACAGAGAACTGCCTTCAAAATCAACAAAAAAAATAGGTCAACGCCATGACATATCATAGTGGAACTTGCAAAATACAAGGACAAAAAGAGAATTCTGAAACCAGCTAGAAACAAAAGGTCCTTAACCTACAAGGATAGGCACATAAGATTAGTAGCAGATCTGTCCACTGAAACTTGGCAAGGCATAAGTGAATGGCAGCAAATATTCAATGTGCTGAATAAGAAAAGTATGCAGCCAAAAAACCTTTATGCATCAAGGCTGTCATTCAGAAAAGAAGGAGAGATAAAGACTTTCCCAGAAAAACAAAAACTAGAGTCTGTGACCACTATGCACAGCCCTGCAAGAAATTTTAAGGGGGAATCTCTGAGTAGAGGGAAAAAAAAAGCAGCAAAAACTTTGTACAAAGGACCAGAGAACATCACTAGAAACATCACATTTACAGTTAACACAATGGAATTAAGTTCATATTGTCAATAATCACTCTGAATGTAAATGGACTAAATGCTCCAAGTCAAATGACATAGGGTATCAGAATAGATTTAAAAAAGCAAGCTCTACCTACATCCTGCCTACAAGAGACTCATTTTAGACCTAAGGACACCTGCAGATTGGAAGTGAGGGGTTGAAGTACCATCTATCATACTAACAGAGGTGAAAAGAAAGCTGGATTTACCATACTTATATCAAACAAACTAGATTTTATAACAAAGACTGTAACAAGAGATAAATAAGGGTATTAAATCATAATTAACAGGTCTTTCCAAAAAAGATCTAACAATTATAAATATTTATGCCCACAACTTGGAATACCCAAATATGTAAATCAATTAATCATAAAGAAACTCAGTGACAATAATACCATAATAGTAGGAGACTTTAATAACCCACTTATAACAATAGATATATCATCTAAGCAGAAAATCAACAAGGGAACAATGGCTTTGAATGATTCAGATGGACTTAACGGATATAGTCGGAACATTTCTTCCTAAAGCAGTGGAATACACATGCTACTCAAGGGCACATGCAACATTCTCCAGAACAGATCACATGCTGGGTCACAAATGAGCTCTCAATAGGTACAAAAATATTGAGATCATCACATGCATATTTTCAAATTACAACACTACGAAACTTGAAATCAACCACAAGAAAAAATTTGGAAAGCCCTCAAATACAAGGAGGTTAGAGAACATCCTACTAAAGAATGAATGGGTCAACTAGGAAATTAAAGAAAAAAATACATGGAAACAAGTAGAAATAAAAACATGATAGTCCAAACCTTTTGGGATGTAGCAAAGGCAGTCCTAAGAGGAAAGTACATTGCAATTCAGGCCTATCTTAAGAAGCAAGAAAGGTCCCAAATACACAACATAACCTTACACCTAAAAGAGCTAGAAAAAGAGCAGCAAATAAAGCCCAAAGCCAGCAGAAGAAGGGAAATAATAAAGATTAGAGCAGAAATAAATGGTATAGAAACAAACAATAACAACAAAACAGTTGGAGAGATCAATGAAACCAAAAGTTAGTTATTTGAAAGAATAAACAAAATTGATAAACCATTAACCAGATTTATCAAAAAGAAAAGATAAATGACCCAAACAGATAAAATCTAGAATGAAAGAGGAGAGATCACAAACACCACAGAAATACAAATAACTATAAGAGAATACTATGAAAAATTACATGTCAACAAACTGGACAATCTGGAAGAAATGGACAAATTTCTAGACACGCACACACTACCAAAACTCAAACAGGAAGACGGAGGAAATAGACAATTTTAGCAGGCCCATAACCAGCAAAGAAATTGAATCAGTTATCAAAAATAGAAGTCCTAGACCAGATGACTTCCCAGGGGAATTCTACCAGACATTTAAAGAAAAGTTAATACCTATTTTCCTCAAAATGTTCCAAACAATGGAAATGGAATGAACACTTCAAAATTAATTCTATGAAGCCAGCATTACTTTGATTCCAAAACCAGACAAAGACTCCACCAAAAAGGAGAATTATAGGCCAACAGCCCTGATGAGCCTGGATGCAAAAATTCTCAACAAGATACTAGCAAATCAAATTAAATAGTACATTAAAGAATTATTCACCATGATCAAGTGAGTTTAATTCCTGGGCCACAGGGCTGGTTCAATATTCACAAATCAATCAGTGTGATACACCACATTAATAAAAGAAAGGATAAGAACCATATGATCCTCTCAATAGATGCAGAAAAAGCATTTGACAAAATACCGCATTGCTTCCTAATAAAAACCCTCAAGAAAGTCAGGATAGAAGGAAATACCTCAACATCATAAAAGCCACATATGAAAGGCTCACAGCTAGTATCATTCTCAATGGGGAAAAACTGAGAGTTTTCCTGTTAAGGTCAGGAACATGACAGGGATGTCCACTCTCACCACTGTTATTCAACATAGTACTAGAAGTCCTAGCCTCAGCAAGCAGACAACAAAAAGAAATAAAAGGCATCCACATTGGCAAAGAAGTCAAACTTTCACTCTTTGCAGATGACATGATACTCTACATGGAAAACTGAAAGACTCCACCAAAAAACTGCCAGAATTGATACATAAGTTCAACAAAGTTCCAATTTTTGTTTTGTTTCTATACAGTAATAATGAAGTTTCAGAAAGAGAAATCAAGGTATTGGTCCCCTTTACAATTGAACCAAAAACCTTAAGATACCTAACCAAAAAGGTAAAAAAGCTGCACGCTGAAACTATTGAAAAGTTACGAAAGAAAATGAAGAAGAAATAAATAAATGGTAAAACATTCTAAGCTCATGGATTGGAAGAACGAATATTGTTAAAATGTCTATATTACCCAAAACAATCTACACATTTAATTCAGTCACTATCAAAATAATACCAACATTCTTCACAGAGTTAGAACAAACAATCTGAAATTTGTATGGGACCAGAAAAGACCCCAAATAGCCAAAGTAATGTTGAAAAAGAAAAGCAAAGCTGGAGGCATCACATTTCTGGAAAAGCTGTATTACAAATCTATCATCATCAAGACAGTATGGTACTGGCACAAAAACAGACACATAGATAAATGGAACAGAATATTGAACCCAGAAGTGGACCCACAAATGTATGGCCAACTAATATTTGACAAAGCAGGAAAGAATATCCAATAGATAAAAGACTGTCTCTTTAGCAAATGGTTCTGGGGAAACTGGACAGTGACATTCAAAATAATAAAACTGAACCACTTTATTATAACATACACAAAAATAAATTCAAAATGGATGAAAGACCTAAATGTGAGACAGGAAACAATTAAAATTCTAGAGGTGAAAACAAACAACAACCTCTTCGACCTCGGCCGCAGCAACTTCTTACTAGATGTGTCTCAGGGGGCAAGGGAAACAAAAGCAAAAATGAACTATTGGGACCTCATCAAGACAAAAAGCTTCTGCAAAGGTAAGGAAAAATCAACAAAACTTACAGACAACCAACAGCATGGGGGAAGATATTTGCAAATGACATGTCATATAAAGGGTTAGTATCCAAAATCTATGAAGAATTTATCAAACTCAATACCCCTAAAATAAATAATCCAGTGGAGAAATGGGCAGAAGACATGAATAGACACTTTTCCAAAGAAGACATCCAGATGGCTAATAGACACAGGAAAAGATGCTCAGCATCACTCATCTGGGAAATACAAATCAAAACCACAATGAGATACCACCTCACACTAATCAGAATGACTAAAATCAAGAACTCAGGAAACAACAGATGTTGGAGAGGATGCAGAGAAAGGGGAACCCTTTTGCACTGTTGGTGCAGCCACTCTGGAAAACAGTATGGAGGCTCCTCAATAAGTTAAAAATATAACTACCCTATGATCCAGCAATTGCACTACTAGGTATTTATCTAAAGGATACAGGAGTGCTGATTCAAAGGGGCACATGCACCCCAATGTTTACAGCAGTGCTATTAACAATAGCCAAATATGGGAAGTGCCCAAATGCCCATCAACTGATGAATGGATAAAGAATAAATGGTATATATATACAATGGAATACTCAGTAATCAAAAAGAATGAAATCTTGGATGGAACTAGAATGTATTTTGCTATGTGAAATAAGTCAAGCAGGGGAAGACAAAATCCTATGATTTCACTCATATGTGGAATTTTAGAAACACAACAGATGAACATAGGGGAAGGAAAAGAGAAGATAAAAAAAAGAGGGAGGCAAACCCCAAAGAGACTCTTAAATACAGAGAATAGATTAGGGGCTGCTAGAGGGGAAGTGGGGGGGGAGCTAAATGGGTGATAGGCATTAAGGAAGGGACTTGGGATAATCACTGGAAATGTAAGTGATGAATCACTGGATTCTACTCCTGAAAGCAATATTGCACTATATGTTAACTAACTTGAATTTAAATAAGTAAATTAAAAAAAATTATACTATACTTATCTACTCAATAAAGTCTTTTTCCACCACCCAAAAAAGGATAAGATTGCATTTTAATAGAACTAAGCTGCATACAAGATGCATACTTTTATTTCTATATTATAGTCACTAAAAATTACCAATAACATTAACATTTTTTATCCTTAACTTTACATAGAGAACTGTTCACTCTCTGTTCACTCACGGGGAAGGTTATGATCAATAAAATTCATCCCTTCCCCTTAGGAATCTCATATTGTATAAAGGGGAGTAATGCAATTAATACATACATATCTTAGAAACTACTCTGTATGATACTATAATGTTAGATACATGTCATCATATATTTGTCAAAGCCATTAGAATGTACCACGTCAAGAGTGAACCCTAATGTAAACTACGGACTTTGGATGATAAGGTGTCAATGATGGTTATAGATTGTAACAAATGTCCAACTCTGGTGTGGAATGTTGATAGCAGAAGAGGCTATGCATGTATAACATACATACTCTACATGCATATGGGCATGGATAGGGCCAGGGATTATATGAGAACTCTCTGTACTTTCTGCTCATTTTTTTCTGTGAACCTAAAACTGCTCTAAAAAAAGTCTATTAAAAGTACATATAATACAATGTTATATAAATGCCACCAGCAAAATTCTGTGAGGGGTTGGTCACTTTATGGGAGGAGGAGTTGAAAAGAGTTTGTGATGGATGGGTAGGACTGACAGGTATTCCAGTTAGGGGAAACAGGATGAGCAAACCTTGGCAGAGAGAAATTTAAAGGACATTTGGGTAGGAACAAGGGTTCTTGTGCCTCTTACCCTCAATCCTTCTGAGGTAATGGCCTGTGGAATATACAGACAAGGATTTACACCCAAATGAGAACTAAAGCACATTTTATTAATCTGAGCACGCATCTTAACAACTCAGAAAATGCAGGCCTCCAGTAAAGTGTGTTGGAAAAAAATGAGTGGGTCTTGTTTTTACACCTACTCTGTCCCCAGTTGAATTATCAACCTATTTGGAGGCAGAAAATATGAAACAAGGGGCTCGTACAAATAATTGTTCATCTCCAAGTACGTGATCCTGCCCTCCAGTGGCAGAGAAACCACTGAGCACAAGGCTCTTTCACTGTCCCTTCAACACAGTCAGGTGAATTCACTTGTAGGGAACCTCTGCGCTCCTCGTGGATTCAGGCAGAAGCAAGAAGTCAAATGAAGACTAGATCTTCCCAAGATCATACTCCCTTCCACCTTGACTCTAATGACTCAATATTTAATTTCATGGTAATCTTGCAGAATATAATAATTTGTTTTTTGTGCTTACACATCTATTCCCAATATTGATATATGCTTACCTAAACTTATTTATGTTCATTTTTAGACTTAACGTTAATAGAAATTTCCATTTATACACTAAGATAAACATCCAGTTTATCCTTTTGCCTTATAATCATTGCATTACTGAATTATTTTTCTTAATATGGGAAAACAATATTAGCAAAACCAAAAATGGCTGTTTTTTTTTTAAGTCTGGTTATTCTGGATTCTAGACATGAAAGAATCTTACACAAAAATAATGCACCTTGATAAAGATACTTTTTAGGGTTAGAGCAAAATGAAAATAATTGTAAGGTTGAAAGTTAAGGCATAGAGAAGCAGCAAGTTGGGACAGAGAAATAGAGATGAGCATGGATTTTTGTTTCAAAGAAAAAGTCTGTAAGAGGGCACAGAGAATTGAATTAGAACAAGGACAGTTCTGAAACAAGGTTTTAGTGTGGAAGAAATGTTATTGCCTGGATTTGGAAGAGCTGAAAAGATCTGGGTAACTGAGAACATTCAAGAGCTATTTTAATAACATCACCCACATGCACACTAACAAAAATGCCATTGAGAATTTGTTTTCCTACATGGATTTGTGAGCCAAAAATTAGTAGGATATAAGTTTCAACATACCCCAAGCTCCTTTGCCCTATTCCCCCAAATTCGTCCAATCAAGCACCCAGGCTCCTAAGCAGCCTGCAAAATTTAGGATAATGATCCTTTTTTTTCCTTCCTGTACAGACACTATGAATATTCTAAACAAGTGAATTCGATTGTTAAGCAAGTGAATGTGTTCATTTTAAAAATAAGTATTTTTAATACATACAGATGAACAATTTAACTTGTAAAATATTACAGCAAAAGGCTGTTTAAAGATTTGCAAGCACATAAAGATTAAACAAGCTGGCACTAGTTCAAGTATTTACCAAAACACAATGCAGATACAGAAATCAATGAAGGTCCATTAACTAAATCCTGTAAAACTACAATTCTGTGGTCAAGTAGTCTGGATAGCCTCATGTGTCCTCTGGAGCTACAGTGTATGGAATGGAGGGATGATACAGAAGACATATGGAGACAGGGTAGGTGCCCAGTGTGTGGAAGTCAGGAGAAATCATAACCAGGAAAGATTCTAGGGGGAACATCCCAAGCAGAGAAACCCTCATTCTTAACACTTACCTCCAATATCTTAAAAAGACCAACTAAAGAATAAGCCTGATTAGTGAGACAGACAAACATTACCCAGAGGTATCTGGCTTGCTGCACTTTCTATAACTGAGCTAGATAGGTTGATGAGTACTTTCACACACACACATGCACACACACACACACACACACACACACACCATCTTTATGACACTTACCCCCTCTCATCCCCACATACAATATATTTTCCCTTTTACACATGGAATCTAAAATGGAGGAGGCAAGAAAACAAATGCGGGGTTGTATAACACTAAAACTAAGACCAGGTAGAATAGTTCATTCAGCGTGGGTATGGGGGAAAAAAAGGTGAGTTTTGAAAAGTGTTTTACAATAATTGAGCTAGATGTGAAATCTGCTAGGGTGCAGAAACGGTTTTGATGCAGTTAAACAATACACCCATGAATGTTACCTTTAGGAGTTATTGCCCTGCATTTGCCTCATCTGAGAACTACTAGATACCTGGCATACCTTCGCCTTCCATCTGGGATTCCCTTCTCCTCCTCTTCATCCTTCCTCATACTCTTTCTATTTAGTTTCTTCTAATCTGGAAAGGCCTTTACATTTCCTTTGCATCACTCTGTGTATTTGACCATCTCTACTTTGAGGACATGAATTTGAATTAATATAGAGGTCAGGAAGTTCAGCAATTCATTCTATTCCCCATCAATATTAATGGCATCTTTATTTTTCCCCCCGTTGCTCCACAGTGTAAAAGTAACATGCTATGGATTTAAAAAAAACACTAGGCATAAACATAATGTTTTATATCCTGCAATTTTTAAAATAATTTTTAATGGCTGTCAGGTTTTCCATTATATTCATGTATTGTAACTCAGATCATAATGCCCCAAAATCTTATTGCTATAATATTATAAAAACATCTCTAGGTTTGGATTGTAATAATTATTGATTTACATCTCTCACACTAGAAAATAATCATAAATAATTATCCCATTTTTTTTTTTTTCAGAAAAAAGAGCTTTCCCATCCAGGGATAGCTATAATATTATTCAAGCTTGCACAATGTTAGAAGGCATGTTGGGGAGTGAGGGTGAGGTCATGAGGTATACCAACTGAGTCTTTAAACCAGCAATTTCTAAATGGCTCCCAAGTCTCCCCAAGTGTTATAAGAACATAGCAGTGTGATGGCTGGAAAATATTTTTAGTATTTCAAAAAACTTAAGCAGAATATACACATGCCTACATAAAGGCAATATGATCTAAGTAAAGTATTAATTATTTTTGGCTTTGCTGATGCTACTTAACTCATGTTGTTTAGAATTTATTAGCACTTTTATATGAGTAGTAAAATATTTTTATAAGAATTGCTTAATTAGTTTGAGGTAGACAAACATCAAGTATCATAAGTCCATGCTGACACAGTAGCAAAAAGGTTCTTGATAATGAAAAGAAATTATTAGGAGTTACTAATTTAGGAAGATTTCTAAAACAAATATTCAGGTTTTAGCTCAGCCTTTAAATACGTTCCTTTGTGAAAACCTGGTTTAGATATTCTCTTGGGCCTCTTGCAGCAAAACTTAGAATGCATTTAGCCACCTGGTATAGCAGAGATACCATGAGGAATGGTACTCAAGAAAAAGGATGTGGAAAAGAAAAGCACAAAAAGTTGCTTGGAATAAAAAAAAATATTAGTCAAGTCCTGGTGGACTTGTTCATATTGTCATTGAAACTCAAATGATTTCAGGGCAAAGATTGTTACATCCTTGAAAGAGAAGTAATCAACCAAATAACAGTAAAGTGTAAATGCTATTGTGGAAAGAGCACTTGGTCAGGTTAAATTCTAGGTTCTGAAATTAGGGTAACTGGGATTTTAACTTCAGATCCATCACTTACCAGTAATATGGTTTGGGGAAATTTATGGATTCATTTTGTTCTAAATAACCCCATTTAAAAAATGTAGATAATATATCTGATTTACAGGGTTCTGCTAATTTTAAATGTGTGCTTGCATATGTTAACTATCAAAAAGTTATTATCATTTGCTGGATGACCTTGGGAAAGTCACTTAATGTTCCTCATTTTCTAAATGTAAAATGAGAGACTTTGTCTAGATGATCTATCTGTAACTTCTGAGACACAATTACTGCATTATTTTAGAATGCTTATGGTTTAAAAATATTTAATAAATGAAAACATACTAAAATTGAAGTCCAACATGGATTAAGCTTGCAAGACTAAGAACTCTCATTATCTCAGTGCCCTGAGATTTATTTCCTTTTTCCTCGCTAGTGTTGTGTTTTGGGCTTTGAATCCCACGATTACAAATTTTTTTATAGATGGGTCATTTGTATCATTTTTCTGATTTCAAAATATCAGTCTTAGATAGTCAATCTTCCCCCCTCCTTAACCACCCAAAGTGGCTACATGTTTATGTATACAAGTATATAAGATGTACCAGTTCTTTTTTTTAAAATTGAAACCTTGAAACCTTGGATACAACAGCTGTCAAACAGAGATTAGTAATTGCTAGGTCAGGCTCATCTAGTTCCTAGAGACTGTGATAAACAACTCAGTTAATGTTAGCACAGTGAGAAAGGGGACTGATCCCTCTGCTTTACATGAAATAAAAAAAAGTCAATAGTGAGTCAGTAGTGTTATCTCTCTTTAAAATGACCAGCATATATTTTCCTGTTTAGTTCTATGACCTAAAAGTGTTTTCAGCCAGGTGAGACCCTAACAAGTCATGGACCATACACAGGGTAGTCATCAATCCTTCTTTTACTGTCTGAATGTTAGATTCTCAAACCTCTCCAGCAGAATAAAAGGTGAAATAAATTGCTAGGTTTAAATTTAACACCTAGCTCCCATGTTGAATAATTTGGCTGTGTTGGAAACCTTGATAGAGTAGCAATGAGTGGCCCAATCTATAATGTGTAATGTATCAACTAAAATTTTATACTGGATTCTTCCAGCACACTTGGCTCCTATGTGGCTGTGAAAGATGAAAGGCATTTGGCACGAAAACCTGAATACTAAAGTCTCAGCAGACTTCTTCCCCAAATATACACAACACACACACACACACAGACACACACACACACACACACACACACACACACACACACACAGAATAATAGAACAACATGATTTTGTTGAGAAAACATAAGCAAACTTAAATGAATAAAATGATTGACAGAAATGTAGACAAGGAGAACTTGTACATAGGCTTTCAACATAAAAGAGAGAAGAAGCAATACATAAATAAATAGCATTTTGAAATCTCCTGCATTTATACTCTGAAGCCAGTCTCATCTTGACATTCCTCTGCTTAAAACTCTTTAGTGGCTCTCCAGCACCATCAGAATGTTTAATTCCTACAACAAGCCATGATTTCCCATCTTGTATGTCTGTAAGCGTATGGGGCACTTATAATGTACTAAATCATGAGCTAAGAGCTAGGACTGTAATGGTGAACAGATACACAGTCTGTTTTCCTATATTTTAATCTACTCTACTGGGAATAATAGATACTCATCAAATAATGACCCAAAAATGTGAAAGTGGATAGTAGTCAGTTCTTTGAGAGATACGTTGTGCATTTAATGTGGGGCATTCAACACAGTCTAGAGTTTTAAGGCAGAAGAAAAAGAAAATACAAAAGCCCTATAGCAGGAAGGAACATAATACATTTGAAGAATTGCAAAATGGATATTGGAATAAAGAGAGGAGGAAGGTATAAAAGAGACAGTGGTAGGAGACAGAGAAGTATATAGGGGCTAGATCTAGAGAAACCTCTGAATTATGTTTCGGTATTTATCCTGAGTATTAGGAAATCATTAATTTGTTTAATCAAGGGATTCTTTTATGAATTTGGTATCTTAAAACAAGAGTTGGCAAATATGTTCCTCTGGTCCAATCTAACTTACTGCCTGTTCTGTAAACAAAGTTTTATTGGTCACAGCCATATCCATTTTTTAATACATTCTCAATGGATGTGTTTGAGCTATAATTAGAGTTGTCTAGTTGCAACAGAGAATACACGTCCGACAAGCTAAAAATATTTGCCATCTGCCCCTTTACTGAAAAATTTTGCTAACCTTTGCTCTAAATTATTACTATGGCTTCTGTGTAGAGAATAAACTTGAGGAGGCAAGAGTGGATATACAAGGATCAGTTTAAAGAATTTTGGCTTTAGTAGTACAGGCCAGAAATGGTGGCATGAATTAAGTGGTACTGATGTTAGAGATACAGAACTACTGATGGATTTGAGAAAGATTTAAGAAATAAATTGGGTAGAAATCAATGATTTATTGGATATGGTGCATGAATCAGAGAAAAGTTTTAAGGATAAATTTTATGTTTATGTCTTGTACTGCTAGATAAATAGTAGTGTCATTTACTGGAAATGTACCAGATTTATGATGAACATTGTAAGTTTAATTTTGGACATGTTAGGTTTGAGCTATCTTTTAAACAACCAAGAAAAGATGGAATGTTTTCAGTTGTGTTTGGAGCTCAGATAAGAAATCTGAGGTAGGGATAGAAAGCTGTGATCATATGTGATTAGGATTCATGGGTGTAGATGGGATTGTCTAGAAAGATATCTTTACCTAGATAAATATAGTATAAGCCTTGAGAGCTCCAATGTTTCAAAGCTAGGTACAGTGACATGACCTGCAAAGGGAAATAAGGGAACATGTTCAAAGATAGAAAGAAAAGGTTATTATCAGGGAAGTCTAGGAAGAAGAAAGTTTCAAGAAGGGCAGGATGGTCAATAGTAGATGAGAACTGACCAAACAGTGCCTTGGATATATGACAATAGAAATCATTGGTAGCCTAAGGAACATCTGCTAAAAACAGTGATGGATGTTGGAGCCAGATGTAGAAAATATCAAAAGTTGGAATTGAAAATATACAGGCAATTCTGAAACAGTTTGTTAATAGGGAAAGAATGTTACTTGATATATCCCTCCACGAAGGCTAAGTGGTAAGATTAGACATCCCTTCTGCAAAGATTTCTCTGACACTCCACCTACTCCTCAAGACTGTATTAAAGCCTTCTTACATAAATTCTCATATTATTAATTCTAACTGTGGCACATATTACACTGTTTTGCCACTGGCAGTCTCCTCTTATTAAATTGTAATCCATTTGAATGGCAGAGTTGAGTTTTATTTTACAATTGTACCCTCGGCACTTAGCTCTCAATAAGTAGCTTGCTTTTAAGAACAGAAAAACAAATAATGTAACAGACTTCCCAGAACTATATATAGGATAAATATATATGTTTTTGTGTATGTATGCATAGGTGTGTATACACAAAACACACATACATTGTATTTTGAATTAAAAAAATACACTGCTAAATCATAGGGATTATTATTAGTGTAAAATTTTTTTGTCTTAACAAAAACTTTATTAAAGAAATTCTTTTTTTTTTTGCTGCTATGGTATCAATTTAAAAACTTAAAATTAACTGAAATTTAAATATTTAAAATTTAAAATACACAAAACATGATAATGGATGGTGATTATGTTTGGTTAACTCTATGTAAAGTATTATATTTTCCAGTGGACCTAGTTATTGGAAACAGAGGTAGTCATAAATATGTTTTAATTAACTGAAGACTATACATTTTTCCCAAATGTAAAAATTAAGTTAATATGTGAACATGCATTCTCTAGACTCTTTGAGCTGAGGTCAAGGTATTAAAAGTCAATATAAAAATGTATTTCATGAAAATCTAGAAGTAAAAATACAGAGAGGAAGTATCTTTTAGTGAAATCTTACAAATTGCCAACCAAATACTAGTAGAGATGCGGTTCTGTTATTTTTGAAAGCAAGATGTTTTATACCTAAGAATAACATGTTGTTTTTCTTTTTACTGTAGGAAATACACTTCCTCATACATTAGAGGAATAGAAATCATCTACCCGTCAGCTGTCACTTCAGATGTGAGGCAGCATAATGGGCTCCCAGGCAACTGCTGAAAATATCTCAGAAAGGGCTTTTCAGAAGTTTGTGGCCTGATGCATACACAATGCAGTGGTGTGGCTGTTAATATTATTTAGGAGTAAATTAGTAATTTTTCCACCACAGAACAGCACTGGAAAGCTAGAAAGCAACTACAACTTTCCTTGACGTTGGTGAACATTCATCATTGCCTTATATATTTTTAGCTTTTAAAACACTTCTATTAAAGACTTTATTTTTTACAGAAGCTTTAAGTTTACAACAAAATCAAGAGGATTTCCTCATTCTTAGATGTAGATTGTAAATTTTGTCAGGAATATCACATAAGTGGTTTTGTGTTCTTCCCAGTACAATTTATCAGGAGGTACATGATGTTGATTTGCCACAATGCTGTTAATTTTAACCTTGATCAGGTAGTGTCCTCTAGGTGTACATAATGTAAAGTTAGTATTTTTCTATTTTGATTAAAATTTATTCATGGAAGATGTTTTAACATGATATAATGTTCTTCATAAAACTTTCCTCTACTATTAATATCTAGTGATTTTCTAGCTCCATCATTCCTTTCTCATTCAGTAGTATGCTTTCTAATATACATAGGAGTGTTTACTTGTTGTTTATTTTAATCTGTGTATCTTTATGGATTTATACTTCATTCACTAAATTATAGTCCATTAGTCTCATTATTTATGTTAATGTACAAATGTCCCAGATGTGGGAAGCCAAAGTCCCTTCAATTGTGTCCCATTTTCTTTTGACATATTCCCATCATTGTTTGAGTTATTTCCTATTTTCTAGCACAATAAGAGTTTTGAGGCTCATTCTGAAATTTTCATGTCCCTAACTTTGGAATCAGTTATATCCCCCAGGGTTCTGATTCATTTTACTTAAGAATAATACTTAGAAATCAAGGTCTGCACAATTTAGTGTGGTACTTTTGATTGGTTCTTTAAGTGTGCTCATAACTAATGCTTCTAGATCCTCTTTGTTAGGAAATACATACACAAACATACATACTAAAACATACATTTACACATATATAATACCTATCATCTATTTATTATCTATCGTTCTCTCTCTAGGTATGTGTTTCAATTGATACTTCCATTGCCAATCCAACACCATAGCATATAATCTATTCCTCCACGTTTTCTTATTTGTAACTTAAGTGTGGTTTTACCATCTTATACTCCAACTTGAATGTTTCAGAGTTCCAAATGTTCTACATCCTTGCCAATATTTGGTGCTATCATTCTTTTTTGATTTTAGCCATTCCAGTAGTTAAATAGTGGTATTTTATGGGGTCTATTTGGCATTTACCAATGACTAATAACATTGATATCCTTGTTAGTTGTTTATATATCTTCCTTTATGAAATGTCTGTTCATGTTTTCTCCCTTATTTGTTCAGTTATTTCTTTTTTTTTTGATTGTGCTGTACAAATCCATTATACATTCCATATTCTGTATAATGTTCTTTGTCAAATGTGTCATGGATTTTTCTTACAGCTGTTGGCTGACCCTTCCAATTTCTTAGCACTGTATTTTGCTGAATGGAGAATTTTTTTAAATTTTGATAAAGTCTAATTTATCATCTATTGTGTTAACCTTGCAGATTATTGTTATTTGTGTTCTGTTCGAGAATTTTTTGCCTCCATCTGCCCCCACCTTATTTAAACAGATATTTTCCTTTTTTTCTTCAGTTTTTTTATGTTGATATTTATGATCCACATCAAATTATTTGGATAAGATATAAGATAGGGGTTGCTTTCCTTTTCCCCATATGGATGTCCAGTTGTTTCAGCACCATTTGTTGAAAAGATTTTCTTTTTCTCCATTGAATTGTTATGGATCTTTGTCTAAAATCAATTGACCATGTATGAGTACATTTCTGAATTCTATCCTTGTGTGAACACTACACTGTCTTGATTACTTTATTTTTATTCTTTAAATCAGGTTACTTAATTCCTTAAATTTTGTTTTTCAAGATTATTTGGCTTTCCATGTCTATAACATTTCTATAGGAATTTTAGAATCATCTTGTTAATATCTATTTTAAAAGTGATCTTTCTGGATTACCTATTATATTTCATTTTCTAAGAAGAGTAACAACAAGAAGTGAAATAAAGACAAATTTTACTTGTATCTAAGTTTAGAAAAAAAATATTTTTTCAATGAGTCCTGAGTCTTTTCAATGAAACTTCTTTAAGCTTTTCAAATTTATGTACTAATAGAGATATACATTCATTGGAAAATTTGAAGGTAACATAGAATTTCTAAATTCCATTAACAGCCATCTGTAACTTATAGTTCCTCAAAATAATTTCAAAGGTACAATACATTCTGCCATGATCACTTCAAAATTATATTGAAAACTTAGAGAAAAATGTTTGAAAACTCTTTACAAAATGGTTTTTGTGAAGTTTTTCAATAAAATTAATATTGAGCTAGCATACAAAGAATTCACTCTTTAGAATTTTTAAAGAAGCTAGTCAAATAGGTAAAACAAGAAAGTAGCTAAGAAAATAGCTTCCTAATATAGATAACCTTGGAATCTCAGTATTCCCTCTTGGTTAATAGCTAAATCTCAAACCATATAAGCAAAACAAACAAACATAAATTAACACCAGTTCCTTATTGGTAATTACCAAAGTTTATAAAAGAACTACCTATGATATGTTTTACTTGACATGATCTTTTGCCAAAACCCTCTCTGTTCCCAATACTGCTTAGAAAAATGTCTTTTAAGTGAGGGCCTGAAAACTGAGATCAATACTTCAAAGAGATAGGGATGCTAACAGCACAACTTTATGGCATGGCAACTTTAAGTCCTAATCATCCCAACTAGATCTTGCCTTTTATTCTATCTTGTTACTGTACTGATAGTTCCAGGGTCATGACATCACAGGAATGGGACAATGAGGACTTAAAAATCATGCAGTTTGTAATTCCAAATCCTGTCTTCAATGACTTCTCCATGATAAACTTTGTTGGAGCCACAGAGAAAATGAGAAAAATTAGAACAAGGTGGCAAATGTTTCATAAAATTAAATTTATTAATCTTTTTATCCCATGCCCTTGTTGCTTTTATATTAAAATAGCTTCTACTTTATGAAATTATATGCTATCTACATATAACACACACTTATTTAGTAAAATGAAAAACTGGTTGTAGGTCACTAAATTTAGGAGAGGAAAGCTCTAGAACTTCTGATTTTAACGCAATCTTTCCCTTCCTTCATTGAATTCTAGAATGTCCCTTATAATAACCATGACAATATTAGGTAGTTTACAATCTTAAAAATTTAAGGTTTATCTTAGATATTCTTATGCTATGAAGTAAGCTTATATAAGTATTGTGATAATTCTACCAGAGTTCACTTGACTGTCCAGAGTCCATCTAATCAATCATGTGTTTCATGAGCCAGATAGTCTCTAGGTAAGACACTCTATGGGTGTGTCATAAACTACAATTACTGAAACAGGTAATTCAGTTTTTAAAGAAATTAACCTGATATGTAAAAGCCTTAGCAAAATAGGACAGTAAGAAGTCATCTCCAATCAGTCTAAGAAACAACTCAGCCCAAGGTAAGTGTTCTAAGACAAAGTGATTTTAAAACTAGAAAGAGAAACTAGAAAGTTGGAACCTGGGTAGTGATAAAGTAAGGCCAAAAATTTAGCAACGGAGAGGGAAGAGGGAAGGGGAAGGATAGGGTCAGAAATTAAATTTCTTTTTCTCTTCTAAGTAGCAACATTCTTCTTGGCAGGAAATTCTTTTATTATTAAAGTATTTTGAATCTTTGAAAGATGATTTCCCACTCTCCACTCACAGCATGGTTCACTTTGGAAAGGGATGTCAAAATAATGAGAGGACTATACATTTCTGCTTCAGAAAAGAAAGAAAACTTGGGAGAAGAGAATATGGGGAATAACATGAGAAATAGAGCAGGTATTGAGGTATGAAGAAGTGAGAATGTGAGCAACATGATGGCATATAGGCATCCACTGAAAATCATATAATAGCCATCATGGTCAAACAATTTTTAAAAACAAGTTCTATTTTAAGTAGTTTACATTGTGATGGTATTAAATAACTATCCTTTTTTTACCTCCAAATCTCCAGTTTGAGGAAATGAAGACAAACAAGATAATTTCAAATCTAAGTTGCCACAGAGTGGAAAAGGACTAAAATCTTTCTGTCCGCTATCCGAAAAATTGACCTTTGGTTAACTCTAGCTTTGTTTCCTATAGTAACCAAAAAAAGGAGTATCTTTGTCAACCGTGCTTCTGGGGTTGGTTATGATAGAAATGACATATGTTTGTTAAATTATGTCTAAACATGAAGAAACTATAAATGTGGTGACAGTCCTTTCCTCTGGAACATGTTCATATAGCAACACCTTTATCTCTTAGTTGATCAGAGTAGCTAACTTCCTCCAACAGGTACTTTCAGTTCCTTTTGACTTTAAGTCTTAGGGTTTCTAGGAAATAGAAAAGCCTTTCTATGTATTGAACATGATTATACAAAGAATCTGTTAAATTGGGCACAAGACATGGTCTGGGACCCAAATTCATAGGCCTGGCAAACAAATTTAATGTGACAGATACTATGCTTATTTGTAGGCATCATTTTAGTTTTTATAATGCTAGTGGTATCATTCCACCTTAACCCCATAGATTGCTAAATCTTAGCCAAGGAGTTTTCTCCAGTTTGATTCATTCATGCTACTTTTTCAGAGGACAGAGGCTCATAGGAATCTACAAATACTTATATAATTCCTGGACAACAGTAGAAATAAAAACACCTTTTTTCCCTAACCAAGGCACTCTAATATATCAAAAGTGGGAATTTCACATATTGAAAGAGTTTTCTAAAAATCAACTTTTGAGGAAAGACTTCAGGCCATCCTGACATCATACATACCAGTAGACAAAATCTTTTACTTTCCACAGGCATGTATTCTATAAAAGCCACTGCCACCAGGTTCCTGGGAGATTTGGCTGGGGATTCCTGCATTTACCTTGGGAGTGCCCCATTAAAAAATTCTTCTGAGAAATAGCATATTTTTCAAAATACATTGTGAATCATTTCATCTTTTTGTTAGGCACAGTAAGAGTCTAATAATGCCTTTAATATCCCTCTTTTATTCAGATGATGTCATTAATACCATCACAACATTAACCAAGCAAATAAGTACTATGAACAGGTATTACTTCATTAGGTAATTCCCATGGTCCAAATTTCTTCTAGCCTCTTTTATAATTGATTTGTCCACTTCATTTTGTGAAGTGTGCTTTTGGAAACAAACAAGGCTTTCTTATTGTGTTAAAGAGTAGAGCTTTGAAGTTCAGAGTCTGACATGTTTTAACTACAACTTTTGTAGCTCTGTCAGCAAAATGAACTACTAATCTGAGCAGGCAGTTGTAAAGTTTCTAACAAATAAGCTATTAATTTATCATTAGTTAATTTTTAGTTCTTATTGAAATTAAAACTCTACTTTTAAATTTTTGCATGACAGACACTATATATTTATTTGTAGTAAATATATATTATGTATTTAAGTCTAACCAAGAATCATTCCTCTAGTAATTGCCATTAATTCATTTGCCTATGCAAATTTAATTCTAGACAAAACATAAACTTCCAGTGTCTTACAATAAATCATTACAGCATAGAAGGGTTTAAGTTGGCCATTTTCCCCAAGTACATGACACATCAGTAAACACTATCAAATATGCAATATGAAAAGGAGTATCAAGTAATTCCACCTGGGTTTTTCAAATTTTGAAATTCTAAGAGCTGGAAGGGAGACAATAGCAATTTCACTTGTTTAAAAGCCTCTTTAGATCCTAGGGACAGAAACAGATCCTAGGAAGAATTGTCCTGTATTTGTTTCATCAAAGATTTGGTCCATTCTGCAAAATCTGTAATCTTGTCTATAATGCTGTACTAGACCCAAAAATTGTCCAAGTTTTGTGTGTGTGTAGTAGTAGTAGGCCACTTTATCTGCAAAATTGGATTATTCCCATATTGTAACACTCTGTGGCCTATAACTGACAACAGGTGCCCTACATATTTATCTCAGATAAGTAATATTGCAATTTGTCTATTGAGGTCTTATGCATTTGTGAATCAAATAATTTTAACAAAGCCAAAGTATTAGTTTTGCATTGTTTTTTTAAAGTTTTGGAGGCTACTAGAAAGCATCTACATTTTGAATAATTATAAATGGCTTTAGTAGAACAAACTTCTCTAAGTTATCCTGTAAATGACTAGAGACAATAGTGAGGGAGTCTTGAAACCCTCGAGTAATTCTTTATCATAAATATTGAGGTGCTTTTAAGTAAAATCAAACAAAAATCTCAATTGGTCCACTAGAGGGACAGAAAAAGTAGAACATAGATCAATCATAGGAAAAGACTTTGCAGATAACAGTACTGAAATCAGAATAGTTGCAGGGTTAGGAACTACAGGGGTTAATGAGTTTTCTAAGATCTTGTACAGATCTCTATAGTGGCTAACCAGTCTCTCTTAGCTTTTTTTTTTATGGAAACATGGGAATATTACACAGTGAATACTCCCTTTTTAAATTATCTGTTCTTATTCTAGTTCTTTTTTACCTAATTTTATTCTTTCTAATTGAACATCTGACAATGGATTTTTATTTACCTCATGGCCATACCTTATCTTTTTGGAAAATTATTTGTATTAGCTTTATATATTTTTTTTTTTTAATTTATTTTTGGGACAGAGAGAGACAGAGCATGAACGGGGGAGGGGCAGAGAGAGAGGGAGACACAGAATGGGAAACAGGCTCCAGGCCATCAGCCCAGAGCCTGACGCGGGGCTCGAACTCACGGACCGCGAGATCGTGACCTGGCTGAAGTCGGACGCTTAACCGACTGCGCCACCCAGGCGCCCCAGCTTTATATTTTTAATTAAACCAGAATCATAGTTCCCTAGGACCCAAAGCTATGCATACAATTGTCTCAGCTCAGGGTGCTTTTTTAGAACAGTGTAAGACTGCCACTCTCTGGTATATCCCTTTTATTCCAGAAGGCAGAGAATAACCAATCCAAGTGCCTTTTTCCTAAGGTAGCTTCACAAACATTCCAACTGGAGTATAGAATATGAGCCTTTAATTTGCACAGCAAAGCTTTCCCCCAGTAGGTTTACAGGAGATTCAGAACAAAGAACGCCTGTTTCTCAATCAGAGCAACTATCTATAAAGGAATTGTGGAGGGCAAGAAACAAGTAAAGGATGATCCAAAACAGCTACAACCTGCTCTGTTGCCAAGTGGAAAGTGAGAAATTTCCAAGGAAACTGCAGAATAAGTAACACCAGTAGTTATCAGAAAAGGCAAGGATAGATTAGCCTGAGAAAAAGTTATTGACACGTGGTTCACTAGTCCCCACTGTCAAGATTCCCTCCACGTTTCTATCTACTTTAAGCCATTTGCCAAGTATTTCCTAGCTGAGGGTTGTCCCTTAAACTCTTTTGATTCTCTTATCCTTATAATCCCTACATCCTTCAGAGTCTCTTTCTGCAATCCCCTTCCCAATTCCCTGGCTTTTTGCAAAAAGGACATAGATTTACTGTCTCTTTTCTTGCTTTCTTTCCTTCATAGGTTGGCCAGAGTAGGGATTATTCCCTTTAGTAGAGTTCTAACTGAGCAGCCAACAGAGCTATAAGGTTGTACAGTGTCTATAATGTTGCACTAGATTATTCTCAAATAGTAGCTACTGCTAACATATGAGTAAGAGTCTGTTCTTGCCATCTAACCACCTTTTCTGTAAACTGGGTTTAGATAATGGGCATGAGAGCCAACACAAAGGTAGTTAGGCCAGGAGGCAATTTTTCTCTCCCTGGGATCTATGAGGATAGATTTTGAGAAAATTCCAACAAACCAATGAAAGATATCAGCGGAACCTTACCCATCTTCTGAGTATACTGCTGCAACTTCTCCCAACTCATCTTTACCAGAAAGATATCAAGTAAGTGGCTGTTAGCAAACTCTCTCAGTGGATCTCTATTGCTCTTAGCTCATCCATATTTTGGGAGGAGGGGAGGAACAGATAGTTGATTTCCCTTGGCCACCATACCCCTTGATGTGGTGACTGTCTGCACCCCAACATTTGCACTATCAAAGGATGAAATTACCAGTTTTCTAAAGTAAATACTCTAAGAAAAAGGATGGGGAGGAGTCTCTTCCCTTATTTTCAACAGGGATAATTAAGCTTCTTATTATTTATTTTATTTGCACTTACTATATACAGGGTTATTTTTTTGCAATAAAATAGAATTTTCCCATAACATGTAAATAGGAAATTTCACAAATTTCACTGAAATTATTTGTTATTGAATTATGTTGTATAATTTCTTTTCTCATCTTTACAATAGCAAAAACTACAGAGATGCTTGTGTATGTTAACAATTTTACTCCTCTGTGCATAGAGAAAACTGATAATCAACTTGATAGACTTAAGGAAAATGGCCTCCATGGTTTATAATCATCATTGCCAATTATTAAATTCTTATTCTAAATAGCTGATAACCAATGGCACTGTTTGTAACAGATCTCTTTCCCCTGTGCTGCTCATTATTCTCATCATCACTGCATGGACTATAACATGTACTCAAGCTTTGTAAAACTTGTACTGTCCCTATCCACAGCCATCCAACTAATTAATTCTCTTCAATCTCAACATTACTCATAGAAGCAACATATTTCACTGATCATAGTGGTTAACTCAGCCAATGATTCAATTGAAGCTGCTAAGGGAATATTTAATTTTTGAAAAGAGATCCTCCATGCAGCAAACTAGCAATATCAGAAGTACTTATATCCATATGATATTCTCTAGTGCTTTTTAACTTTGGAAAGCTTTCCTGGACTTCACAGCACATTAAGAAAAATGAGTGTGACATAAGGGAAAATTACCACAGGTTTCAATATTTTGTAAGATGTAATGATATATTTTATGGCAATGCAGAGATTACTATACTCACTAAAGGGAAGTTATAATACGGTCACATATTTTTTGATGGATTGAAATAAATTGCATTAGATAGCCAATAATTCCTAAAAATTAAGTTTAGTATTTTTTAAAAAATAATATAAACTTGTTATAATGTGAATATATCTGGTCAACACAGACAATAGTCTAATCTTTTAGCCATTCATTAATTCATTCTGACTTGGTAATTACTTAGTGATATATAGAACACATGGCCTCTACCGAAACCACAGGGTGAAGGGTGTTGTCAGTGGTGCTAACTGGTAGTGAAAGTCCTGATTGCCCACCAGTCTTCTTCAGACACAATCCCAGGGAGTAGTAGATAGGGTAGAGCAAGAGGGCTAGTTGGAGGTGGAAGTCCAGACTCCTGACATGGTCTCCACTAACGCTGGGGGTGGGGCTTTAGAATACATTGCGAGGTTGAAGCCCCACTCCCTTACTTTTATGTCTTTGACACCACTCTAGCAGAAAGATTGGGTCCCCACTTGTCCTTGCCAGAATGGATGGGGGTCAAGGCAATACCTTTTCTGTAGTATTTTGCCTGAGTAAAATGGTTATTATATACAAATTTTTGGTCTTGCTAGTTTCTATCTTTCCTGGTGCTTTGATTAGAGACTGCAGGTTCTGTTGTTGTTTGTTTTGTTTTGTCTGTGTCCATTGGAATTTCTAAGTTGCCCACTTCTTGAACTCTAATCATGGGATATATGAGAGAAAAAGTATGGAAGTATTGAATCACTATATTGTACACCTGAAACTAATATTACACTGCATGTTAACTAACTGAAATTTAAATAAAAACCAAAAAAAAAAAAAAAAGAAAGAAAGAAAAACCAAGGCATTCACTACCATACTGGTCAAAAAAATTAAATTTTGGATTATTTTGAGAATACCTTCTTGGAAATGTTTAATTTCTCAACTAAGAAAAATATAGGCTATATATAAATATATAATATTCAATATTTTATAATACTGAAGTATAAAACTTCAATTTCATTTATTTAGTTCCCAAGGTTAGTTACCATTTTTTGTAACAGCAAACCAGTCAGGAAACTTAATCTTTACCAGAGCAATTTTTTTTTCTCCTGGAAGGTGGCATGCTTACTTTCTTGAAATAATATTAAGTCATATCATTTCTCAATATTTACTGCTCATATGAATAACTTTATATGTTCTAAAGCCTGTAACTTATAACACATATAGTAGTGGGATATTGGGCCAACCATATATTGTGCTATAATTCAGGAAGTGAATATGAACAGAAATATCTGCCTTATGAGAGACCCTCCACCCAGCACCTTTACATGACTTCTCTAAGAAAACAAGGTATTATTAAGCTTCTTAATACACTTTTAGTTTTTTTTTTAAATTTTTTTAATGTTTATTTATTTTTGAGAGAGAGAGTCAGAGTGTGAGCAGTGGAGGGGCAAAGAGAGGGAGACACAGAATCCGAAACAGGCTCCAGGTGCCGAGCCATCAGCACAGAGCCCAATGTGGGGCTTGAACTCACAAACCATGAGATCATGACCCGAGCCAAAGTTGGACACTCAACCGACTAAGCCACCCAGGTGTCTCTACACACTTTTAAATGATAGTAAAAGTAGAATAGACAGTCACTACTCCTAGTGCAAATGAAATGACTTGATGTAGAAATTGTTCAGTCTACTGAGTTTCAAGAACTGGCTTGAATATGTCACTGCATAGATGAGATGATGCCAGCTTGCTAGTTTCACTTCAAACTTCTCAAATAGATGCTTCATTTTAGCTGATGCCAAGTCATATGAAACGCCAATGTTTGGATTCTTTTAGATCTAGTAAATTCACCAGACTGTCCCTCCAATTACTAAGATTCCTCATCTGGAACATGTCTGGATAGTGTCCAAAAGAGAAATTAGCTCTTCTAATAAGTTTTAATAGTAACAACTGCTTTCTTTATTTTTAAATCATATTTGAGTTTTAAATATATTTTTTTCTCCAGCTAAAAATTAATAAGTCTTGATTTAAAAGAATGGCCACACTGATGTCTGTCAAGCTCACCCAAATAGCCACTTATCACCTATGAAATTAACATGTCCCTCCAAATCTTGTTTGTGTCCCTGATAAAATGTATATAAAACCTGTCCCTAAATTTTGATCACTACTCCAGAAGTGTTTAGATCTGTGCTTATATGTATTTATATGTCTTGGTTGTTTTTAAGTCTCTACTTATTCTATATTTCTTGATCATGCATAGAAGAACCCTTTGGTGAGTTGGATGAAGCCCTATTGAAAGTGTCTGTGAAATCAGTCATGCCCTTTGAACTATTTATCATCCAACATATAGATCAATTTTATTGGAAAGGTTTGATTAAATTTATTTCAGTGGAAGTTTATGGGAATCCTGAAATAGGATTTTATTTTTAGATCACAACATACTTAGCCTTATCATGCTTGCATTGGGTATTCATGACTAGGTGAAAATTGTCATTTTCTGTCATCTCTTCCTAAAAAACTGGAGACAAAAAAAGCATGCTGATGACATTGTTTTATTGTCAGATGTAGAAGTGGATTCAATAAAAACTGTTCTAGCTAATTACTGTCAGAATAATTTTTAAACTCAAATGATCATTTTTGTAACTATATTCTAACATTTAATTGGTATATATTTATGAATCCTAGAGTAAATAAAATTGTTGAAATACTTGGAGACAGATTTTGAAATTTGGCCACCCATGGGTACTATATTAACCATATTAATGAGTGCATTGGGTATTTGAAATGCTTTTGACATTTCAAGGCTAAAATGTTCATGTAATACTTATAGCCCTAAACTTTGAAGTTTTGATTGCTACATAGTTAGTCTAGTATTTGAGCAGCTTTAGCGTTACATTTTGAGGAAATACTGGCCTGCTCAAAGATAGAGCCTTGTCTTAATCTTGTACCATATGTGAAATGGCTCTACACAGACATGTATCCTGACTAGGGCATCCTATTTTCATAAGATTTCAATACAAACTTCAATAAATCGACTGTTTGCCAAAGCAAATGCATGTGACCTGAATTGTCAGTTTAGATTATCTGTAATTAAGTTTCATGGAAAACTGCCTAAAGGAAAAGCAGTACATTTGTTCTAGGCATTTTAACTTTTATCCTTGAATCAAATTGTGCCTTCAACAACCTACAATCCTGAACTATGCAATCTGGATGGCATATTAACTAATTTCCATTAAGATATATCATATGTAAGATCCAAGTGTCACCAGTTCCTACAAAGGATATCATACATTGACATAAATTTCTAATTTTGCTGGCTATCTTAGTAGGCTTAGCCAGCCCAGCAACAGGTTCTCCAGCCCCTGCCAGTATCACTTTCGCAGTCGATCCTTTATCAACAGGTAAATCTTAGAGTATAGAGAAGGTGTGCTACCTATGCTGTATCCCAATAGCTGTGCCACTGCCAGGAGCTATCACTTACCAGGTATTATTCTGGCCATCACAATGCCATAGTTTCTCTGTTTGCTCCAGCAAACACAGTGTTTCTGTTTGTGTCCTGTGCCATCAGGTCCTCTATCTTACCCCTTCTGTTCCACATTAGGTTGCCAAAGCTGATGGGTAGTCTATAATACAGTACTAGAGAAAATGAGCCTCCTTTTTATGTCTTACATCATGTAAGAGGAATATCAAGAAGTATTGTGTGAACCACAACATATTACATAAATAGCTATTTGCTTTATTTACAAACTCCTATATTTTTAAGACATACACCCATGTTGATGTGAACAGGAACATTATTTTCAGTGTTTTTTCCACTTCAGTCACCTTGACAATAGTGTTGGCTGACCACTTGCAGAGTCATGTCTCACTTCTGTAGTAGTTTCCTATACACTCAGTGGAAACACTATTCTTGCTTCTCCTCTGGACTCTATACTCATTGTGGCAAAGCTTCCCTACAGCATGATGTGCAAGGCAGGGAAGAACAGATGGCTCTCTCCTTAAGTACTTGTTATGAAACCTAGAATTACTAATGCTTGTTCCCATAATCAAATGAAGTCATTTATGAACATAGCTCATGTGTATGCTGCTAACTCATCTCCATATCATGCCCCCAAAACCAACTCAAGAATGAGACAGTAGCTATGCCTTTCATCCTCCCTGTTGGTCTTACTGGCTGGTGTTCCTGCACCAAAATAAATCTCTTCCTAACCTCACAGAAACAAAAGCACCTAAGCAGAACACCACATGCAAATCAATACCAGCAAGGTCACAGACCCAAAGGCTTCCAGAAATAGTAATTCATTTTGGGCTCACTTAGAAGTCCAATCCTTGGCCAGAACACATAAATTGCCAAGTAGTGAATAAAGAAACCATAGTATGATGTCTGCTAATCTCGACATTAGCTGGGCCTGTCTCTCTGACCTCCTATTTGTTGTAATCCCATGCTTACTTGTGGAACCTACTGCTTTAATTTCTTTTTCCTGGTTTAACATTTCTCAGGCAATGCTCTCTGCCCGTGAATCTGCCTACAGGCTTCCCACCCCCCCCCCCAACCCCGCCCGCACTGACCCGGAACTGCCCCCTAGAGGACACAGCGGGGCATTGCTGGGCCAGTCAGGCTTTGGAAGTTTCATGATCAAACCTGAAATGGCCCACACATAGTAGATGCCTGATGAATGTTTGCTGATGATTCTGAATTCAGTACCAATAATAAATTACTTTATTACAGTATCTCACTGCTCTGCAGCTGTTTCTCATCCATTTTTGTCACACTATATCATTGAGCCACATTCCCCAAGGCTTCGGCTAAGCTACAACTTGATTGTAAATTAGACATCTCTGGAAAAATGTGTTAAAATTTTTCATAGTTTGTTTTGTGGGGGTAGGTAGTGGGGACTGTTGTTGTTATGTGGCGGGTTTTGTGTGAAAATGAATACAGCTTTGCTAATATAAATCCAAGTTATGTGGCTCAAAATGCCAAACTCAGTGTGTGGTAAAGGCTAAGCCAGCACTGCACATAGCCAAAGGCTTTCCTAGATCTAGCTAAGTGCATTAACCAAAAAGCAGCTTACCTGGAAGAAATGTACAAATGAGAATTAAATCTATTCTAGTTAAAATCAAACATACTTGAGTCTTCAAATATGAATGACATTTCTATGTACTGCTTCTTAGAAGAAGTATCAATTACCCAAGAGTTATCAAAATTTACTTTTCAAAGAATAGTCTTTATATTTTGAAACCTGGTTGTAGACCTAACTAAGTATTAGTATACCTTTTGGGGGTATTTGCATCAACTGCAGACATGAAAAATGTCTCCATTTGTGCTATGGTATTAACAAATTCTACTATCTACAGGACAGTGGCAGCTGACCATTTTCCCTATGTAGACTTAGGCACTGCACACCCGTCAGAAATACTCCCCGCCTGAATTTAAATGGACCAAAAGCACTTAAGAATGTTAGGCAATGTCAGCATATACTACATCTCTAATTATAAACTCCTCAAGGACAAAGTCATTGTTTCCCACCCCTCTGTTTTTTTCACTCAGGCACCTACAACAGGATTATTCATTCATCAGTCTCCTAATAAATAGTGATGACTGTACTCCTTCTGAAACATAACACTTACCCAGATTAGGTATCTTCTAGTCGATTTGTCAAACACCATAAATCAGGGGTTCTTAAACTGAGAATGTAAGAAGATATGTGTTCTCGTATGGGAAAAGGCTAAAATTTTTATTTTCATAAATCCAACCTCTACTGAAATTTAGCATTTCCTTCAATTATGAAGTAACAGCACAGAATAGAATTAACGGTATCTATGACTATAAACAATAGAATTCAGAGGTGATTTTAAACCATATTAATTTTTGATGTTTAATTTATTTTATACTCATAATTATCTGAAATGGCATGAGTGATTGGGCAAGCCACTAAATCACACATGATTAGAGCTGTCTATTCATGGGCAACTCCATGCCTGGTGATCATTCAGGCACCCAACAATAAAGGTGCATGTGTTTTCATCAGTGATTCAACGACATTACTTTACAGTACTCCATATCTACAGGTGTTTTTTCTATTCTTTTTAACACTTATTTATTTATTTTAAGAGAGAGAAGAGCAGGGGAGGGGCAGAGAGAGAGAGAGAGAGAGAGAGAGAATCTCAAGCAGGCTCCATGCTGCCAGTGCACAGCCCAATGCACTCTTCTTCTATAAAGAAGTATATATTTTAGTATATCACAAAAATTTTAAAACATTTTCTTAACTCTTTTGGTATGGCACAAAGCTTTCAATGAACATGTCTTATGTAATAGAAAATAATGAAATTTAAAGTATGTCCAGGTATCTCATGTAAGTGATCACTGATTAGTAAACTTTTTTATTCTTCTTTCTATCTTCTAACTGATTAGTTTGTCTGCAATGTAGTAAAACTTTGTATTCATGTGTCGGTATAGTGCCAAAGAATTCCACGAAGACTCTCTTTTATGCTACTACAAAGATTTTCAATTTGGGGAAGAAGGAATTGCCCTTGGAACCTATTAATCTTTCAAAAAAGACTAGAGTAGTAAATGGTGAAAATAAAGTGTAACTAAACGAAGTATTTGACTTATGGACAAAAGAAACATTTTCTCAAAGAACTAAACCAAGTGAAATCAATTTGTGGGTATAGATAGTTTTTATGATCATTTTTATTGAATACACATTTAAAAATCCATTATTCAGGGACTCATTTCCAAGGTCTCTTTATCATAATAATATTTATAATTTTCCTAGTAAGAATTATCATTTATTCAAGCGGAATCTTTGAACTGAATTGACTCCAATGCTCTAAGAAACAAAGTCACACTTAGTAAAAGTCAACTGCTGAGCAATCAATGGAAATAGAAACTTAGTGTATGAGACCATTGACCATTTGCTATTGGGCTGGATAGAAAAGACACTACTATAAATGGAAGATTTGGTCATACCTTATGGACATGATGGTTCTGTACAGTTATCGTGACAACAGACTTTGCCATAAATAAACAGAAAGGCAATTTATCTGAGGTATTAAGCTTCACCCCAGTAGAATACTGCAATTATGCAGTTTTTCTGTGACAGAATTGCTTTCATGAACTCTGAAATCTATTATGCATCATTTCCTATAATATTGCTTTCCCATAATTTTCCTTGGCAGGTAAGATCTCAGCTCTACACTTAATGTAAACTGTGATAACAGCATCTACATTACTAAGAAGTTCCAATTAGTCTTTGAAGATTATAGAAAGTAAATAGAACTTATAATAATATTTTTAGTTATGGACTTTGTTTCTATTTTACCAAATGACTAGAAATAACAACTGGACTGTAGATTGACAGATTTTAGAAAAATATTCACAATGAGAACAAATTTTATCTTAGTATTTCTTGTATTTAGTTTCATTTACAATAACATGCCAGTTTAAATTACATCAATTTGGCTCATTTCACTTAATTTCACACTTAAGAGACAATGCAAATTTGGAAATCACACTTACATGTGGCATAGGCCTACACTTTAAATTTCATGCTTGTGTTCTTGTTTATTTGATTTCTTTCGAAGCTCCTGGCAATTAGCAAGCCATGGAGGAAGTAGTTTAAAGACAGAGCTCACAGAGTCGCCTAACAGGATGTATGTGGGATATAAGAGAAAGTGTGGAATACAGATGACTACACATTTTGAATCTAAGAAAACTGGATTTCCAATAAGGAAGATGAAGGAATGAGGAGATTTAAAGGCAAAATCAATATGCCAGTTTTAGGTACCTTTAGATGCCTATTATATATCCAAGTAGAGATGGTAAGAGGAAATTCAATTCTAATAGTCAAAAAAGAGAGACCCATGTTGGAAGCTCACAACACATAGATATGATACAAACCATATCGATGGATAGGATCTCTTAGAAAGTGAGTGGTGAGACAGAGGAGAACAGGTTCCAGGCCTAAGATAGAGACCACTAGAAAATTTAAGAACTGAAAAGGTGAGGAATTTCTAGCAAAAGATACTGGGAAGGAGTGGTAATTGTGTTGAAACAAAAATCTGTTAGAATGTGATGTGAAGAAATGTTTAAGGAGAAAAGATGAAATCAAGAGTTTCAAATGCTATAGACAGATCAAGTAATAGAAACTAAAATTTGCCCAATAAGTTTAGCAACAAGGAGGTCACTGGTAACCTTGATAAGAAAGATTTCAGTGGAGTAATTAAAAATAAAGTCTGATAGGAATGGGTCAATAGAGATTAGAAAGTAGGACGTTGGAGAGGGGGAATATATACAACCCTATCTAGGAGTGCTATCACAAAGAAGAGAGAAAGGAGAAGCCTGTAGGAAGATGAAGGTTTAGCATTTGTGCTTGTTATGGTTGTCTTAAAATGGGATATATATATAAATATATAGTGAAAAGCTAATATATATATATATACATATATATATGTATAAATATAAAAAATGTTTGCACTGTGATGGAAATGTTCAGTACAGTGAAAAAGAAATTGATGATTTAATGAGTATGAGGATAATTGAAAGATAAAGGTCTTAAGTAGGTGATGAGGGATAGAATCCAGGGCACAAATAGAATGACTGTGGTTGGGGGGTTGGGTGGAAAGATTGTATTACGTATAAGAAAAGGCTAGATGTAGAAGTATACATAAAGGTCATGTGCAGGAAGATGTAAAGATTCTTTTAAAATTGATTCAATTATTTTGTTGAATTAATAAGACAGCTCAACATCTGAGAGTAAAGATGAAGGAGGGATAACAGATTAAAACAGAGTTGACATGATATGAAATAGTATTCTTAGAAAATAGGGATACAAACTGATTATGAAAATGTCACAGAAGCACAGGGTAGTGTTGGGGTTTCATCTGAATTCTGTGATTTAGAATCTGAAATGAGACCAGTCAGCTTGGCTGCATTTTCTTCAGCAATGTTGCTCTGATATACATCTGGAGTAGGCAGAGAGTTTGATTTAACAAGCTTTGGAGTTTTGCCAAGAGGAAGGGAGAAAGAATAAAAAAAAGAATTATGGGTATATGCAAAAGATTGATTAGAATAGTGAATCATGGAATCTAATTCTTTGTAAGAAAAGAAATAAAGACATAACATGGGTGACAGTGAAAAGCTAATAGAATGAATATATTGGAGTCTGAGTCAGGTCAAAGAATAGTTAGAATTAGGGTGCTAGAAAAATAACGGAAAGATGGAGTTGGTTGTCAAAGACAGGGATACTTGTGATAAACAATTTAGATGAGTTGTAGTTATTGCACACAACAAGACCTGGAATACATTAGAATATATGGCTGAGATAAGAGGAGAAAAAATCACTAGAAGTCAGCAGGTTAAGAAACTAATAAGTCAGGGCGCCTGGGTCGCTCAGTCATTGAGCGTCCGATTTTGGCTTGGGTCATGATTTCGCGGTTTGCGGTTTGTGAGTTCGAGCCCTGCGTTGGGCTCTGTGCTGACAGCTTGGAGCCTGGAGCCTGTTTCAGATTCTGTGTCTCCTTCTCTCTCTGCCCCTCCCCCACAGTGCTCTGTCTCTCTCTATCAAAAGTAAATAAATGTAAAAATTTTTTTTAATAAAAAAGAAATAAGTCATTGTTGAATGTATTATATAGATAATATACACGGAATTGAAATTACTCAGACTGAGAAGAATGGTGCAGAAAAATATCTTGAACCAGTATCATCAATAAATGAAGGCAAGTGACCATAAGTGATGAAGATGACTGGAACAGAAGGTGATAGCATGAGAATCAAAACTGGGCTTTTGATAGTGGCTGAAGAAACAATATCTGGAAGGAGCAATGAAGAAAGGTGAACTTACCACACCTCTAGTAATATGTGGGATGCCACCACCTGAGAAGGCTGTAAGAAAGCTAGCTCCCAATTAGAGTACAAATGAGAGCCCATTTATAGAATATGCAGAGCCATGTAGAAAAGAGATTCTGGGTAATGAGAGATGTCCATGCACCTTAGACTTCTTAAGTCTGTTGACTGAAGTAAACAGAAATGGGAGAAATCATGGATTATTTTCTTAGTGAGTAGTTCGATGTTAGTTTTCATAACCTTGGGATAGTTATCAAGTAATTTGTGGTGGTAAATCAAAGTGTACATGATACTGATGAATATCCATCTTACCAGGAACATGGAGTAGTCTCTGTCCCTCTCCAGCTCTGTAAAGAGGGACTGTTAAGAGTAGGGGACAGCCTTGCTAGGAGCATAAAATTTCAAAGGTTATAAAATATAGCATTTATGGCTCAAAACTCATCAGATCCCATGGGACTCTGCAATGACATTGAGGTGCTCTAGCAGAATATGGTGAAGATCTGTTATTGAATTTTCCATGAGAATTCTTAATTGTTAAATCAAAGGTTGCTCTTTTATGGAAAATAGCAGACTTCTGCAAAAGGAGGTTGAGATAAACTTCTGTTAGTAAAATTCATACTTTTTAATTACTGACTATAAGGTATAACTAAATATTTAGTGGAGGTGGCAGGAAGGAAATAGATGACCACAGAGGAGAGTGAAAAGGCAACAAAGAAATCACTGTCCTAGAGAAAAAGGTGATTTGTATGCACAGAAATCAACTTCTGCCAAAAAAAATGCGATACTAAAATAAAAATTATTTCAAAACCTAATAATATGTGACTTAATAAAATGTTACCAAGAATAATCTCTGACAGCAATGTACACAGTCTACTTCTCTTTGAACCAAATGACAAACTACAAGTCTAAAAACATGTCCAATGCTCTGTGCCAATCTGCAGAAAGATTATCTAATATTGGATAGATCATAACAGATGAGGTACGACTATCAATCAACTGGATTTGTTGTTCTTAAAAACATCTGAACCTATTATTCAAGAGCTGGGATTTCTGTTTCCATTACTATCTTTCTGCCTACAGGTCTGTGTTGCTTAGAATACAAAATGTGCATTACAGAGAAACGCCCAGTTTAGAGAAATAGCATCATCTTCTCTCTGTCTAGGAATAGGATGACAAAATTATCAGCAAAACATAGGGTTTAAAATAAAGTCTTACAAGCTTTATTTCTATCATTTATATAAACAAATCCTATAATTTCTTTACTAAATAATTTTCCTAATTTAATTATGTATTCATGCATTCACTCACTTATTTTATTAGTGTCTACTCTGTTACTCTGTACCACACACTGTGCTAGGCCCTGTGAATATAACAGTGAATAAGACAGAGAGATAGCTACAAGAGAGATAGCTACAGAGGGATAGCTACAACAAATAGACATAATGAATACATAAATAATTGGAAGCTATAATTAATAAATAAAATAAATACCAGGTCCTCACAGAGACTATAATATTATGGGAACAAAGTTTAGATTGTAAAGTCAAGAAAGTGATATCTCTACAATTTACTTGTTATCTACAAATGGGAGAAAAGGTATCTTTCTAGTGGAGAAATCTGGCAGATTCTATCTAAGAATCAATAAAGTTATCACCACAAATATGCAACAACTAAAGTGGTACACTGAGATAGTATTTCTATAGTATTCCTGTAAAAAAAATAATAACCTAAATCCAACCATCAGGCAATCATTAAAAACAACAACAACAACAACAAATAATTGGCTTGGACTTTTCAAAAATGCCAAAGTTGTTAATGTCAATGAAAGGTTGAGGGACTGTTTCAGATGAAAGGAGACTAGAGAAATATGAAAACCAAATGTGATGGAAGTCTAGATTGGATCCTAGATGGAAAGGTAAAGTTGCTATAAAAAACATGGAGTCAACTAGCAGATTTTGACCATGGAGTACATACTAAACAAAAGTATTTTATTGATATTAGTTCTCCTTAATTTGAAAAAAATACCACAGTTACATAAGAGAATGACCTTACTCTTAAGAAATAGATGCTAAATTATTTCGTGGTGAAGGATCAAGGATCAAGGTGAGTGTAGATTAACCTAAAATGGTTTAACATAGACAGAGATGGGTAGAAACAGAGAGAGAGAGAGAGAGAGAGAGAGAGAGAGAGAGAGAGAGAGAGAGAGAGAGATACACATGGCGGTGCCTGGGCAGCTCAGTTGGTTAAGCGTCCAACTTTAGCAGCTCAGGTCATGATCTCACGATTTGTGAGTTTGAGCCCAGCATTGGGCTCTGTGCTGACAGCTCAAAGCCTGGAGCCTATTTCTAATTCTGTGTCAACCTCTCTCTCTGCCCCACCATAGCTCATGTTCTGCCTCTCTCTCTCTCTCAAAAATAAACATTAAAAAAAAAAGAGAGAGAGAGATACACATAGAGAAACAGAGACCAAGAGAGACAGAGACTGACAAAATATACACAAATGATGAAAATATTTACAAATGGTAAATGTACGTTGAAGTTGAATATGTGTTCATTGTAATATTCTTACAAATTTTCTATTGTTTTAAATTTTTCTAAATAAAATCAAAAGCAATTTAAACTTATACCCGATGGAAGAAAGAATGGTATTACCTATATGGTAATATAGGTAATAAATTTCAATATGGAAAAGAAAAAAAGATGTTCTGAGTTCAAAGTTCTGAGGCAGGAAAAAGAAAAGAAAATGCCATGCAGTCTAGCTGAACTAAAGAGGGTTAAGTTCTTCCCTGAGTTCAGAGAGATTCCTCTACTGGTGTTGAAGAAACAAGCCACCACAAACTGTACAGCTGCAAGGGAATGCATGCTGAAAATCAGCATGTGGGATTGGAAGAGGATCCTGATCCTAGGACTAAATTGATCCCAAGCTGACACCTTGATTGCAGCCTTTTGAGAACCTGAGCAGAGTACCCTGGACTCTGACTTGCAGAAATGATGAGATAATAAGTGGCATTATTTTTAAGTTGCTAAGTGTGTGGTAATTTGTCACACAGCTATAGAAACTAATACAGTTGACCCTTAACACAGGTTTGAAATCCATGGATCCACTCATACACAGATATTTTTTCAGTAAATATTGTACAATACTATAAATGTACTTTCTCTTCCTTAAGATTAATAACATTTCTTTTCTCTATAATAGGAAACTATTATAAGAAAAAGTATATAATACACATGACATATAAAATATATGTTAATTGACTGTTTATGTTATTGATAAGTCTTTCAGTCAACAGTAGGCTATTAGTAGTTAAGTTTTGGGGAGTCAAACGTAACACATGGGTTTTCAATTAGGTGGGGATTGGCTCCCTCAACCCCTGTGGTGTTCAAGGGTGAACTAACTGTACACTATGCAAATGACTTAGCACAATCTTGGAAAAGAAAAGTTGGAAGACGCTACCTGATTTCAAGACTTACTATAAAGTTTAATTAATCAAGACAGTATGATTTTGATGCAAATAGAGATAAACAGATCAATGAAACAAAAATAGAGAATCTAGAAATAATCACAAAAATAGACAACTTATTTTTGATAGTCACTTAGGCAATGCAATAGGAGGAAAACCAGTATTTTCAAGAGATAATACTAAAAACATTGAATAAACAAATAGGAAAAAAAATCAGCCTCAAACCTTATTTCAACACCAGGCATGAAAATTAATTCAAGTTGGATGACAGTTCAAATTTTAAAGCTACATCTATAATGCCTCTAGAAGAAAACACAAAGGAGTGTCTTTATGATCTTAAGACAGGAAAAAGATTCTGTTTTTACCTTTAAGGTTTTAAAATTTTAATTCTAGTAAACATACAGTGTTATATTACTTTCAGGTGTACAATATAGTGATTTAACAATTCTATACATTACTTAGTGCTCATCATGATAAGGGTGCTCCTAATCCCTTTCTCCTATTTCACTCATCTCCCCACCCACCTCTACTCTGGTAACCATCAGTTTGTTCTCTAAAGTTCAGACTATGTTTATTGGCTTGTCCCTCTCTCTCCCCCCCTTTTTTTTTCCTTGCTCTTTTGTTTTCTTAAATTCAACACATGAGTGAAATCATATGGTATTTGTCTTTCTCTAACTGACAGATTTCACTTCTCAACATACTCTCTAGATGCATCCATGTTCTTGCAAATGGCAAGATTTCATTCTTTTTTATGGTTAAATAATACATTGTATATACATATCACATCTTTATCCATTCACGTATTGGTGCACAGTTGAGCTGCTTCCGTAATTTTGCTATTGTAAATAATGCTGCAATAAATATAGGGGTGGATGTATCCCTGTGAATTATGGTTTCATATTTTTTGAAAAACACTCAATAGTACAATTACTGGAGAGTAGGGTAGTTCTATTTTTAACTTTTTGAAGAACCTCCATACTGCTTTCCACAGTGACTACATCAGTTTGCATTCTCACCAACAGTATATGAGGGTTCCTTTCTCTTCACATCCTCACCAACACTTGTTTCTTCTGTTTTTATTTTAGCCATTCTGACAAGTATGAGGAGATATCTCATTGTATTTTTTATTTGTATATCCCTGAGAATGAGTAATGTTGAACATCTTTTCATGTATCTGTTGGCCATCTGTATATCTTTGGAAAAAAGTCTTTTCATGTCTTCTGCCCATTTTTAATTGGATCATTTGTTTTTCTGGTGTTGAGAAGAACTGTTGTATCAGTTCTTTTTTTTAAATTTTTTTTAAGTCTATTTTTGAGAGAGAGGCAGAGAGTGAGCAGGGAAGGAGCAGAGAGAGAGGGAGACACAGAATTCAAAGCAGGCTCCAGGCCTGTCAGCACAGAGCCCGATGCAGGGCTCGAACTCACAAACCATGAGATCATGACCTGAGCCGAAGTCGGACACTCAACTGACTAAGCCACCCAGGTGGCCGTAGTTTTATCAGTTCTTTTTATATCCTGGACACTAAACCTACATTGGATATGTCATATGTAGAGTGGGAGAGAACCAAAGCATAAGAGACTCTTAAAAACTGAGAACAAACTGAGGGCTGATGGGGGATGGGAGGGAGGGGAGGGTGGGTGATGGGTATTGAGGAGGGCACCTTTTGGGATGAGCACTGGGTGTTGCATGGAAACCAATTTGACAATAAATTTCAAAAAAAAAAAAAAAAGGATATGTCATATGCAAATTACTTCTCCCATTCAGTAGATTGCCTTTAGTTTTACTGATTGTTTCCTTTGCTGTGCAGAAGCTTTTTATGTTGCAGTCCTAATAGTTTATTTCTGCTTTTATTTCCCTTGCATCAGGAGACATATCTAGAAAAATGTTGCTAAAGCCAATGTCAGAGAAATTGCTACCTGGGCTCTCTTATAGTATTTTTATGCTTTCATATGTTACATTTAGGTCTTTGATCCATTTTGAGTTTATTTTTGTATATGGTCTAAGAAAGTGGTCCCGTTTCATTCTTTTGCATGTAGCTGTCCAGTTTTCCCAGCACCATTTGTTGAAGAGACTGTCTTTTTATCATGGGATATTCATTTCTCCTTTGTCAAAGATTAACTGACTAAATAGTTGTGGGTTTATTTCTGGCTTTTCTATTCCATTCCATTGGTCTATGTGTCTATTTCTGTGTCAGTACCATACTGTTTTTATCACTACATCTTTGTAATATAACTTGAAGTTCAGAATTGTGATGCCTCCAGCTTTCCTTGGCTTTTTCAAGGTTTCTTTGACTATTCAGGGTCTTGTGTGGTTCCACACAAATTTTAGGATTGTTTGTCATAGCTCTGGGAAAAACGATGGTATTTTGAAAGGGATTGCATTAAATGTGTACATTGCTTTGGGTCGGAGGGACATTTTAATATTTGTTCTTCTAACCCATAAGCATGAAATGTCTTTCCATTTCTTTGCATCATCTTCAATTTATTTCATCAGTGTCTTATATTTTCAGAATACAGGTCTTTTATCTCATTGGTTATGACTATTCCCAGGTATCTTATTGTTTTTGGTGCAATTGTAAAAGGGATTGTTTCTTAATTTCTTTTTCTGCTGCTTCATTATTGGTGTATAGAAATACAACAGATTTCTGTACATTGAGTTTGCATCTTGTGACTTTCTTAAATTTGTTTGTCATTTCTGGCAATTTTTCAGTGGAAGCATTTGGGTTTTCTATACAGAATATCGTGTCATCTGCAAATAATAGAAATTTTACTTCTTTCTTGCCACTTTGGTGCCATTTATTACTTTTTGTTGTCTGACTGCTGTGGCTAGGACTTCAAGTAATATACTGAATAATGGTGGTGAGAGTAGACATCCCTGTTGCCTGGCCTTAGAGGAAAAGCTCTCAGTTTTCCCCCATTGAGGATGATGTTTGCTGTGGGTTTTTCATATAAGGCCTTTATGATGTTAAGGTATGTTCTTTCTGAGCCTACTTTGTTGAGGATTTTTATCATGAGTGGATGTTGTACTTTGTCAAATGCTTTTCTGCATCTATTGAAATGATCATATGGTTCTTATCCTTTCTTTCATTCATGTGGTGTATCATGTTGATTGATTTGTGAATACTGAGCTACCCCTGCAAACCAGGAATAACTCCCACTTACCATGGTAAATGATTTTGTATTTTATTGTTGGATTCAGTTTGCTACTATTTTATTAAGAATTTTTGTATCTTTGTTCATCACAGATATTGGTCTGTAGTTCTCTTTTTTAGTGGAATCTTATCTGGTTTAGGTATCAGTGTAAATTGTTCTTATAGGATCAATCTGGAAGTTTTCCATCCTTTTCTATTTTTTGAAATAGTTTGAGAAGAATAGATATTAACTCTTCTTTAAATGTTTGGTAGAATTTGCCTGTGAAGCTGTCTGGTCTTGAATTTCTGTTTGTTGGCAGTTTTTGAATTCTGATTCAATTTCATTCCTGATAATTGCTCTGTTCAAGTTTTTGATTTCTTTCTGTTTCACTTTTGGTAGTTTATATGTTTCTAGGAATTTATCTATTTCATCTAGGTTGTCCAATTTGTTGGCATACAATTTTTCATAATATTCTTTTATAATTGTTTGTATTTTTGTGGTATTGATTATTTTTCCTCTTTCATTTGTGATTTTATTTATTTGGGTCCTTCCTCTTTTCTTTTTAATAAGTCTGGTTAGAGGTTTATCAATTTTATTAATTTTTTTCAAAGAACTAACTCCTAATTTCATTGATCTGTTCTATTCGTTTTTGTTTTTAGTTTCAATGTTATTTATTTCTGCTATAAACTTTATTATTTCCTTCTTTTTTCTGGCTTTAGGTTAGGCTTAATTCATTATCCTTTTTCTAGTTCCTTTAGGTGTAAGGTTAGGTTGTTTGAGATTTTTCTTGCTTCTTGAGGTAGGCCTGTAGTGCTATCTACTTCCCGCTTAGGACCACTTTTTTCTGTATTGTAAAGGCTTTGGACCACTGTATTTTCATTTTTATTTGTTTCCATGTATTTATTTCCCCTTTGCTCTCTTGGTTGATCCATTCATTGTTCAGTAGCATGTTATTTAACCATATATTTGTGCTCTTTCTAAATATTTTTGTTGGTTGATTTCTAGTTTCATAATGTTATTTTCAGAGAAGATGCATAGTATGACTTCAGTCTTTTTGAATTTGTTGAGACCTGTTTTGTGTCCTAGTATATGGTCCATTCTAGAGAATGCTCCATGTGCACTTGAAAAGAATGTGTATTCTGCTGTTTTAAATCCATCTGGACTAGTGTGTTATTCAAAGTTGTTTTCTTGTTGACTTTCTGCTTGGATGATCTGTCAATTGATTTAAGTGGGTGTTAAAGTCTCCTACAATTATTGTGTTATTATCAATTTATTCCTTTATTTTTGTTATTAATTGTTTTTATATATTTGGGTGCTCTCTTCTTGGATGCATAAATATTTACGATTGTTAGATTTGGTTGGATTGTCTCCTGAATGATTATATAGTGTCCTTCTTTGTCTCTGATTACAACCTTTGTTTTAAACTTTTATCCAAAATAAGCATTGCTACCATGGCTTCCTTTTGACATCCATTTGCATAATAAATATTTTTCCATCCCCTCTCTTCCAATCTGCAGGTGTCTTTAGATCTAAAATGAGTCTCTTGGGGCTCCTGGGTGGCTCAGTCGGTTAAGCGTCTGACTTCGGCTCAGGTCATGATCTCGCGGTCCGTGAGTTCGAGCCCCACGTCGGGCTCTGTGCTGACAGCTCAGAGCCTGAAGCCTGTTTCAGATTCTGTGTCTCCCTCTCTCTGACCCTCCCCCATTCATGCTCTGTCTCTCTCTGTCTCAAAAATAAATAAACGTTAAAAAAATAAATAAAATAAAATGAGTCTCTTGTAGGCAGCATACAGATGGGTCTTTGTTTGCTTTTTTTATTGAATCATCTTTTGATTGGACCATGTAGTCCATTTACATTCAAAGTAATTATTGATAGGGACACCTGGATGGCTCAGTCAGTTAAGTGTCTGACTTCAGCTCAGCTCATGATCTCATGATTTGTGAGTTTGAGCCCCATGTCGGGCTCTGTGCTGACAGCTCAGAGCCTAGAGCCTGCTTTGGATTCTGTGTCTCCCTCTCTCTCTCTGCCCCTCCCCCCACTCATGCTTCATCTCTCTCTCTCTCTCTCTCTCTGTACGTTTCAAAAATAAACATTTAAAGATTTTAAAAAGTAATTATTGATATATACGTATTTATTGTCATTGTGTAATTTGTTTTGTGGTTGTGTTTGTAGTTTTTCTATGATAGTTTCCTCTTTTGCTCTCTTTCATAGTTTGTTGGCTTTCTTTAGTGATATGCTTGGATTCCTTGCTCTTTATTCTTTACATATCCATTACTGGGCTTTGATTTCTGGTCACCATAAGGTTTGTATATAACATCTTCTGCATGTAAGTTGATGTTCACTTCTATATTAAGTTGATGTTCACTTGAGTTTGAACCCATTCTTTTCTCCTCTCCCTCTTATGGTTTAGGTATATGATATCATACTTTACATTCTTTTATTTTGTGAATCCCTTAACTGATTTTTACAGATATACTTATTTTTACTGCTTTTGTGCTTTCTACTTTTCACATTCACATATGTCTCTCCTTTCCACAAAAAGAGTTCCCTTTAATATTTTTTTGTATGGCTGCTTTAGTTGTCATGAACTCCTTTAGTTTTTGCTTGTCTGAGAAATTTTTATCTCTTCTTCTATTCTGAATGATAGCCTTCCTGGATACAGCATTCTTGGCTGCAGACCCATTCAGCACTTTGAATATATCATGCCACTCCATTCTGGCCTGCAAATTTTCTGCTGAAAAATCCGCTAATATCCTACAGGGTTTCCCTTCTATGTAATCATCTTTTCTCTTCCAAATTTTGAATTATTTATATATCACTAATTCTTTGCCATTTTAATTACTATTTGTTTTGGTGCGGACCTCCTAGGGTTGATTTTGCAGGAGGCTCTCTGTGCCTCCTAGATCTGGATATTTGTTTCTTTCTTCAGATTAGGGAAATTTTCAGCTATTATTTCTTGATATAAATTTTCTTCCCCCCCCCCTTTCTCTCCTGTTCTTCTGGGACCCCTATAAATACAAATGTTATTACACTTGATGGAGTCACTGAGTTCTCTACATCTATTCTTATTTTGCATAATTCTTTTTTCTATCACTTGTTCAGCTTAATTACTTACCATTACTCTGTCTTTCAAGTCATTAATTCATTCCTCTGCTTTCTTTAGCCTGCTATTTATTCCATCAAGTGTATTTTTTATTTCATTTATTGTGTTCTTCATCTCTGATTACTTTTTTTTATCTCTTTATTAAGGGTCTCACTGATATTGTCCATTCTTCTAAAGTCCAGTGAGTAATGATGATTACTTTAAATTCTCTTTCCAGAATATTACCTATATCTGTTTCACTTATGACCCTTTGCTGTGGTTTTGTCCTGTTCTTTCATTTGGGACATATGCCTCTGTCTCCTCAGTTTGTCTAACTCTGTGTCTGTTTCCATGTGTTAGGAAAGTCAGCTGCACCTCCTACTCTTTTTTTTTTCTATATATTTTTGAGAGAGAGAGAGAGAGAGAGAGAGAGAGAGAGTACAAGTGAGCGAGGGGCAGAGGGAAAGGGAGAGAAAGAGAATCCCAAAGTGGGGCTCAAGTTCACCAGAAGTGGGGCTGTTTGTTATGCTGTCCCTCTCAGGGTGGGGACGCCACTTCCTAACACCCTTAGGGCTCTCCCAGAGCCAAACTTGCTGATTTCTTAAAATTCCAGAATTTAAGTCCTGCTGTTTGTAAGAATTCAGACAATTTGTCCCCTCTCACTTTCAAAGCCAAATGTTATGGGGATTTGTCTTCCCCATGTAGGCTCCACAGTATAATAGTAGAATACTTTTTTTTGGCCTTCTTCCCACCTTCAGCTCCCTCCCCACCATGGATGGCCACTGTCTGTTTCACTCCCAAACCACATCTTCACCCTTCCTACCTTCTTCAGTGTGACTTCTTCTCTGCCTTTAGTTGTGGAGTTAGTTCTGTCAGTCTTCAGGTCATTTTCTCAGTTATTTATACTGATGTGTTATCTAGTTGTATCTGTGGGACAAGGTGAGCTCTGTGTCCTCCTATTCCACCATCTTCCCCTGCCAACCACAAGGAAAAGGTTTCTTAGATAGGATATAAACTGCATTGAACACAAAAATTTAGTAAGTTGGGCTTTATCAAATAAAATATGCTTATGAAAAGACTCCATTAAGAGGATTAAAAAGGCAAATTGTGGCCTAAGAAAATACATCCAACCAATACATAAATAATCACAAAGCAATAATAAAAAGACAAAAATCTAATAAATAAATAAATAAATAAATAAACAAACAAACAGACAACCCAATTTATAAATTGGACAAATTGACATACACATCCCCAGAAAAGGTATTTGAATAACCAATAAAGCTTTTGAAAAGGTATTCAACATCATTAGTCATCAAGAAAATGCAATGGCATCAATTAGATGGTTAAAACTATAGACATCAGGCTCTGTGCTGACCGCTCAGAGCCTGGAGCCTGTTTCAGATTCTGTGCCTCCCTCTCTCTCCGACCCTCCCCCGTTCATGCTCTGTCTCTCTCTGTCTCAAAAATAAATAAACGTTAAAAAAAATATTAAAAAAAAAAAAGGGGGCGCCTGGGTGGCTCAGTCGGTTGAGCGTCCGACTTCGGCTCAGGTCATGATCTCACGGTCCGTGAGTTCGAGCCCCACATCGGGCTCTGTGCTGACAGCTCAGAGCCTGGAGCCTGTTTCAGATTCTGTGTCTCCCTCTCTCTCCGACCCTCCCCCGTTCATGCTCTGTCTCTCTCTGTCTCAAAAATAAATAAACGTTAAAAAGATTTTTTTTTAAAAACGATAGAGACTGATAACAATAAATGTTGGTAAGGATCTAGAACAATAATATTAAGAACAATAAATCCTCACTATAGGATTATTCCAAATAGTATATTAATTTAAAATACTTATGTATGTTTTATTATAAAAATGGTTTTAAAGTCTATCTCTTACATAAAATGAGATATATACAAAAACATGCACAGATGGAATCCTTTAGGTTTGATCCCAAAAGAATACTGATCACTTTCTCCACAGTTCTTTCTGCACAGGTTAGTGTAAAAAGCAAAAACAAAAACAAAAAACATTTTATGTAAGATTTGGAAAGTGGAAATGAAACAGCAGCCTTATTATTTTTACACTCAAGGGTTGATGTTAAAGTACCAGGAGTTATGGCAGTTCACATATCCACTGGCTCAACTTGGTGGGTTAGTACAGCAACCAAGTCAGCAAGTCTTCCAACTGATCTTATCAAATCTCATCTCATCTGACTCTGGAGCCAGGTGTGTGTTTAGCATTTTGATGAAAGGCACCAGATTCTCTGGTAGGTCACTCTCAGCACTGTAGTTAAAAGCTTGAATTTCAGTCCATCCTCATGGGTCTCTGCTTATACTTACATATTCCTGTTTATTCTTGATCATCCCCCCAACTCATTTCTCATTCATCTTTCCTTCTCAACTTCCTTCCCTGTTTCAGGCCACAGGACCCAGAAACATCCACAATAGCATCATAGAAACTGTTTAGTCAGCTTCCAAAGTTCTGTAGGGTCAAATTACCATAGGAAATCACTCATTATATACCAGTCCTATGGTTTTGTTTCTCTGATTGAATCCTGACCAATACTATCACCTGCCCTATGACCCAGCAAGGTACTCCCAGATATTTTCTCAAGAGAAATAAAAATATATGTCCAAAAATAGCCTTGTACAAAACATTCCAACATCTTTATACATAAGATCCAAAAGCTGTAAACAAACTAAATGTTCATCAACATGAAAATAAGCAAATAAGGTACTAATACATGCAACAACATGGATGGATTTCAAAAACATTATGTTAAATGCAAGAAGTCAGAAAAGAGACAACATATTCTAAGATTCCATTAATATAAAATCCAAATACAGGCCAAAACTAAATTATCTCCACAGAAATCAAAATATCTCCATCCCCAGTGGGCAATGGAAATAAGCACAAGGGAACTTTCTGGGTTATGAAAATGTTTTATATCTTCATTATAAGTGTCAGTTTCACACAGAGGCATACATTTGTCAAAACTCAGTGAATATACATTGATCTGTCCATTTTACCGAATGTGAATTTTACCTCAATAAAAATGTATTAATGAAAGTGATAGAATACGATATATTTAAAAGTGCTAAGAAAATATGATCAAAGACATTAATTCTGCTTGAGGAGATTAGGGAAAGGTTAATAGGAGGAGGGGCATTTGTGCTCCTGCTTTAAGAATAAATAGGCAATGCCCTGGCAAGCAAAGTTGACAAGGAAATGAAAGGGATTCGCTTGAGAAAGGCTGAATGCTATGCAAGTACATAGAGTGGGAGCTCCATGCAATGGTACAGAATTTGATACAGTTAAACTGTACACCAGGGGAGGTATCAGACTGGAGAAAGTATAGGTAGAAAGTTAGGCAGAAGCAGGTTATAAAGGGAAGTTTACATTTTGCTAATAAATTTCAATTTATTCTACTGTGAATAAATTATTAGCAATGGCATTTAAGTAAAGCAAAGTACTGAAGAAAATTAATTTGTATTTTAGAAAGGTAAGCCTGTCAGTATCCAGTATAGTTGGGTTATTTTATATGGAGAAGAAGCAGTAAGACCAAATAGGAGATGAGTATTATAATTCAGCAAGAGTTAATAATAATCTGGATTGTGTCAATGGTTATAAAAGAATGACAGGTATCAGAGATGTTTCAGATACACGACTATAATGATTTGAGGATGAAGAGTCAAACAATTTCAATTAACATGGGTTGAACAACCAGATTTTACATTAACCAGATGTAGGTGGAAAGGGGGTAGATTCAGGGATGGAAATTAGTTCAGTATTAGATGTGATAATTTCAAGAGGCCTATAAAGGAGTTCTAAGTGGAGTTATTTGATGCGCAATTAAAATGGCCCCTTGTTGGCTATAAAGCAGAGTTGAGCTATAGATTCATCTGCCTAATTTTTCCTATGCTAATCTTTAATAAAAAGAGAAAGTAAATAATGTAACCCAGGATTGCACCTGGCACTAGCTTTGGCACAAAGTATGGAGGTTTAGTGTTCTGGGCATAGAAATATTGAAATAGATGGCTATTAGGTGCTGAATGTGGTAGCAGCACAGATAATCCATGCGGGGAGGAAAAAAAAAAAAAAAAGACCTGCTTGAAATGAAAGGATTAAGTGATTAGAAATTGTAGTGCAGGTATGGAGAAGATCTTTAAAGGAGGAATAAAAGAATGCTTGGCTGAATAAAAGAATGCTTGCTTAGGGATACACTAAGATAACTCACAAAGATCAAGTTGATGTTACCTTTTATGGCTAATAAAGAGCTTGTGATGTAAACAAAAAGGCAATAAATACACAGACTGGTAAATCCTATAGTAAGAGTAAATTGTGGATATTATGTGAGAATGTAGGAGTCCATCTAACCTAGTCTTTTATAAGTCATTTTTCTCATTGGAGAAATAGACTGCTTAGCTAAGTCCACATAAGTGGCTAATATATGTCAGAATGTAAAATCAATTTCCTCAGCCCCACCACCCAAAATACACCAAATCTAAAAAACAGTGGTAGTAAGGCTAGTTCTAAATTTTCACAGTTCAGGACTTTGTGTACCACTAAAAAATTTTGGCTACAAAACTCCTATATATTAAACTAATTAAAAAAAACACTTCATCTTTAATACATAGCTAAAATGTCCTTGATTTCTGATTCTTTATTGTTAATGGTTTAATGACCAGGGCATATGAGCATCCAATTTACTGAATTAGACTCTAAATATATTTCTCATGAACATTAAAATGCAGCTTTCCTGTGAATTTTCTATTTTTTTTTTTTCAACGTTTATTTTATTTTTTGGGACAGAGAGAGACAGAGCATGAACGGGGGAGGGACAGAGAGAGGGAGACACAGAATCGGAAACAGGCTCCAGGCTCTGAGCCATCAGCCCAGAGCCTGACGCGGGGCTCGAACTCACGGACTGCGAGATCGTGACCTGGCTGAAGTCGGACGCTTAACCGACTGCGCCACCCAGGCGCCCCTGAATTTTCTATTTTAAAAGTTAACTTTCTATCCTATCATAAAACAAAAATATTCTAAAATATGGCCTGATTCAGTGATTGATTTTAGTTTTCAGGTACTTTTTTAAAAAGGAAAGTCCTCTCTCTCTTTTCTCCTCACCCTCATAAGAGTTTAACTTAATACTAAAGATTCTACTAATCACATCAAGAGTACACAAATCAACTAAGATGCTATGGATACAACCATACCACACTTCGAGATGAAATTGAAACTCTAATGGGCAGAGTGGGATGAACTATTCTCATGCAATCACTGACCAGTTTTGGTTGCAGTTAAATAATTTTTAAAAAATCGTCAGATACTAGTTTTAATATTGACTTCAACCACTTGTCATTTGTGATATAATGATGTATAATAAAAGACACATATTTTGGTTTTGTCCCCCACTTCTGCACAGATATTCCAAAGCCCTTGGAATTTCCTAAATGAGAACAGTGATAAAGGTGTCTTGATACTCATAATAAATTCCTGTCAACTACACTTGAGTTTATGTTAATGAGATAGTTTTTAAGGTTAGGAAAGCACATAAGGATGGGGGCTAGTTGCCAGGGGAATCAACCATGTGACTGGAGGGTTGAACTTTCAGTTGTACCTCACTGACCTCCAGAGAGAGGAGAGGGGCTGAAGATTGCATCCATCAACAATGACCACTGATTCAATCAATTCTGCCTACATAAGGAAGCCTCATAAAACCCAAAAGGGCTGGACTCAGAGAGCTTACAGGTTGGTGAACATGTGGAGGTACTTGGAGAGTGGCATACCTGAAAAGAGCATGAGAGCTCCATACCCCTTTCCCCCATACCTTGCTCTATGTATCTCTTCCATCAGGTTGTTCCTGAGTTATACATATTATAATAAACTGGTAATATAGTAAGTAAAATATCTCCCTGAGTTCTGTGAGTCACTGCCAAGGAGGGGGTCACTGGAGCCTCCAACCCATAGACCTCCAATTAGAAGCATGAGTCATAACCTAGACTTGCAACTGCCATCTGAAGTTTGGTGGGTGGATGAGGCCGACTTATAGGACTGTGCTCTTCACCTGTGGGATCTGACACTATCTCCAAACAGTGCCAGAACTCAGTTGAATCGTGTGCCAGAAAATTACTTGTGGAAAACAACATACATTGTAATTGAGAGAATTATAGTATTATATATTCACATCCAGATTTTTATGTACCTGAACCTACTACCTAGTTGTGTCAATATTTTTTCATGACAATATTTATTTACATATGAGACTATAACCTTCACCAGAGAAGAGTCTATGTTTACTTTACTCAAGAATGATTCCTGGTATTTGGTAAGAATGTCTGGCACATAGTGAACAGTCAGTAAATGTTTATTGAATGAATGATTTATATTTAAAAAGAAATGGAAGTATACAGTTACCAACAATAATTATTGAAAAAAATCTCAGGCCGGTATACTGAGCTTTTTCCCAAATGACTGGTCTATCAATATAAAGGAAATGCAGGACAAACTATTATGCATAACACAGTTATATAAGAAGCTGAACTTGAAGGACTAGTCTTCTTAGATAAAATATTTAAAATAATGACCACAAGAATGGGGTCAAAATGTGCCACAGTTCCTGGCATTTGATTTTGGGAAGTTTTCAGGCTTGTTGCCTCCTACAGGAAACAAAACTACTTGTGAGTCAACTCTCCTCAGAAATGTGTTCCATTTCAATTCATAGGCTGATTATTTTCCAAACTTTCTTTTACATTTACAACCCAAATTCATATTGATGACCTATATGTTACCCAACGACACTTTAGAATAAAAATTCCAGACCTGAGTGCCACAAAAAAGTGTAACATGTCATATATTTGAGATTCTGCTCTTAGGTTACTCCATGGTAGTTTTCAAATAATTGTCATTAGGGAAGGGGGTCCAGATGGCACCAGGAAATACACACATATGACAAAGACAGTAAGCAAAAGAATGAGTAGTTGAGAGAAAATCAAATTACTATACACTATAAACAGCAAGAACAATAGAAGGTGCCATGAAAAGAAGAGAGTCATGATCACCATAGATTTGTCAAGGCTTCAGATGCCAAACCATCTGGTCTACTCTGTCATTTAAGTAAAACACATTATCTTTAAAACTTTAAAGTTTTTATTAATTTTACTAAATTTCTGACCAAAATGGCAGGATGTTTCTGGACTCCTATGGACATGAGCTAAAAGAACAAAAACTAGAAATAAAATAGAAAGTCCAAAAATCAGAAAACAATCATACTTTAATTGGAATATAACAATGAGCTAGCATCCTTAGCTAAATGGTGCGCTGAGACAATCTACAAACTCTCAGGTGAAAATTGCAGGTAAATTTGATCAAAGCTCACATATAGAGAATGTCAATAAAGAAAAAGATCATGAACAAATTCCCTGAAAATGGCTCAAGGAAGGAGCCAGAAGGAGAAAGAAAGAATTCAAATAAAATTAGTAAAATTAGCAGTGTTTAAAAGCAAAGAGTGAAAAGACATCAAGAAACTTGCAGGGATGAATATGTTTGATATCTTGATTGTTGGTGATAATCTCAAAATTTACTAGATTGTACACTGTAAATATATTCAATTTATTGTTTGTAACTATACCGCAGTAAAACTTTAAAAATCAATACATTTGTATCTTCTTCTATCACAGAGACTTTACTTGTGAAACATTTGGCATAAATTCTCTGTCTCCTCTGCAAAGCAAGTCAATACTTTAAAAATGCCATAATTCTAATGAGATAAAAATCTATGCCTTTTAGAGTGAGAGCTCTCATGATGGCTGTAGATTGATAGCCTGAAAAGTTACAGTTGCAGGAAAATATTCTTTCCTTAAGCAATCTTCAGAAAGTTATGCAAAAGAAAAATAGAAATGTGGTTCACGAAGTTACCTCAGAAAAATGTGTTTAAAGATAATATCACAGACAACATTTCAGATGAAAATTATGGAGTTTTAATTGGTCTGCAAGCTTCCAAAATTCCCAGTAGGTAAAATGCAATAGCAACAGATGGCAGACAATTTGGAAATCACAGTGGAAAGCAGAGCATCTTAAAATGTAGATGTATACCTAGAAAAAATTTCAAGAGAGCCTTATATGTAAGCACTCTGATCCAAGGCACGTGTTTTAATATAGATTATTTATCACTGATAAAGTCACTTTAATGTGGACTTATACAAGATAAGCTTACATCATTATTCTTTCTGATTCTTCAGGAAAAAAAGTGTCTTTGTACATTTGGTGCCTTTCATGATGATGAGTAATTCTTGATGTGGAAATTTTCGTTTTCTTGGTTTATCACTTAATCAGAAGCCCTGAAAGAATTTTTTAAAAAGCTAGCTCTATATCACTTGCAAATTGACCAATGACCCACTGAGTAATTAAATTGCCTGACTTTTTTAAGATGACATCTGAGATAATTACAATGAAGCTCACTGATTCATTCATTCACATATTCCTACAATACTGTTGAGTATTCAATATATATCAAACACTAGAACAGACAGCGAGGATTCAAATAAGAGCCAGAAAGGTCCTGTGGCAAAGCAATCTGCTTTCTATTGTGAATTTAGAAACTAAATAGAAAATATTATGTGATAAGCACTATGACAGAATTCCTGCACATAGCATTGAGTAAACGCAGCCAAGTGCACCTATCCATGGACTGGGGGGAACTCAGAAAAGTTTTTCAAAGAAGTCATATTGGAATTAATGAGGCAAGGAAGGTGTGGTAGAGGATAGAGAACATGCAAAGGCAGGAACTGAGTGAGCATTTTCTCTCTCTTTACAGTGAAATTTGGCTGATTTTATACTAGTTTTTCTATATTGCTTACAGATAAGCCAGTGAGTAAGTTGAGCTAAACTTAAAAGCGGCTGATACATCCACTTAGACTACTTGGTCAAAACTTCATTGACAAAGCAATATAAGACATGCTGTGTCTGAATGATTAAATAGATACGCATTTAAAGCTTAGGGCAGAGGACATTCTGGAACTTCTTTATCTCATATTCACTTCAATCAATTCTCAATGAGATCCCATCATATTTCCTTCAATGAAGCATGTCTTGAACATGGGCTTTGGAGTCAGAAAGACCTGGGTTTGTCCCCAATATTGTGTTTGTACACAATAACTAGCTTGAATTTGGGTTTAATTTCAATTAGTCTCAGTGTTCTCATCAGCCCTGCAATGTGAGTTTTAGCAGTATCCACTTCACGTTGCTGTTCTAAGAACCAAATGAGGTGAAGTTTGTAAAATACACGAGAGGTTATTTAGTAAGAACTCAGCGAACAGCAGTAAAAATACATACTCTGCAAAATGCACAGCTGCATATCCCCAGCCCCAAAGCATGTGTTTTCACATAGTATTTTAAAATTCAGATAAAAAAGAAATCACTTGAGAATCTTTTCCCTGAGGTGGAAGGTCCAGCCTAAGGAGTTTGCTGTTTCACAGGGACATTTAGACTTCCACCTGAAACATCTGAAGCTCCACCACATTTGTGCCAACCTAGAAAAACTGCATTAAATTGACTCTCTGCCTGTGCTGAAGATCAGTAGTGCAGCTTGTAAGAATTAATTTATCATGTGTTTCTAATCTACACAAAATAAGTGACAAAATCAAGGCAATATCATAATCAAATGCACCCGTGTCAAAGTTCATCCTTCCACCCCGGCCAATGCCCTCTCCTGGGGCTTGAGTGCCTACCTAGTCCTTATATTTCATCAAGAGAAGTGATTTGTGAAAGAAAAGAAGTTTCCTTAACCAGAGTAATTGTTCTACAATGTAGAGTGAGGATGCAAATTTAATTCACACTACAATCTGTGTATTTCAAGAAAAAGCAAATTCCTTTATTTTATTATAGATTATCTGTACTTCCATACAAGTCCACCCAACCTTTAGCAGGGAAAAATTCACTAAATGCCTAATATAATTAACATTTATCATATTTTAAATAGTAACTAAGGGAATGTTAGATTTCCTAGGATTAACTCAGTTCCTCAGGTGGTCTTCTCTCCTTGCCTCTCTTCTAAGATGGCATCTCAGAGCATGCCATATAGAGGAATGTGTGATTCATGAGATCACTAAAAAGTGAATTACTTGAGGTCTCTTTGTATGGTATTTTCTGACCTTTTATGTGATGCTCACATATGATCTCTGAGCTCAAGATTTGTATATCTCTGAGTTTACTGGCATTTTATATGACTATATAATAAGTACCACAAACTAAAATGTTCAAAACAGAACACAAGTTTTATTCCTGTCTGAATCCTCCTCATTAATATAAATGATCCCATCATCACCCATGTTCTCTTGGCAGTCAGACTGATCTTGAAAATGTTATTCAAACCTTCAATCTCCTTCAAAACCATTGACTGTTCCCATTGCTTGTAGTATGCCTTAGAGCCTTTGTAATTCACTGTTCTGTGTGCCTAGGTTTCTGGCAAGCAAAAATGTTACTTCACCAGAGACATTTGTGACCACATTGTCAAGAGTGGCAAGAATTGAGTTCTCTGCTTTGTATCACATAGCTTTCTTTGGATTGCACTATTTTTTCTAATGTATAATTTTTATCATTAATTAAGCAATGTGTTTTTTTTACTAGTTTATAGTCTCTTTTCCTTGGTTGTAAACTCCCTATAGGACTCTATTTGCACTGTTATCATCGTATCTCTGTCACTTAATTTACTGAGCAGAATAGATTAATGAAATCACTGTATGCAGCAGTTTGATCTACATTTAGTTATGCTTAAAAATTATTTGCCAAGTTATACAATTTCTTTCATAGTTGGCATATTATGGCTTCAGTCATTTTAAACTACTATTATTATTACCAATACTCGACTATTGTTATCACTATTACTACTGTTGCCTTTTAAACATTCCATAATGAAATAACTGATGTCTCCTAACATATTTAGAAACAAGAGCCTAGTGCTTCACTGGGAAGACCGGGTAATAATTACTGGAGCGTTGGCCATATCTGCCACTATCACTTTAGGACTCTGCCAGGAGCATTTTAGAAGCTAGCGATGATGATTGCCTTGAAGATTCAGTCATTTGAAAAGTTCAGATAACCTACATTCACTTAGAAGAAATGTATAGCTCCTATACATAAATTGTTAACTTCTCTGGAGTGTGCCCTTTTCTGTAACCATGCAGATCTAAATTTTATGCCCAAGGTTCTGATAAAACACATAGTCCAGTTATCCTTTGCATTTCTATGGTCCTGGGCCATGAAGCATGATATTGCATGAGACCAGTATCACCCAGAATTATCACTTGTCCTGAGGCCTGAAAAGACCTAATGAAATTTAATTTGTTTTGCTGGGAGCATTATTGGCTCAAGCATATTGCATTCATCTGGAAGCTTATCTCTGAAAACCTAGAAATAGCTGCTTTGACATTAACTTTTTCCTTCTGTTTTGTATCATCGTGAGTATTGTGGATATCTGCAGAAATTACTCACATTTGTAGCCATGGTGGTTGAAACTGTACACTAGACTTTACAAACATGTGAACTTTCCTTAAATTCATGCACAGAAAGAAAATTCAAGAGTCTTTCTCCCAGGAAGCTTTCTTAGAAAATCCTTTTAAGTTAACCAATAGAATACTTGTCTTCTCTTTTATTAAAAGTTCTCATAATTAATTTCACAGACATTTTCCACCTTTACACCTTTTTCTGAAACTTTTTTCAAGTCTGATAAATATGTTAAATCACTCAAACTAGCTGATACTAGTATTGAAACTTATATCCATCAGCCCTAGCTCCTGTGTTTGCTGTGTTCTGTGTGACTTTGGCCAAGTTTTTTGTTTTTGTTTCTGTTTTTGTTTTTAACCTTGTTAAGTCTCTATTTTTCCACTGTAAAATAAGAATACTAATGACTTATATTGTATATGATTCTCCAGGGTTAAATTAGATAAAGCAGTAAAAGGCCTTAACCAGGGGCTTGGCACTGTTGTCAATATATGGTAATTACTATTAATAGCTACCTTGATGGCTATTTCTTCTATCTAGATAATTCTTTGTGTCTAACATATTTGGCTGAAAATTAATTATTTACTTCTGCAGAAAGTTTGTTGTGTTTTCAATACTTAAGTGCCATAACTATCCATTTTACTCACTTCCCATTTTTCTTATTTTACATTTTACCTCTTAAGTAGGTAAAATATAATTACAGTAAAAACTTGGATTGTAAGTAACTTGTTCTGTAAGTATTCTGCAAGATGAGCAAACATTTCTAATAAATTTTAATTTGATAAGCGAGCAATGTCTCAGAATATGAATAGTATGTAACACCAAATGTCACATGATCACAACTGAGCCAATGGTTCTCGAAATTCACTTTGACGTACAAGTGCTTTGGACTACAAGCATATTTCTGGAACAAATTATGCTCACAAACCAAAGTTTTATTGTATACGGGCATTATATATTTTGAATGTCTTTATTATGCTTAGCTAAATTTTTAAGACAACTCTCAGTATCACTGCATTGAGTACGGTTGTCTAACAGGGACCATTCTTCCCTTTGCTCATGTTTCGGCCTTATAAAGCACCTCTGCTATTATGAGAATAGATGTTTCACACCTTTTTCCCACTTAAAGGCATATTACAGAGACTTCTTTCAACACTATATATGATCCCTTATTAACTCCTCACCAAAGGAGGGTTGGTGATATAATTGATTAGAGTCTGAGACAGTCTTTGTGCTTTCCAAATGATAGTGTTACTGTGCCTTGAAAAGCAACCACATGGGAGCCTCTCTTCCCTTTCGTATCATCTGCCAAGAGGATTTACACCTTCTTTTTGTTACAACATTTATCTTGTGTTTTTTTTTTTTTTGTTTTTTGTTTTTTGTTTTTTATCCCCCTTGTAGAGAGCAGACACGAAAGTGTTTCTCACCAAGGCAAAGATGCCGATACAGGCCCTCTCTGTTTTAGTGTCTCTCCCTGTGGATTGGTGGGTACCTCCAGCTCCATGAGAGCGACTGGGCAAGGAAATTTAGAGTCTGTCTGAAAGACTCAGGTGTTCTAAATCCCAGGGAATAGTGAGTACAAAGCTTCTGGGTCTAGCTTTTCAGGGAAACTCTGATTTCAGAAAATTCTAGCTTGTCAAGGAATTAAGAAATGTATTTGGCTATTGTTTCTTGTGTGTGGTATAACTTCAAAGGATACCCACAAAGACAGAAAAAGTGAACAAAAGCTTTAAGTCATCTACAATCCTTAGTGTTATGCCCCTTCTTTCAGAACAATTCCAGGAATCGTTTCATAGTGTAACATAAAGAATTATAAAAACAGAAGTCAGTCCATTGGTATTCACAGATTTTCACTAAATATTTTCGTTTTCACTATTCATTTTTTCCCTTCAATTCCACCTAGAAAAGGTTTTCAGAGTGTAAAATTTTGTTAAAAAAAAAAGACTCCTAACTGTGAAATAAACACTAGTTCTAAAAATAACCTTTATGTTCTTTAGAAAAAGGCAGCCACAATCTCAAGAACCCAGTCGTGTAACTTGACCATTATTTAATGTCACATGGACTTGCAGGACCTATTTATATAAATTGGCAGACGCTGAAATGGTTTCAAATATATCTCTAAAACCCCACATAATCCCATACTTGTGTGCTATAAATTCACAATCTCATAAGGAAAAAGAAAATCAATTTTAATTTCAAAATTAAACTTGGAAGAAACCAACAAATTTAGTAACAATAAAAAATGTTTGACTTGGTGTTCCCAGAGTTTTTAGTAAGAAACTACTAAAAAAGCTTATTTTTAATATGAATTTTGGGGAGCAAACTACCACTCCAGTGAAATCTAATGATGAAGTGTTTAAAATAAAGGCATAGGCTCTGGAGTGAAACAGAACTGGGTTTGATTCCTTAGCTAGGTGAACTCAGATTTTTATAGACTTAAGTTTCCACCTGAGTAGAAAATGAGTGAAAACTCCTTCCCCATAGGGTCATCGTAAGTATCAATGATAAATTTGTCAAGCACATAGGATAGCAGTAATCTACTAGATTACTAATCAATCTGGTTAGTGACTACTAATCAATAAGTAAACTCAAAATAGAAGTGGGACAGTACAAGAATATTTTTATTTTCATTTTAACACATATTTTATAGCTGGCTGCAAGATATTTAAAAAATATTTTCATTTTTATAAAAGGAGATAGTAATAGTGTAACCAGATATTTATTTGGACATATAGGGATATTAAATGAAATTAACAACCTAATTTATTTCCCAACTTCTGTGTTGTCATTCTCTCTCTGATTGAGAGTTCTGCTGAATTAATCTTTCTAAAGTATAATTACCATCTTGTTACTCTCTTTTTTTTTTTAATTTTTTTTTTTCTTAACGTTTATTTATTTTTGAGACAGAGAGACAGAGCATGAATGGGGGAGGTCAGAGAGAGAGAGGGAGACACAGAATCTGAAACAGGCTCCAGGCTCTGAGCTGTCAGCACAGAGCCCAACGCAGGGCTTGAACTCACGAACCGTGAGATCATGACCTGAGCCGAAGTCGGACGCTTAACCGACTGAGCCACCCAGGCGCCCCCATCTTGTTACTCTCTTGTTCAAAAATCTTCACAGATTCCCCACTGACCACTGAATAAAGTCCAAACTTCTTATCGTGCTTTTTAATACACTCCACAAATGTAATCCTAATTTATCCTTCAGATATTACTCCTTACTATTTTCCTCTGTAAATCTTATGCTTAATTCCTCAAATTCAGAGATCTTCATTTATTCATCTTTGCAACCCTACCATCCACTCTACTGCAATGTGTACATGCCCTTCCCAGTCAGTACCAATATGGTTGTTTCCAGGTTTGTGATTCTCACCTCCTCCAAAATTTACATTGTGATTTGTCATCATTTTGAATGCTGTTTTGGTCTTTTGAAATGTTAGTGATTCCCACAGAACTCTAGAGCACACCATTTCAACTGCATCATCAAATGGTTATTTATAAAACTAAGATAGATGATCCCTTCTGGGAAATATATCACTTCCAGTATAATGTTGATGCTTTCTTCATTTGGGACCTAACCCATGCCTTCACCATCTGAAGATATGACTATCAAAGACATTAAAATCTTTTGCTTAGTTCAGTGTTACAGAGAGTAGATGTTCAGATGTTATTAATTTTTTCTTTTTAAAATTATTCTTAGATGTTATTTTTTGAATAAAGAAATGAGTTGAAGTTCTCAATGAAGGATACAGGCTATCTACTTTTTCTCGCTAGTCTATAGTATGCCACTATTGCAAAGAAAGAACATAGTCAATACAAATATTGTCCTAAAGGCCATAATGCTTTCCAGCCAGTACACTGTGATTCTTCATATGATTACACATTAATTTTTCATAGACTTGTTATAGCTTCTTACCAAGAATGGAATGTCTATAATTGTCCTCTATTTTCTTTAAAATACTGAGAGCTACCATCTTCATTCTGTTGCTCAAGCACTCATATTGTTACTAGCAACTAACAAATATTACTTAGAATCCCATATGCATAGAGCACCTTGTTAGGTACTATAACAAATAGTTAAAACAATAATTCTCAAGAAATGTATCTATACTTGATGCCTATACTCCCTTATGACCATTCTCTTCTTCACTCACCATACATGGGCCTTGGGCTGCTTAAGCACTCTGCTAAAATCACTGTTGTCAAAGCCAATCACCTCTCTCTCACAAAATCTAACTCGTATCCCTCTTCTCATCTAGGCAGCATTTGCCACAACATAGTCAAGAGTCTCTTGATCTCCCCTGTGCCCACCTTTCTCCAAACATTTCCCTAATTCTTCTTTGGCTCAATAAAAATCACTGCCCTATTATTCAAGAAAAATTAGAAATCAGTCTTATTTTTTTCTTCGTTCACTTGCTGCATTCAAACTAATAGAACCGAGTTGTATTAGTCTTCCTACAGAATATATTCTGAGTCTGTTTCCCCTCATCTCCACTGCAACCATATTAATGACAGATTCACATAAAGTGTACTCCATCTGTGACTGAACTACTACCATTACAATATCCTTCTAATTGGTCTCCCGCCATGTCTCAACCCTCTTATAATAGATTCTAAAGGTAATAAAAACTTCTCACTTCCCTCCTTAAAATCTTCTAGAAATTTTCTACTGGATATAGAACAGCACCCCAAAACCTTACCATGGTCTTTGTACAAGGCCTCCACGAGGTCCTGCCAACACTAGAAATCTCTCTTATCTCTTCCTCTACTAACAAGTTACTTATATAAAACAATCGTCTTCACAGTACAGGGCCTTTGACTTGCTTCTTCCTTCTCAGAGAATCTTTCCCTGACCACCCAATATTAAAGAGAATTCTTAGTCCTTTGCTGTTATATTATCCATTTCATTGGCTTCACAACATTTGCATTTACAACAGCAATGAAATGGGTCATAATTCTAGTCATTTACTGATATGCTTCTTTATGTTTTGCATAAATTGTCCAAATTACAAGTTATCTGGGGGCCAGGAATTGTCTTCTTCTTTATAGGTCTAGCACACAAGTTAGCAAACAGTTGCTTCTGAGCCAACCCAGACACTGCCAATTTTGTAAACACAATCTTATTAGAACACAGCCACACCCATTGATTTAAGAATGGTCTATGGCTGCTTTCATACTATAAGGATAGAATCAAGTAGTTGCAACAGAGACTGTATGACCCCCAACCAAAAATATTTACTATGTAGTCATTTCCAGATAATGTTTGCCAAGGATTTTACTTCAATTACAGAAAGCCAAGGTGGTTGGATCCATTATAAAAAAACAAAAAAACAAAAAAAACCCAAAAAACAAAAAACAAAAACCTTACCAGTTATCTAGCCAAGGACTTAACAAATTTTGGAGCCTGAATTAGGGTATTTGTAGTAGAGTCTGAGAGAAGTAAAGAAATCATTCAGAGAGAGCATATATAGATTTTGACACCTGCCGGAGTATAAGGAATGAAGGAAGAGAATGGCATGACTCCAGGGTTTTAAGTCTGGGTACCTTAGAGAATGTTGATACCACTAATGAAAACTGGGATGTAAGGAGAAGGATGTGATCTGGAGTGAGGACAAAAATATGATAATGGACATGTTAAATACAGTGCTAGCAGCACCTTGGAAGTTAGTGGAAGAAGCTGAGAAGAGGGATTGAGATGAGAGAACTGCATTTCAGACTCATACATACGTGAGCAATAACAATATTTGAAATACTTCATGGAGATAAAGATTCAGAGAGAGAATCTTTTTAAGCAAGAAGATACTGAAGGACAGAACTTTAAGAAATATATATATGTAAGGGTGAAAGAAGAAACAAAGGAGAAAAAATAATCATCTAAGAAGGAAAATTACAATCGTTTCCAGAAGAAATGGTTTTTGAGTCTTAACTGCTAAAAAAAGAAAGTTAGAAATGTAAAAGGAAAAGCACAAAATAGGAAAATTTTTTGCACATTTATAACAAAAAATTATTCATATACTTCATGGAGATGTATAAATAAAATTATATGCATACACACATACAGAATTCTTATAAATTAAAAACCACAATTCAAACACCTTATATTGGTAAGGATAAAGGCATCATGGTTACGCGAGCTGATCAAATGACAGTGACTTAAGAAATATAGAAATTAACTTCTTCCTCATGTTGCAATCCGAGCATGAGCATATCAGAGCTGACATAGCAGCTCCATGGGATGGTGGTAAGCACCAGGCTCCTTCTAGCTTGTGATTCTATTATTCTTAACATACATCTTCTATTTTGTAGGCTATAATGGCTGCTCCAGTTTCTGCCATAATGCCCTTATTCCAGCTGAAAAGGAAGGGGGAAAGACAGTAGACAACACCTCACTCTTTTTATGGACCCAGACATCACACACATCAATACTGATCATATTCCATTAGCCAGAAAACAGTCACAGGGCCACTCCAGCTACCAAGAAGCCTGGAACTTGTTTTTATCTCAATAACTATGTGTCCAGATAAAATGTGTGGGCTCATTCCCAACTAAAGAAAGTGAAAAGATACCAGTAATAGCTGGTAGTTTCTGTCCAACACCGCCTCAAATGGGGGGAGGGGAGGAAAGACACAGAATATGAGAAAAAACACAAAGAATATAAATAGCCATTAATGATCATCAAAGAAATAAAAAATGTAACAAGATACCAGACAATTCTATGACATTAACAATAACCAAAAAAATGCTAATATTTACAGGTAAACAAGCCTAACCATCCATCCCTGCCTAAACCCAGACCAGACCACTTCATTGTCACACCTACACTCGTACAATTGCCTCCTAATTTACATGCTCCCTTCAAATCTTGTCATTCTCAATCAATCCTCCAAAGTGCTCTTAAGTGATCTTTAAGAAAACCCAAATCTTCATCAGCTTACTTTTTCCATAGGGAGAAAAAAAATCCAGGATTCTGACCTGGTATTAGACCTTACAGATCTTCAGCATTACTCTACATGCCAGGCATGAGGAAATGCTGACAGTTCCCCTAATGGACCTTAATAGTTCACACTTTTGCTGATTCTGCTTGCTCAGTCTGGAATGCTTTCTTCTGGCCTCCCTGGCAAATGCCTACTCATCTTTGGACTCAGCCCAAATGCATCTTCTGAAAATTCTGATATCTTTTTACCACATATAGAATTGATTTTCTCAGCTCTGCCCAGACTGCATCCTGTATATATTTGTACTACTTTATCATGAATTTTTGTCTACTTCTGTCACTAAAAAATTAAGCTTTTTAAAACACTGGATTGCATCATCTCTTTCTTTGATCTCCTTTAAATACCTTAACTCCTGTCACATAATAAACCTTCACTAAATGTTATTGGTGAAGGTACCGGCACCCATCCTTCTAATAACAATGTCTCTTAAATCTTGGACTTGAGTAGAAGGGACAAATCTTACCTGAAGGCTGACGGGAAATTTTATTAGACATAGATGTCCCCATACCTTGACACTTGAATACTGTCCTGGCCTAACCTTGCATAGAAAAAACCAAAACCAAAAAACAAGACTTTTCTTTCTTTAAGTTTTAAGAGGCCTCCATTGCAATATCTTGCTGTCTGTTCTCAAATGTCAACCCCTCCCTATTCTGTGGAAGCACAATGAAAAGAGGAATTAAGTTGTTTATGTTGTTTATGTTCCCAGAATCTGGTCTCCACCTCTGATACTCATTTTTTTTTAACATTTATTTATTTTTGAGACAGAGCGAGAGCATGAACGGGGGAGGGTCAGAGAGAGAGGGAGACACAGAATCCGAAACAGGCTCCAGGCTCTGAGCTGTCAGCACAGAGCCCGATGCGGGGCTTGAACTCATGGACCGCGAGATCATGACCTGAGCCGAAGTCGGCCGCCCAACCGACTGAGCCACCCAGGCGCCCCTCCACCTCTGATATTCAAAATAGACAATGGATAGATTCCTCCATGACCTAAGCTATTTATCAATTACAGGAAAAACCTACATTAATTTTCCATTTGTTGCCTTTCTCAATCCATAGTCTCTTTGGGGGAGGGCACATGGGAAATTTAAAATTAACTAAATAATAATATTCCCAAATCTAAGGAGATTTTTTCTTTAATTCCATTTTTAATGTTTATTTATTTTTGAGAGAGAGAGAAAGAGAGCATGTGTGTGTGTGTGTGTGTGTGTGTGTGTGTGTGTGTGTGTGTCTGTGTCTGTGTTTGAGTGGGGGAGGGATAGAGAGGGAGACCCAGAATTCAATGTAGGCTCCAGGCTCTACATTGAACTGTCAGCACAAACTTACAAATGAGATCAGGACCTGAACCAAAGTTGGACACTAAACTGACTGAACCACCCAGTTGCCTCCAAGGAGATATTTTTTAATGGCATTGAAATTAAAACCAGGAGAGCCATCAGTCAGTTCGCTGACCAGTCATAACTTGTTCCCAAGGATGTAATGTCAGATGTTTAGTATTGAATCTGGGATAAGGAAGATTCAGAATCCCTAAGAATTTTTCTGCCACTCTTGAGTTCTTTCTGATTTCATTTGTATATTCAGCTGCCACATGACTAATATAGGTCTTTATACCATTAGGCCTCTGGAACACCACTACTTGCTAATGCTTCTCAATAAACTAAAGAATGATAAACAAATTTGTATGGCAGGGTAGAGGATAAGAAGGAGGGCATGTCAGGAACAAATGACTAAGATCTCTACCAGTTTTTCCAACTCTAACCAAATTCAATTAGAGAAATTATATTATACTTTATTATCTCGTAATTCATCTGTTCACTTTAAAAATTTTTTGTTTAATGTTTATTGATTCTTGAGTGAGAGAGAGACAGAGTATAAGTGGCGAGGGGCAGAGAGAGAGAGAGAGGGAGACACAGAATCCGAAGCAGGTTCCAGGCTCTGAGCTGTCAGCACAGAGCCCAATTCGGGGCTCGAACTCATGAACCATAAGATAATGACCTGAGCTGAAGTCAGACGCTTAACCGACTGAGCCACCCAGGTGCCCCCATCTGTTCACTTTTTTAAAAAGTAATGTACTGTTTCTTCATAAAGTCATTAACTTTCTTTAAATTAAAAAAGTTAGAGAGGGAGGGAGCCAAACCATAAAAGACTCTTAAAAATTGGGAACAATCTGAGGGTTGATGGGGGCGGGGGCGGGGGTGGGGGGGTAGGTGGGTGATGGGTATTGAGGAGAGCACCTGTTGGGATGAGCACTGGGTGTTGTACGGAAACCAATTTGACAATAAACTTCATATTTAAAAAAAATAAAAATAAAAATAAATAAATAAATAAACATTTAAAAAAGTGTATCTTTCTGTTTTTTGGAATTACGGTTTTCTTTACAGTGACTTCTAAGCATCACATAGGATTATAAACTAATAAAAGATTATCTCTCAGAATAGAAGCATAATCTGAATCTTTACTTTTGCGTTTGTCAATATTTGCTCTGGCCCAAGGCATTTTTAAGTGACTAGTCAGAGACCATTCCTGTTCTCTTTTTCGTTTGCTTTTTCCTTTGAATATTTCCCAACTGAAGTTCAGAGAGAAGCATCTTTCCTCTCTAGATACAAAGCTACATAAGGGAACTCTGGAGCTCCTGGAGGGCAAAACCTTTATTTTATGGCAAAAACTGACTTAGAACTGAAAACAAAAGAGGAAAAGAGCTAGGAGTGGGAGGTGGGACAATGGGAGGGAGAAAGAGGATGAGAGCACAAATCCTGAAACATACAAATTCCTTGTTCCCATCATTCCCTACAGTGACTTCATTCTTGCTCTTTTTATAATTTTATTATGTGAACCACTTATTTCCGTTTCGCCAAATCTGCTTTGAGTTTAGTTTCTATTCCTTGCTTGAGAGAGTTGAGAGAGTACTAATAAGCACTAACCAGTCTCTGACCATGATAATAAAATTCCAAATTTTGGTTTTCCTCTCAGAATTTATGGATGCAAGAGGACTAATTCAGAAATGAATGAAGAATTCCCTTGGTTTTATGAATTCAAAACATGTTAGCCACTTCTCTGCCTACTGCTTTGAGAATGACTATGGAGGAAGTAAAACTGGGGAGAAAATGTATGACTACCTTCCTTCCATAATCTTAAAATTTGCTGAAAGTGTTAAAATTTCCCATGTAAAACATTTCCCATTTAAAAAGTAAAATTTAGAAAATGTCTAACTCTTGCTATTCTGCTTTCTGGTAGGAGCTGGCACACAGCTGTATATGCAGAAGCTGTGAGGAGGACATTCATGTCTTTGCCTAATTAATGTGCAGCTTGGCTGGACTTTTGTCCAATCCCTGACAATGCCAACAGTGATAAGGGACCATTAAAGTCTAATGAGCTTGGAAAAATTAGAAATCTGAGTCTTCTGTAGAATGTTAAAGCTGATCTACTTGTTTGGGGGAAGAAAAAATCTTAAGACTTTCGTTCTATTCATTAACAATGTCCTTTTGAATTAGTAAAGAAATGTTCTTATCATTTAAAGCTCTATTATGTAAGTGTTTCATTTTTTAAGCTGCAAACTGTGTTGACTAACTGCAGCAGGGAGAACAAATAAATTAAATCCTTCTTTTCATCAGAAAGCAAAACTGAGTGTGTCTAAATCAAGTTTTTTGTCTTAATAAATAAAAGGTTCCTAGAGGAAGTGTTATCTGATCTTAGCAATCTGATGTAAAAGTAAAATGTACACAATTTTGTGCAATGTGAACACAGATTAGTTACTGATGTTCACTGCTAGTCCATTATTAATTCACATGTTTCATTAATACTTAAACTATTACTTTTAGTTGGAAAATTATAGAGGATGCCTAATAAATTTCTTAATTCTTCTTTATCCTTGACTTCAGCCATCATAAATTGAATTCATCCATTCTCCAATTAATGTATGTTCATACACATGTGCATATTACAGGATCACTTTAATACTATTAGTACATGAGTACATTAGTAAACAAGACAGATACTATCTCTACCTCTACCCTATATAGGAAAGCCTTTATGGAAAGTCTTCTTGTAAAATACTTTTTAATATAATGGATTCATGCAATAAGTAATATTGTGTGCTACTATGATATACTCCATATTCTAAGCTTCCTTGAATAGATCAGAAGAATACCACTGCTAGCCTGAAGTCCATGTTATAATGAATATTGTTATAATGAAACTTCTGTTTGCTTCCAGAAGATGAATAACATTCAAATTAGAGAAAAAGGCTTTCCTGGAAATGACCTAACAAGACATTTAAACTCACCATCACTTCTGCATTCTGAGGTATTTTCCTCAGAAGTTCACATACAAATCATTAAGGTCTATATATCATTCCCATTTATACAAAGGACAGTGACAATACAAATCAGTCATTTTGATCATCAGTAAAAATCAATAACGACACACTCACTGCCTGGATATTTGTGTAAAAATTTGTGATTTTTTTTTCTTTCTGAATCATTTCCCCTGAGCTGTTTCTACTGACAGAGTATGTCTACTCACATTAGTGACAGGAAGACATAATTAACTGTATGTTGTCACTAGTGATTGGGTGATCCATGAAGTAGGGCACACTAAGTGGGGCAGATGAAATCCAGGCTATCCTTCCCCACATCTGCTGAAACAGAATTAAGAAATAATCTCTGAAACATTTCCACTTCTCATTTCCAAAGTTTATGAGGATAAAAATGATGATAATCTATATTTTATAGGATCTGTAAGGGGAAATATCCTACTCTACTCTCAGAATGTGTCTGAGATAAAGATAAATCTATGTAATTGTAATTAGGGTGAGATCTTAATAACTGGTAAATGTTACTATGCCTGATTGTTAAGTGTGAATTGTTAGTAAAAAAAAAAAAAAAAAAAAAAAAAAAAAGAAATCATTATATGGTTCCTAATCATTCACTCAACAAATATTTAGTAGGTGCCTTCCATGTATCACAACTTTTCAAACAACTGAGAAAAGAGAGAAGATTAAAATATAATTATTCTCCTTGGAGTAATATCAGCCTAAAGGAAATTAGAAAATTGATGCTTAAAATAAAGCAGTATCAAAGCTATAGAAACAAGAAGGTCACAGGAGAAGGATTAACAGATGTGAGGAAAGGGGCCTCAGAAAAGCTCCAGGAGCATGTAATACTTGATCTGAACCTTCTATGATACTTGGAAGATATCTAAAAAACTAAGAGTAGAGGAGTTTACAGGAGTTAGGTAAAATGTAGCAACTAATATATAATTACAGAAAAAGGCCACCCAACAGCAAAGTCAAGTAGATGTGAGGTCTTAACACTGGTGGGAAGAAGCAAGTAATATGGTTTATTTGGAGAGAAGGGAAAGGAAGGAATATTGTAGAAGGTGAGCCTAAAAGAGACAGCCTAAGGTCAGATCATAAAAGACCTCAAATGCCTCCATGAGGACTTTGAATTTTATTCTCAAGTTTGTAATAAAAATTTCCAAACATGGCTAGTTTTGTATCTTATTTTTATTTTATTTTATTTTATTTTATTTTATTTTATTTTATTTTATTTTATTTTATTCTATTAAAAATTTACTTTAGAGACAGTGAAAGCATATGCACAAAGTGAGGAGAGGGTCACAGGGAGAGAGAGAGTAAGACTGAAGGCAGGAGATCATTTTGGAAGAGATGGAGCAGGAATGGAAGATGTCCCTCTCATATCAGTTAGAAAACTAGAAAGATGGCTGTGCTTCTTCCCAAAAACGGAAACAAAGAGGAGTTTCCTTCTTTGAAAGGTAAATGATAAAGGAAAGCCCAAGTTCAATTTGGATATTCCAGTTTCAAAGGCATGTACAACATATGAAGTGGGCAGTGGAATAGAAAGAGGACAGGAGCTTAGAAAAACTATGGGTGAGAAGTAGACCATGGGCAGTATAATCATATGGGTATTGGTTTCATCGGTCCTGGCAACCTCCTCTTCGATAGGCGCATGCTGCACTGGCTATTGTTATAGGTTTGCTCACCTTCACTGATGATAGCCTCAAGTATTCATTAAAAGAATTTTTAAAAAGAAAAGAAGATATTTCCAGCTCTCTTCCCAGAATGACTAAGAATCTTCAAGGAAAAGGTTGGAGGCCTGTTTGTCTCATTTTGTTTTAAAAATAATACCCTTAGAGGATTCTTACTGGCATGGAATTCTAGGATCTGCTAATCTAGCAGCAGTATTTGTTAAGCACCTACTATGTGTTAGCATTCTACTCTAAGCTTTGTGCACATATAGTCTCTAGGCCTTACAATAATATAATACAATAGATATTATTATTGCCATTTTAACATGAAGAAACTGATGTTCATGGTCTTGCTCAACGTCTCAAAGCCAATGAGTGGAAATAGCAACTTCTACAAATTCCAGTATCTGTACACTTTACATTAAAATATACCTTGCCCTGCTTTGTTTTGAAGAATGCCCAGAATTACATGAAAGGTATTTTATTTTGGTAATGAACCTACAGCATTGGAGAGAAAACGAAGAAAGTGCCAACAATATTATCTCTATGAGTCTAACACCAGACCATCTTTAGTGTTGCCAATCCCAAACACATCTTTCCTTTCTTGCACCAATATTGCTTGCTAAGCAGCAACTGTAGGTGCTTAGGTGCATAGCCTCACACCCTTTAAACATGTTCTCTATTATTTTTGTCTTTTCTTCCTCTTTTCTCTTCATTCTCTTGCCTGAAGATAGAAACCACTACCCACTGAATTCTGGCCAACTTTGAGTCAAAGGATGACTGAACAAAATGAGGATAATGAGAAGGGAGGCTATCCAAGTGGGAATGGCAGGTGGGAGGAACAGCAGTGATATCAAATATAAATAGAGTATAAGAGTAAATACAAAATGCTTGATTAAGCTATATTTCAATGGTAAATACTTTTTTGCTACATTACTCTTGTGTTCAGCAAGTACAAATACATTTTCCTCAACTACAGGTGTCCTACTCTGACAATTAATGATCCTAGGATCCTCATCCAAAATCATGTGCCCTGCAGGTCCTTGTGGTGCTAACAATTGGAAAGGTTAAGTCATTTTTTAGCCTGCTATTCTTCTTGAGGTTTACAATGCAGCAAGCTTTTCTGTATATGACCATCAATCAACCACTACTTAATAAAGGCCCAAAGGGTGCAGCATCATACAGAATCCCATGCCATGGTAGATTTAAGAAAGCAAAGATAATAACTGATAGGCTTCAAAATAGATGATACAGAACACATCCAAGCAGGGATACTGGAAGCACAAAGGAGGATCCAGAAGCCGGTGAAGATAAAGTTAACTAAGCATTATGATGTCCTTGTAGAGACAAAGGGTATCATAAAGGGACAGCAAAGGCCAAGAAGTTCCACAATACAAACTATGAAGCCAATAAGTGAAACATCTTACAGTGCAGGACAGTAATAAAGTACTTAAATAAGAATGGAAACATGTCAAAAGATCATAAGAGTCAGCTTAAAAGTGTCCCACTAATTAAATCTGGGACAATTAAAGCATCAAAATAATTGCCTTAACAAGTTAAAACCCATTAAATAAGAATCCATGAGTATATGCTGATATTAATCAATCAATTAAAAAATATGAAAGAAATGCTCTTTCTTATCATAGAATGCCAGCCATTAAATGAAAAAGGAATGATAGAAAATCATTTGGCAACCATCAACACAATAATTGAGTCAGGCAAAAATCGTCAATGGATGCTAAAACTAGGGGGTAAAAATTTAATGGGGAACAGGATATTTACATAGCCTCAAAGTATCTCATACAAGATATTTATTAATTACAAACTGAAAAACAGTAACTTGAAATGTTGTTTATTATATTATCATTAATAAAAAATGGTTCTATTCTAATTTTATGTCACTGTTCTATAGGAAAAGTCTTTAATTAGTATGTATTTGAACTAAAAGTTAAATTGAAGCCAATTTTTCTGATATCAATTTATTTTGCTGTCTTCTCTCTAACTCCTCTAACTATTGCAGGGAAAGAATTCTGGGTAATTGGTTTTTCTAATCAGTTGCATTTTTATCGATCAAGATTTTATTGACTTTATGGTCCTAATTTCAGTGAATTTATAAAAATTATCCATCATTTTTCTTTAACTTTATAGTTATGGTATACTCTCTCTCAGAACAGATCTCTTAGAGGTCTATAAGGAAAATAGCACTTGGAAATCATGTTGTCAGAGCTATGGAGAAATGATCTGGGTGAGACAGATGAGAAAATTATTCTCAACCCCACATGCACCATACTGGATAGAGAGCCTATATTTAGCCTGAGCTCAGCAGAGCGGGAGGGATTGGTGCTCAAGGAAATGAAAGAAACAGATGTAGCACTCTCATGAAAAGGCCATTCAATCATAGCACTTTAGAAGGATTATTTTCATTCTAGCCTTGGTGCATTTAAAAGAAAACACTTCTTTCAAGTACTGTACAGCATAGCTACAGGGGCTTCCAAGTCATAGTATTATGTTTGGCCTGTCCCAAGTGAATTCCAAGGAACACAAATCCTATAAGATGCCAACACATATTCCAAAAAAGGTGGTATCTATGGTCAAATAAACTTGGAAAAAATTGGGTTAAACTAGGTTAACTGAATTCTTTTACCACACAAACATTTTGAGAAACTCTTAGTTATTCATCTGTGTAGAATGCCAAATTTCCAGAAGCTGTGTGATACCCTACACATTCAAAATTATTTGATTGTGAAACCTCCCTTCTTTCTTGCAGAGCTTCTTACAGACCTTGTGTTCCAGTAAATAAGAAAGAAACACAAAATACCAAGAAAGTTTGCCCTTTACATCAAGGAGAGAAAAACAGGCCTTCCCTGAATGATTGAGAACAAATTCAACAAAGAAATGGTAATTGATGCATGGAGAACACCTTTATAAAAGTTCTACAAGACTGTATTTAAAATAACTTGTTCCATCTAGCACCCAATCTTAGTTTCTCCTATAAAATGACGCAGGGCTCCTTGGAAAACTGACTAATTCTAGAGTTGGGGCAGGAAAAGTACAAGTTGACCCTGGGCATCATGTAATGACAGAAAAAGAAAAAGTGCTAAAAAATTAAAAACACAACTATGGATACATGTCAAAAGGATATAAGGTGAGCTGAAAGAGTTCCCTGTGGCCAAAGCCATAACAATTTGAGCAAAAAAAAAAATGAATAAATTTGTACTGGATTATAACCCAAAGTATAAAATAAAAAGACATGAGTTAATATTGATATAACTAAACAAGTGAATAAATAAATAAATGAGGAGAAAAGACAAATAAATCTTTCTTACAGAATTCCAAATGGTACTTTCTACCCAGAAGGTGGAGCCAAACTCTCCCTCAATCCACTCCTGACCCCTCCTGTGTGGGCTACACTTAGTAACTTCCTTCAAAAGAACAGAGAAGGAAAAAGCAATTTACTACAGAGAAACTAGAAAAAAAAAAAACTACCTGGGGTAAAAAATCATGGTTCACATCATCAGTGGTAAGATAGGTTGATAGTGTATTACCTGTATTGCTCAGGCTGCCATAACAAAATACCACAGATAGGGTGGCTTAAACAACAGAAATTCATTTTCTCACAGTTCTGAAGCCTAGAAGTCTAAGATCAAAGTGTCAGCATGTTTGGTTTCTTCTGAGGCTTCTTTCCCTTGGTTGGCAGAGGGCTGACTTCTTTCTATGTCCTCAATCTGTATTGTCTGTGTCCTGATGGCTTCTTATAAGGACACCAGTAATACATCACAGCCCCCCACATATAAGGAATTAGATTGTAATAGCAGTAATTTATTAAGGCATAAGGAAATATGGAAGGAAGGAGTAGAAGAAAGAAAGCAACACATTATGAATGGGATAAACCAAGACCAGTCTGTATGTTCTGAAAAAAGACACAACAGTATTATACAGTGCTATACTCAGCACAGGTGTCAAGTATGACACTGATGTAGTAAGATGGACAACACTCAGGAGAAAGGAATAGGAGGCGAAGCAAGTATAAAAGAATTCACCTCTCCATCTTTCATGGAGAGCTATCCAGACCAAGGGTAGACATGGAATTTAAAATGCTTCATACTTACATATTTTTCCTTATTATTTTCTTCTATTTTAAATAATTGAAAATACTCTGGCAAAAAGAAACATTTGTCTCAAGTTTAATAATTCCTTCAGTTCTGCTTGTTTCTTGTTCTGTTACATTCAAATAGAATTAAACATTAATACTTTTTATTTTTAAAACATGTAGACTATCATTCAATTATTATAAAATTATATTTGGCTCCCTTTCTCTTTCCTTCTGTGTATACATAGACAGATATATCTGGGGAAATCCTTCCCAGATGTAACACTGGTCATTTCAAGGTGATAAAATTCTGGATGAATTGTCTCTTTGTGTTTCTCTATATTGTTGAATCTGTTTAAGAAGAGCATGTATCACTTTATGTAGAAAAAAATGCTGTTATCTTTAAAAAATACAGTTACAAGGAAGAAAGAAATATTTATTCTTTTTTCTACTTTTTTCAAGGCTTTGAAAGGGGGAAAAAGCAGTGAAATAAAGGGAAAGGGAGTTTACAAACTGGTTTGAGATGAGAAAGCCAATTTCTTTGAGAAGAAGGATTCGTTATCTGATGAGTGCTGAGTCCTATCTGAGAAAGCCACACAATGAAGCACTCTCAGGGTAAATAAGCAACACTTAAGGACACCATATGGGCTTTTTATGCCAAAAACTAAAATCAACTTCTTGGGTGATGATGAATGAACTGAGAGTGGAGGTTCTATACTACTTAGAAAGATGAAGGAAAAAGATTAAAATCAAAACAAAATAAAAGGTAAGCAATAATTGATAGATAATGGGCAAGTTTAATGGCAAACTGTACTTAAAGTTATCAAGAACCAGTATTTGAAATTTATTGCAAAGAGATTTGTAATTTTTATTAAGAATTCCAGTAAACCCTAGACTTCTGGGTAATGTGAATCATTGAGAAGGAATCTGCTATTTTCAGGCCAAAATTTGATCTTTTAATGATGTAATAAGGTCAACAGATCATGAAGTCTCCATTAACTTACCTTATATTGAACTCTTTAATGACTTTGAAATGTATGAATTAGGCTCTGTCAAAGATTGGATGAAGATTATTACAGTTTTGATTGCCCCACTCTTTTATTAAGCATTTAAGGTATATCTGTACACTGTTTTCACGATTCTCACCTTTCTTCCCAACAATCCATTATCCCTCTACACTCCCTCTCCTTAATAGAATGACTTGCATTCTCTTCACATACAGAAACATCAGTATCTATTCCTGAATAATCACAGGCAATACATTCAAATAATTGCCTAGTTGAGAAAATCCCCTTTTAATAATCTAAGAAGGACTATTTCAGTTGTCTTCTAATAAAACTGAACTAAATCTCTGCTAACGGAAGGTTGCTTTCAGTACTAAGACTAATTCTTTCCAGATCAATTCCACTAGATATTTTGTGCAAAAATGATTTGATGGCCAAATAGATCTAGGAGGAAAAAAAAATCATTCCATGCACTTCCATTGATAGGCCCTAAGGCACTATAGTATATTAGAAGCTTTGAAAAATTCTCAGGAAAGACATAGTTATGATTTTGTTCAATCCAGTGTTTCTTGCACTTGTTTCACTGGGGAACTATTTCCCTGCTCCCACTTCCCACACCATTTTAGCAGCAGAACATGTTTTGAAGTTTCTTGCTCTAGGACTTTATTTTTCCATGTTGTTATTTTTTGTTGTGATAATTTTTATTTTTCAGTTTGTATTTTCTGTTCATGATGAATGGTTTAGATCTAATATTCTGCCTTTCAAAGGGAATCAATTGTCAACATGGCTGAGCTTTGTATGTTCTTTTGACTTGGTACTAACAAAGAGTTTTTGCTTAATAAGGCATATTCTTCATCACTTCTTACTCTATCTGAGCCAATGCTCTTATTTTATGTAAATTACCAAACACTTCTTTTAGATTGATATGATTGTGTCTGTTTTTAGAGACAGAGAAAACATTATCTGGGTCATAAGGATCGAATCACAATCTTCTCTAAGCTCCAACTCAATGTGAGATCTTGTTAACACTTAACATTTCTACCATTTAAAAAAAGTCTCTAAGTCACCATTACCAATTTTTATTCAATCAATTCATTCAGACAACAAAAAAATTAATAAGCTTCTAAGGTGTACCAAATATCCCTTTACTACTCAAACATTTATGAAACATTTGCCATACTGCAGCCACTGTGCAAGGTGCTGGGGATAACACAGTAAAACGAACATATAAGGCCCATATCATTACCATCTAACATGGAAGATAAACAGTAATTATAAAAAAGTAAACTATTATGAGGAAGTAGAGAGGGCTACAGGCCATATAATGAGTAGATCTACTATGGCTGCAAGAATCATAGGCTTCTTGGAAGAAATGATGTTTAAGTTGAGAGTGTCACTCATTTAACAAATATTTATTAAGTACTTACTCTGGTACCATGCTAGAATTGGAGATGCAATATTGAAGCAACCACTGTCTTCACGGAGCTTAAAACTTTGTGAGGAAGACATAACATGTAAGCAAATAAATTACAAGTTGGCAACTATAAGAAGTGATAGGTAGTGAATAAACAAATTACAAGGAAATCTAGATCTGCTAAACGAGGTCAGAAGAGTATTCTCAAAAGAGCAAAATCCAAGCTGTGAACTGAGGAATAAATATCTAAACATTTTTATGTTTGGAGAAGGGAAGTTCCTGGCATAGGAGTAGCAAAGGCAAAGACCCTGAGGCAGGGAATACATGGGTCTGCTCCAGGAACTGAGAAAACATGAGCATTATTAGTCTAGTGAGCAAGTGATGGAAAGAGTGGAATTGGATGAAACTGGAGAGGTTATATCCCTACAAAGATCATGGTTAAAAAAATGCATATTTTACTCTCATTGGGGAACTACTGTAGGCCTTATTAAAATAGGAGTGACATAATATGACTTGGGTTTTAAGAAGGTAACTTCAGTTTTTGCATGGAGAATGGAGAGGAGGAAGCCAAGAGGAGAACAGGAAGGCCAATATGGAGGATGTTAAAGAAATCGAGGAAAGACCATAGAAAATGAGATGGAGAGAATTAGATGAATTTGAAATACCTTTGGCATTAGAACAATGAAATTTCTAGGGTTCTGCTTTAGTAATTGGGTGGATGATGATTTCATTTGTTGAGTGAAGAAAGTCAGGGATATCAGGTTTTCTGGAAAAGAGAACTAAATAACTGTTTTTGACCATGTTAACTTTGAGTATGTCTAAAACATCCAAGTGCAGATGACATGTAAGATACTATACTTTTAACTTTGGATCTTAGAATAGATACTTATGGATGAAGATCCTCATCTGGTACTTTAAGTCGTGAACATTGCTGAAATAACCTATGAGAAACCATAATAAGAGAGGAAAATGGGACCAAGCACTCAGTCCTAGAAAATTCCAGCAAATAGATTTTGGGGTAAAGACAGAACCAGAAAAAGAAGTCAAGAGAAATGGCCCATGAGGTAGGAGGAAAAAAGAGTATATATTTTTTTTCAGAAAAAAAGATAAAGAAGTTTAATAAAATTACATATTTTATTAAATATTTCTAGGAGATCATGATGAGGGCAGAAAAGTTTCCATTTGATTTGGTCACATGGAGGTCTTTGCTTATCATGACAGAGGTGCATATCTGGGAAAAAAAAGTATGAACAGTAGAGGTGAAAAGAAGAGCAAGAAAACATTACAATCAAGAGAAATACCATATATGAAAGTGTTACATGGGAGAAGAAGAGGACAAGGACCAGAAATCCTGTATGGTTGAAACATGGGCACAAAAGAGAGCAACAGGACAGATAGGAGGCTAGAGAGGAAGAAAGAAATTTTATTAGGTGCTGAAGATATAAATGTCAGGAGAGTACAGGCTTTGTTAGTATAAATGGCACTAACAAAGAATTAAAAATTCACCACGTAGAACTGTGGTTGTAGAGGAATCAGGGAGGCTATTCCAGAGAAAAGTTATGCATATACAAAAGGCCAAAGCTAAGGAGTAGTATGCTACCCTTGGAACAATGAAATACTTAGCCACGCTGAAGTAGAGGGTTTCACAGCATTTAGGGGGAAATAGTTAGAGATCAATCATGAGGGGCTGTGTATGGCATGCTGAAAGTTAGGCTTTGTCCTGCAGACAGTGGGAAGACTGAGGAATTCTAAGTCGATAAATATGATTTACGATGATTCATGCTTTGAAAAAGTAACTCTGGTAACAGTATGGAAAAGAATTGGTGAAGATGACTTGAAGTAATAGACCCAAATTAGGAGACTACTGTAATAGCACAGGGAAGAAATGTTGTGAGGAGGGAAAAGACAAGTTCTCAAGATTTTAAAGAGGTGGAAATGAAAGAATTTAATGACATTTGGAGGTAAGGGACTTTGGAGAGAGACACTTAAGATTGTTCCCAGGTCTCAGGCTTGGGTGATAAGAGATCTTGATGTCACTTTACCAAAATAGGAAATGAATCTACAAAGTAGCAAGTAAATAAAATAAAGCATTCCATGAGGTCAAAGAGCAGATATAATAGGAGATTAAGTGATGGCAGTATAAATGTTTGTAGTCTGAAAGTAGGATAATGGAATTTGGAGTTTTATTTTTATTTTTTATTTTTTTTTTGAAAATTATTTTTTTTTATTTTTTAATATATGAAATTTACTGTCAAATTGGTTTCCATACAACACCCAGTGCTCATCCCAAAAGGTGCCCTCCTCAATACCCATCACCCACCCTGCCCTCCCTCCCACCCTGCCCTCCCTCCCACCCCCCATCAACCCTCAGTTTGTTCTCAGTTTTTAACAGTCTCTTATGCTTTGGCTCTCTCCCACTCTAACCTCTTTTTTTTTTTTTTTTTTTCCTTCCCCTCCCCCATGGGTTTCTGTTATGTTTCTCAGGATCCACATAAGAGTGAAACCATATGGTATCTGTCTTTCTCTGTATGGCTTATTTCACTTAGCATCACACTCTCCAGTTCCATCCATGTTGCTACAAAAGGCCATATTTCATTTTTTCTCATTGCCACGTAGTATTCCATTGTGTATATAAACCACAATTTCTTTATCCATTCATCAGTTGATGGACATTTAGGCTCTTTCCATAATTTGGCTATTGTTGAGAGTGCCGCTATAAACATTGGGGTACAGGTGCCCCTATGCATCAGTACTCCTGTATCCCTTGGGTAAATTCCTAGCAGTGCTATTGCTGGGTCATAAGGTAGGTCTATTTTTAATTTTCTGAGGAACCTCCACACTGCTTTCCAGAGCGGCTGCACCAATTTGCATTCCCACCAACAGTGCAAGAGGGTTCCTGTTTCTCCACATCCTCTCCAGCATCTATAGTCTCCTGATTTCTTCATTTTGGCCACTCTGACTGGCGTGAGGTGGTATCTGAGTGTGGTTTTGATTTGTATTTCCCTGATAAGGAGCGACGTTGAACATCTTTTCATGTGCCTGTTGGCCATCCGGATGTCTTCTTTAGAGAAGTGTCTATTCATGTTTTCTGCCCATTTCTTCACTGGGTTATTTGTTTTTCGGGTGTGGAGTTTGATGAGCTCTTTATAGATTTTGGATACTAGCCCCTTGTCCGATGTGTCATTTGCAAATATCTTTTCCCATTCCGTTGGTTGCCTTTTAGTTTTGTTGGTTGTTTCCTTTGCTGTGCAGAAGCTTTTTATCTTCATAAGGTCCCAGTAATTCACTTTTGCTTTTAATTCCCTTGCCTTTGGGGATGTGCCGAGTAAGAGATTGCTACGGCTGAGGTCAGAGAGGTCTTTTCCTGCTTTCTCCTCTAAGGTTTTGATGGTTTCCTGTCTCACATTCAGGTCCTTTATCCATTTTGAGTTTATTTTTGTGAATGGTGTGAGAAAGTGGTCTAGTTTCAACCTTCTGCATGTTGCTGTCCAGTTCTCCCAGCACCATTTGTTAAAGAGACTGTCTTTTTTCCATTGGATGTTCTTTCCTGCTTTGTCAAAGATGAGTTGGCCATACGTTTGTGGATCTAGTTCTGGGGTTTCTATTCTATTCCATTGGTCTATGTGTCTGTTTTTATGCCAATACCATGCTGTCTTGATGATGACAGCTTTGTAGTAGAGGCTAAAGTCTGGGATTGTGATGCCTCCTGCTTTGGTCTTCTTCTTCAAAATTACTTTGGCTATTCGGGGCCTTTTGTGGTTCCATATGAATTTTAGGATTGCTTGTTCTAGTTTCGAGAAGAATGCTGGTGCAATTTTGATTGGGATTGCATTGAATGTGTAGATAGCTTTGGGTAGTATTGACATTTTGACAATATTTATTCTTCCAATCCATGAGCAGGGAATGTCTTTCCATTTCTTTATATCTTCTTCAATTACCTGCATAAGCTTTCTATAGTTTTCAGCATACAGATCTTTTACATCTTTGGTTAGATTTATTCCTAGGTATTTTATGCTTCGTGGTGCAATTGTGAATGGGATCAGTTTCTTCATTTGTCTTTCTGTTGCTTCATTGTTAGTGTATAAGAATGCAACTGATTTCTGCACATTGATTTTGTATCCTGCAACTTTGCTGAATTCATGTATCAGTTCTAGCAGACTTTTGGTGGAGTCTATCGGATTTTCCATGTATAATATCATGTCATCTGCAAAAAGCGAAAGCTTGACTTCATCTTTGCCAATTTTGATGCCTTTGATTTCCTTTTGGTGTCTGATTGCTGATGCTAGAACTTCCAGCACTATATTAAACAGCAGCGGTGACAGTGGGCATCCCTGTCGTGTTCCTGATCTCAGGGAAAAAGCTCTCAGTTTTTCCCCGTTGAGGATGATGTTAGCTGTGGGCTTTTCATAAATGGCCTTTATGATCTTTAAGTATGTTCCTTCTATCCCGACTTTCTCAAGGGTTTTTATTAAGAAAGGGTGCTGGATTTTGTCAAAGGCCTTTTCTGCATCGATTGACAGGATCATATGGTTCTTCTCTTTTTTTTTGTTAATGTGATGTATCACGTTGATCGATTTGCGAATGTTGAACCAGCCCTGCATCCCAGGAATGAATCCCACTTGATCATGGTGAATAATTCTTTTTATATGCTGTTGGATTCGATTTGCTAGTATCTTATTAAGAATTTTTGCATCCATATTCATCAGGGATATTGGCCTGTAGTTCTCTTTTTTTACTGGGTCTCTGTCTGGTTTAGGAATCAAAGTAATACTGGCTTCATAGAATGAGTCTGGAAGTTTTCCTTCCCTTTCTATTTCTTGGAATAGCTTGAGAAGGATAGGTATTATCTCTGCTTTAAATGTCTGGTAGAACTCCCCTGGGAAGCCATCTGGTCCTGGACTCTTATTTGTTGGGAGATTTTTGATAACCGATTCAATTTCTTCGCTGGTTATGGGTCTGTTCAAGCTTTCTATTTCCTCCTGATTGAGTTTTGGAAGAGTGTGGGTGTTTAGAAATTTGTCCATTTCTTCCAGGTTGTCCAATTTGCTGGCATATAATTTTTCATAGTATTCCCTGATAATTGTTTGTATCTCTGAGGGATTGGTTGTAATCATTCCATTTTCATTCATGATTTTATCTATTTGGGTCATCTCCCTTTTCTTTTTGAGAAGCCTGGCTAGAGGTTTGTCAATTTTGTTTATTTTTTCAAAAAACCAACTCTTGGTTTCGTTGATCTGCTCTACAGTTTTTTTAGATTCTATATTGTTTATTTCTGCTCTGATCTTTATGATTTCTCTTCTTCTGCTGGGTTTAGGCTGCCTTTGCTGTTCTGCTTCTATTTCCTTTAGGTGTGCTGTTAGATTTTGTATTTGGGATTTTTCTTGTTTCTTGAGATAGGCCTGGATTGCAATGTATTTTCCTCTCAGGACTGCCTTCGCTGCATCCCAAAGAGTTTGGATTGTTGTATTTTCATTTTCGTTTGTTTCCATATATGTTTTAATTTCTTCTCTAATTGCCTGGTTGACCCACTCATTCGTTAGTAGGGTGTTCTTTAACCTCCATGCTTTTGGAGGTTTTCCAGACTTTTTCCTGTGGTTGATTTCAAGCTTCATAGCATTGTGGTCTGAAAGTATGCATGGTATAATTTCAATTCTTGTAAACTTATGAAGGGCTGTTTTGTGACCCAGTATATGATCTATCTTGGAGAATGTTCCATGTGCACTCGAGAAGAAAGTATATTCTGTTGCTTTGGGATGCAGAGTTCTAAATATATCTGTCAAGTCCATCTGATCCAGTGTATCATTCAGGGCCCTTGTTTCTTTATTGACTGTGTGTCTAGATGATCTATCCATTTCTGTAAGTGGGGTGTTAAAGTCCCCTGCAATGACCACATTCTTATCAATAAGGTTGCTTACGTTTATGAGTAATTGTTTTATATATCTGGGGGCTCGGGTATTTGGCGCATAGACATTTATAATAGTTAGCTCTTCCTGGTGGATAGACCCTGTGATTATTATATAATGCCCTTCTTCATCTCTTGTTACAGCCTTTAATTTAAAGTCTAGTTTGTCTGATATAAGTATGGCTACTCCAGCTTTCTTTTGGCTTCCAGGAGCATGATAAATAGTTCTCCATCCCCTCACTCTCAATCTAAAGGTGTCCTCAGATCTAAAATGAGTCTCTTGTAGACAGCAAATAGATGGGTCCTGTTTTTTTATCCATTCTGATACCCTATGTCTTTTAGTTGGCGCATTTAATCCATTTACATTCAGTGTTATTATAGAAAGATATGGGTTTAGAGTCATTGTGGTGTCTGTATGTTTTATGCTTGTAGTGATGTCTCCGGTACTTTGTCTCACAGGATCCCCCTTAGGATCTCTTGTAGGGCTGGTTTCGTGGTGACAAATTCCTTCAGTTTTTGTTTGTTTGGGAAGACCTTTATCTCTCCTTCTATTCTAAATGACAGACTTGCTGGATAAAGGATTCTCGGCTGCATATTTTTTCTGTTTAGCACACTGTAGATATCGTGCCAAGCCTTTCTGGCCTGCCAAGTTTCAAAGGAGAGATCAGTCACGAGTCTTATAGGTCTCCCTTTATATGTGAGGGCACGTTTATCCCTTGCTGCTTTCAGAATTTTCTCTTTATCCTTGTATTTTGCCAGTTTCACTATGATATGTCGTGCAGAAGATCGATTCAAGTTACGTCTGAAGGGAGTTCTCTGTGCCTCTTGGATTTCAATGCCTTTTTCCTTCCCCAGTTCAGGAAAGTTCTCAGCTATAATTTGTTCAAGTACCCCTTCAGCACCCTTCCCTCTCTCTTCCTCCTCTGGGATACCAATTATGCGTATATTATTTTTTTTTAGTGTATCACTTAGTTCTCTAATTTTCCCTTCATACTCCTGGATTTTTTTATCTCTCTTTCTTTCAGCTTCCTCTTTCTCCATAACTTTATCTTCTAGTTCACCTATTCTCTCCTCTGCCTCTTCAAGCCGAGCCATCGTGGATTCCATTTTGTTTTGCAATTCGTTTAAAGCGTTTTTCAACTCCTCGTGACTGTTCCTTAGTCCCTCGATCTTTGTGGCAAGAGATTCTCTGCTGTCCTGTATACTGTTTTCAAGCCCAGCGATTAATTTTATGACTATTACTCTAAATTCACTTTCTGTTATATTATTTAAATCCTTTTTGATCAGTTCATTAGCTGTTGTTATTTCCTGGAGATTCTTCTGAGGGGAATTCTTCCGTTTGGTCATTTTGGAGAGTCCCTGGGGTGATGAGGACCTGCAGTGCACTTCCCCTGTGCTGTGGTGTATAACTGGAGTTAGTGGGCGGGGCCGCAGTCCGACCCGATGTCTGCCCCCAGCCCACTGCTGGGGCCACAGTCAGACTGGTGTGTGCCTTCTCTTCCCCTCTCCTAGGGGCGGGATTCACTGTGGGGTGGCGTGTCCCGTCTGGGCTACTTGCACACTGCCAGGCTTGTGTTGCTGGGGATCTGGCGTATTAGCTGGGGTGGGTAGGCAAGGTGCACGGGGGCTGGAGGGGCAGGCTTAGCTCGCTTCTCCTTAGGTGATCCACTTCAGGAGGAGCCCTGTGGCAGCGGGAGGGAGTCAGATCCACTGCCGGAGGTTTGGCTCTGCAGAAGCACAGAGTTGGGTGTTTGCGCTGCGCGAGCAAGTTCCCTGGCAGGAACTGGTTCCCTTTGGGATTTTGGCTGGGGGATGGGCGGGGGAGATGGCGCTGGTGAGCGCCTTTGTTCCCCGCCAAGCTGAGCTCTGCCGTCCGGGGGCTCAGCAGCTCTCCCTCCCTTTGTCCTCCAGCCTTCCCGCTTTCCGAGCAGAGCTGTTAACTTATGACCTCCCAGACGCTAAGTCGCGCTTGCTGTCGGAACACAGTCTGTCCGGCCCCTCCCCTTTTGCCAGCCAGACTCGGGGGCTCTGCTTGGCCGGCGAGCCGCCCCTCCGCCCCGGCTCCCTCCCGCCAGTCCGTGGAGCGCGCACCGCCTCGCCGCCCTTCCTACCCTCTTCCGTGGGCCTCTCGTCTGCGCTTGGCTCCGGAGACTCCGTTCTGCTAATCCTCTGGCGGTTTTCTGGGTTCTTTAGGCAGGTGTAGGTGGAATCTAAGTGATCGGCAGGACGCGCTGTGAGCCCCGCGTCCTCCTACGCCGCCATCTTCCGGAACCTCCCGGAATTTGGAGTTTTAAAGTGGGAGCTTCCATAAGGAATAAAATGGATCAAGATACATTACAGAACAATAAAAAAGGCAGAAAAATTAAATGCAGCCAAATATAAGATTAGAATAAAAGAATTATGAGATGTCAAATGGCTCTGAACATATGTTCAAGATGGTTGATAATTTGACTCGAAGCTTTCCAGAGGATAGACTGAATCAGTACAATGTTCATAGTGTCTATTCCAAAAAGCTGTTCCTCAGAAGTCTGGCTTTCCATCATTATAGGACATGAAAAATTTTTCCCCCATGAGTTCTTAAAAGAGGACAATGCCTTTGCTTTTAAACTGGATTGTGCTTACCTCTGAGAGTTATGCTAAGGGCTTGGTGGTACTTAAATCCTAGGATAAACAGTTTGTCTCTGTGGAATTTTAACTTTATTTGAAAATTTAAACGAGAATAAGAATCATTATTTGTAAAATCCACACTGATATGCATATAATGGCAAAATAAAACTCAGTGAGCTTTTAAGATAAAATATGAGTCTATAATTAATTTCTACACTTAACATTATATTCCAGAAACTGAGAGACATTAATGTATTCTCATCTACCTTTTGAACGTTATAGAGACTCAGTGCTTACCATTTTTTTCATTAATTTAAATACTAGATAGGTAAGAATATAATAGTAACTATAATAATGACTTTTGTATAGATTTTGTTCTGTCAATGGAAGCTGGTGATCTAACGTTAATAAAAGTAATGCTCTAGGGGCCAAAACTATGCAGAATGTTACTCAGCTCTCTTTTGGTCTGACCTGATCCAAGAATAAATTATACTAAGGGTTGAAATGATACATTTCACATAGTCCTTCAAGACTATTATTTATTTTAACACAGTTTTTATAAATATTAGATGGCAGAGAGATCAAGATAGCATTATTTGCTAGGTATCTGGAGTGTAATTATCTTATACAGCTAGTTAACTTGATTTATATTCACTAATGATCAAAATTTTAGATATAAATTTAGGTTAGCAGAATCTAACACATAAAGAATATGTGACTGAAAAGAAGGACATATTAGTTCTTCAAGGAGATGAACTGAGGCATAACAGAAAGTTCAATTTAGTGTAAATGATTCAGTAGGTAACCATGAACAGAGATGAGCTATCCCTGGAAAACAAGTTTGCAACCATTCCAATTTATAAATAAATGGATAATCAAGTTTCCAAAGGATATATATCAAGAGCATGGCTATGATAATTCTAAAATGGAAAAATAATTTAAAAAGTGCTACTAAACACCTGTTATAGACATTAAAAAAATACCAAAGTGTTTCTAATGGTTATTTATATTTGGATCAAGTGACTTCCTTCATGACCCTCTAATGTAAACTGATTGCACAAGGTATTTGTAAATAATGAGCAAGCTGGCATGCTGAATACAGTAGTTACAAAACCTGACTTTGCCTTGGCATCACTTGAGAAGATTTTCTATATCACAAATCCTCAGGTCCTACTCCAACACATCCACTAACTGGGAATCTCTGTAGATGGGTTCAAGGAAACCGTATGCCTAAAATTCTTCCTAAGCAATTCTGACACATCAAAATTTGGAGAACACTACAAGCCTGTTCACTACAAACTGGATGAAGACTAGATGTTCATTACTAAAAATGATTACTCTCTTGCAATGGTTGATGATTAGCCATTCTATCTGACATTAATTAGATAGTACTTCTAACACCGTTCCTAATTTGTGACAATAAAACAGTGTTCCCAAAATACACAAAAGAGATTGTTTTTATATTCTTTCTAGCTGGAGAGCCAGTGGGTATCTATGCCAAACTACTCAAAAAAGAATATCAAGTTATTAAGTAACTAGTTGAAAAGGAAGGATTCCAATACACATCTCTGTTTTACATGCAGGAAATTATTATCTGACTCATCAGGAGACTATTTCTGAGTGAAGGTTATATCAAAGCTGCTGGCCTATAACATATTCATTTTATTAGACGTATAGCTGATTCATGGATTTGGAGTCAAAGGTTATGAAAGATCCATAAAAGCTACATGCAATCCTATGTTGTTCCTGACAAATTTGTCCCAGAGATGATAAAAATAATAATAGAGCCCAAATCATCATCTGCCCCTTTCATAAAACACTGTTCTCAATAGCTTCAGTTTAACTGTAAGCCTAAAAACCTCAAATTCAGACAGTAAAAGTTACCCACTCTTTTTGTTTGTTTTATTATAAAGACACTCTATATTAAAAGGAAGACAATAACAGAGCCCAGAGTGGTTAATAAACTGACATGGGATTTAAATATAAAACATAATATTTTTTTTCATTCATAAACCTGTGGAAGTAAAGGTACAGCTGACAGGCACTTAGGAGGCATAATGGAAGATGACGTGAAGAAAACAAAGGGACACTAAAAATCTCATCAAATAGGGCGTGAGTGGTCAACAGATGCCTGCAACTTTATGGAACAAGAAACAGTTTTTTATTCAAGACTATTTTTTAAAGCAGTTTCAGCATTAAAGTAAATGGGAGGATACAGAGATATGCCCCTTACCCCTACACAAACATGACCTCCTCCATTATCAACATCCCCTACCAGAGCAGTACATTTGTTATAACTGATGAACCTACATTGACACATCATTATCGCTCAAAGCCCATAGTTTACATTAAGGTTCGCTCTTGGTATTGTACATTCTATGAGTTTGGATAAATATACACTACAATGGCATATATCCATCATTATAGTTTCATACAAAGTATTCTCACTGTCCCGAAATTCTTCGGTCCTCTGTGTAGCATGCCTCTGCCCCATATCCCCCAACCCCTGACAGTCACTGATCTTTTCACTGACTCCATAGTTTTGCCTTTTCCATAATTTTGGGATCACACAAATGTAGCTTTTTCAGATGGCTTCTTTCACTTAGCAATGTGCATTTAAGATTCTTCCATGTTGTTTCATGGCTTGAAACCTCATTTCTTTTTAGTACTGAACAATATTCTATTGTATGGATGTACTACAGTTTATTTATCCATTCACCTAATGAAGGACATCTTGGTTCCTTCCAGCTTTTGGCAATTTGAATAAAGCTGCTATAATCATTTGTTTGCAGGTTTTTTAGTGAACATAAGTTTTCAATTCCTTTGAGTAAATACCAAGGTATGTGACTACTGGTAATATGGACAGAGTATATTTAGTATTGTAAGAAATTGCCACTCTTTCAAAGAGGCTGAACCATTTTACATTCCCACCACCAATAAATGAGAGTTCTTGTTGCTCCATATTCTCACCTGCACTTATTGTTGACAGTGTTCCAGATTTAGCTATTCTGATAGGTGTGCAGTGGTATCTCATTGTTTGAATTTGCATTTCAGGAGTTTTGTGGAAGTTTTTTTAGTTTTGGGTTTTATATTTAGGTCTGAGTTATATCCATTCTGAGTTAATTGTTGTGAAGGGTTGTTAAGATCTATGTCTAGATTCATTTTTTTGCATGTAGATGTCAGTTGTTCCAGTACCATTTATTGAAAAGACTATCTTTCCCCCCATAGTATTGTCCTTCCTCCTTTTTGAGCTAATGCTGAAGTTTCTATAGGGAGGCAAAAGACCCAGAATAACCAACCCAATATTAAAGGAGAAGAACAAAGACGGAGGACTGTCACTCCTCAACTTTAAACTTATTACCCAATTTCAAGACTTATTATAAAACTAAGTATTCAAGACAATGTGGTATTGGCAAAAAACAAAATAAAACAAAACAAAATAAAATAAAATAAAATAAGCAAGCAAATGGATCAATAGAACAGGACAGAGAACCCAGAAATATATTCCTGTAATACAGTCAACTGATGGTATTGAGTTTAACTGTGTCCTTACTAATATTCTGCCTGCTAATCTGTCCATTTATGATGCAGGGATGTTGTAGTTTCCAAGTATGATAGTGAAGGCATCTGTTTCTCTTGCAGTTCTATCAGTTTCTGCCCTAAAAGTCTGACACTCTGTTGTTAGGTGTATACATGCCCAAGACTGCTATGTTTTCTTGGAGAACTGACCAACTTTCACCATGATGCAATGCCTTTCTTTATCCCTTATAACTTTCCTTACTTTGAAATTTGCTGTCTGAAATTAATATAACTACTCCTGTTTTCTTTTGATTAATGTTAGCATAGTATACACTTCTCCATTCATTTACTTTTAATATATATGTGTCTTTATATTTAAATTGGGTTTATTGTAAGCAACATATAGTTGGGTCGTGTTTTTGGATCCACTTTAACAATCCGTCTTTATTCGTACATTTAGTCTACTGGTATTCAAAGTGATTATTGATAGAATTAGAATAATATCTACCATATTTTTACTGTTTCTATTTGTTGCCCTTGTTCTTTGCTCTTGATTTTGTCTCCCACTGTTTTTCTGCCTTTTGTAGTATTCATTGAACATTTTAAATGATTCCATTTTCTGTCTTAGCATATCAGTTATACTTCTGTTTTTTATTTTTTCTATAGTCCTCTGCTATACCAGCTGAGCTATCGAAGGGTGCTATACTTCTTTTTAAAAAAACTTCTTTTGGTGGTTGCTCTGGAGTTGGCAATTTAGAACTAATCCAAGGCCACTTTCAAATAACAGTATATTGCTTCACAAGTGTTTGAGTAGCTTATAATAACAAAATATTCCTAATTCCTCCCTTCTGTCCTTATATCAGTGTTGTCACTTACCAAGCAACACAAACATGTTTATATATACAGATGATATATACATAAGCATACATTACTAAATACAATGTTGGTATCATTCTTTTTTTTCAATATATGAAATTTATTGTCAAATTGGTTTCCATACAACACCCAGTGCTCATCCCAAAAGGTGCCCTCCTCAATACCCATCACCCACCCTCCCCTCCCTCCCACCCCCCATCAACCCTCAGTTTGTTCTCAGTTTTTAACAATCTCTTATGCTTTGGCTCTCTCCCACTCTAACCTCTTTTTTTTTTTTCCTTCCCCTCCTCCATGGGTTTCTGTTAAGTTTCTCAGGATCCACATAAGAGTGAAACCATATGGTATCTGTCTTTCTCTGTATGGCTTATTTCACTTAGCATCACACTCTCCAGTTCCATCCACGTTGCTACAAAGGGCCATATTTCGTTCTTTCTCATTGCCATGTAGTACTCCATTGTGTATATAAACCACAATTTCTTTATCCATTCATCAGTTGATGGACATTTAGGCTCTTTCCATAATTTGGCTATTGTTGAGAGTGCTGCTATAAACATTGGGGTACAAGTGCCCCTATGCATCAGTACTCCTGTATCCCTTGGGTAAATTCCTAGCAGTGCTATTGCTGGGTCATAGGGTAGATCTATTTTTAATGTTCTGAGGAACCTCCACACTGCTTTCCAGAGTGGCTGCACCAATTTGCATTCCCACCAACAGTGCAAGAGGGTTCCCATTTCTCCACATCCTCGCCAGCATCTATAGTCTCCTGATTTGTTCATTTTGGCCACTCTGACTGGCGTGAGGTGATATCTGAGTGTGGTTTTGATTTGTATTTCCCTGATGAAGAGCGACGTTGAGCATCTTTTCATGTGCCTGTTGGCCATCCGGATGTCTTCTTTAGAGAAGTGTCTATTCATGTTTTCTGCCCATTTCTTCACTGGGTTATTTGTTTTTCGGTTGTGGAGTTTGGCGAGCTCTTTATAGATTTTGGATACTAGCCCTTGTCCGATATGTCATTTGCAAATATCTTTTCCCATTCCATTGGTTGCCTTTTAGTTTTGTTGGTTGTTTCCTTTGCTGTGCAGAAGCTTTTTATCTTCATAAGGTCCCAGTAATTCATTTTTGCTTTTAATTCCCTTGCCTTTGGGGATGTGTCAAGTAAGAGATTGCTACGGCTGAGGTCAGAGAGGTCTTTTCCTGCTTTCTCCTCTAGGGTTTTGATGGTTTCCTGTCTCACATTCAGGTCCTTTATCCATTTTGAGTTTATTTTTGTGAATGGTGTGAGAAAGTGGTCTAGTTTCAACCTTCTGCATGTTGCCGTCCAGTTCTCCCAGCACCATTTGTTAAAGAGACTGTCTTTTTTCCATTGGATGTTCTTTCCTGCTTTGCCAAAGATTAGTTGGCCATACGTTTGTGGGTCTAGTTCTGGGGTTTCTATTCTATTCCATTGGTCTATGTGTCTGTTTTTGTGCCAACACTATGCTGTCTTGATGATTACAGCTTTGTAGTAGAGGCTAAAGTCTGGGATTATGATGCCTCCTGCTTTGGTCTTCTTCTTCAAAATTACTTTGGCTATTCGGGGCCTTTTGTGGTTCCATAGAAATTTTAGGATTGTTTGTTCTAGTTTCAAGAAGAATGCTGGTGTAATTTTGATTGGGATTGCATTGAATGTGTAGATAGCTTTGGGTAGTATTGACATTTTGACAATATTTATTCTTCCAATCCATGAGCAGGGAATGTCTTTCCATTTCTTTATATCTTCTTCAATTACCTGCATAAGCTTTCTATAGTTTTCAGCATACAGATCTTTTACATCTTTGGTTAGATTTATTCCTAGGTATTTTATGCTTCGTGGTGCAATTGTGAATGGGATCAGTTTCTTCATTTGTCTTTCTGTTGCTTCATTGTTAGTGTATAAGAATGCAACTGATTTCTGCACATTGATTTTGTATCCTGCAACTTTGCTGAATTCATGTATCAGTTCTAGCAGACTTTTGGTGGAGTCTATCGGATTTTCCATGTATAATATCATGTCATCTGCAAAAAGCGAAAGCTTGACTTCATCTTTGCCAATTTTGATGCCTTTGATTTCCTTTTGGTGTCTGATTGCTGATGCTAGAACTTCCAACACTATGTTAAACAACAGCGGTGAGAGTGGGCATCCCTGTCGTGTTCCCGATCTCAGGGAAAAAGCTCTGTTTTTCCCCATTGAGGATGATGTTAGCTGTGGGCTTTTCATAAATGGCTTTTATGGTGTTTAAGTATGTTCCTTCTATCCCAACTTTCTCAAGGGTTTTTATTAAGAAAGGGTGCTGGATTTTGTCAAAGGCCTTTTCTGCATCGATTGACAGGATCATATGGTTCTTATCTTTTCTTTTATTAATGTGATGTATCACGTTGATTGATTTGTGAATGTTGAACCAGCCCTGCATCCCAGGAATGAATCCCACTTGATCATGGTGAATAATACTTTTTATATGCTGTTGAATTCGATTTGCTAGTATCTTATTGAGAATTTTTGCATCCATATTCATCAGGGATATTGGCCTGTCGTTCTCTTTTTTTACTTGGTCTCTGTCTGGTTTAGGAATCAAAGTAATACTGGCTTCATAGAATGAGTCTGGAAGTTTCCTTTCCTTTCTATTTCTTGGAATAGCTTGAGAAGGATAGGTATAATCTCTGCTTTAAATGTCTGGTAGAACTCCCCTGGGAAGCCATCTGGTCCTGGACTCTTATTTGTTGGGAGATTTTTGACAACAGATTCAATTTCTTCACTGGTTATGGGTCTGTTCAAGCTTTCTATTTCCTCCTGATTGAGTTTTGGAAGAGTGTGGGTGTTTAGGAATTTGTCCATTTCTTCCAGGTTGTCCAATTTGTTGGCATACAATTTTTCATAGTATTCCCTGAGAATTGTTTGTATCTCTGAGGGATTGGTTGTAATAATTCCATTTTCATTCATGATTTTATCTCTTTGGGTCATCTCCCTTTTCTTTTTGAGAAGCCTGGCTAGAGGTTTGTCAATTTTGTTTATTTTTTCAAAAAACCAACTCTTGGTTTCATTGATCTGCTCTACAGTTTTTTTTAGATTCTATATTGTTTATTTCTGCTCTGATCTTTATTATTTCTCTTCTTCTGCTGGGTTTAGGCTTCCTTTGTTGTTCTGCTTCTATTTCCTTTAGGTGTGCTGTTAGATTTTGTATTTGGGATTTTTCTTGTTTCTTGAGATAGGCCTGGATTGCAATGTATTTTCCTCTCAGGACTGCCTTCGCTGCATCCCAAAGCGTTTGGATTGTTGTATTTTCATTTTCGTTTGTTTCCATATATTTTTTAATTTCTTCTCTAATTGCCTGGTTGACCCATTCATTCTTTATTAGGGTGTTCTTTAACCTCCATGCTTTTGGAGGTTTTCCAGACTTTTTCCTGTGGTTGATTTCAAGCTTCATAGCATTGTGGTCTGAAAGTATGCATGGTATAATTTCAATTCTTGTAAACTTATGAAGGGCTGTTTTGTGACCCAGTATATGATCTATCTGGAGAATGTTCCATGTGCACTCGAGAAGAAAGTATATTCTGTTGCTTTGGGATGCAGAGTTCTAAATATATCTGTCAAGTCCATCTGATCCAATGTGTCATTCAGGGCCCTTGTTTCTTTATTGACCGTGTGTCTAGATGATCTATCCATTTCTGTAAGTGGAGTGTTAAAGTCCCCTGCAATGACCACATTCTTATCAATAAGGTTGCTTACGTTTATGAGTAATTGTTTTATATATTTGGGGGCTCCGGTATTTGGCGCATAGACATTTATAATTGTTAGCTCTTCCTGGTGGATAGACCCTGTAATTATTATATAATGCCCTTCTTCATCTCTTGTTACAGCCTTTAATTTAAAGTCTAGTTTGTCTGATATAAGTATGGCTACTCCAGCTTTCTTTTGGCTTCCAGTAGCATGATAAATAGTTCTCCATCCCCTCACTCTCAATCTAAAGGTGTCCTCAGATCTAAAATGAGTCTCTTGTAGACAGCAAATAGATGGGTCTTGTTTTTTTATCCATTCTGATACCCTATGTCTTTTGGTTGGCGCATTTAATCCATTTACATTCAGTGTTATTATAGAAAGATACGGGTTTAGAGTCATTGTGATGTCTGTATGATTTATGCTTGTAGTGATGTCTCCGGTACTTTGTCTCACAGGATCCCCCTTAGGATCTCTTGTAGGGCTGGTTTAGTGGTGACAAATTCCTTCAGTTTTTGTTTGTTTGGGAAGACCTTTATCTCTCCTTCTATTCTAAATGACAGACTTGCTGGATAAAGGATTCTCGGCTGCATATTTTTCCTGTTCAGCACATTAAAGATCTCGTGCCAATCCTTTCTGGCCTGCCAAGTTTCAAAGAGAGATCAGTCACGAGTCTTATAGGTCTCCCTTTATATGTTAGGGCATGTTTACCCCTTGCTGCTTTCAGAATTTTCTCTTTATCCTTGTATTTTGCCAGTTTCACTATGATATGTCGTGCAGAAGATCGATTCAAGTTACGTCTGAAGGGAGTCTCTGTGCCTCTTGGATTTCAATGCCTTTTTCCTTCCCCAGTTCAGTGAAGTTCTCAGCTATTATTTCTTCAAGTACCCCTTCAGCACCTTTCCCTCTCTCTTCCTCCTCTGGGATACCAATTATGCGTATATTATTTCTTTTTAGTGTATCACTTAGTTCTCTAATTTTCCCCTCATACTCCTGGATTTTTTTATCTCTCTTTCTCTCAGCTTCCTCTTTTTCTATAACTTTATCTTCTAGTTCACCTATTCTCTCCTCTGCCTCTTCAATCCGAGCCGTCGTCGTTTCCATTTTGTTTTGCATTTCGTTTAAAGCGCTTTTCAGCTCCTCGTGACTGTTCCTTAGTCCCTTGATCTCTGTAGCAAGAGATTCTCTGCTGTCCTCTATACTGTTTTCAAGCCCAGCGATTAATTTTATGACTATTCCTCTAAATTCACTTTCTGTTATATTATTTAAATCCTTTTTGATAGTTCATTAGCTGTTGTTATTTCCTGGAGATTCTTCTGAGGGGAATTCTTCCGTTTGGTCATTTTGGGTAGTCCCTGGAGTGATGGAGACCTGCAGGGCACTTCCCCTGTGCTGTGGTGTATAACTGGAGTTGGTGGGCGGAGCCACAGTCAGACCTGATGTCTGCCCCCAGCCCACCGCTGGGGCCACAGTCAGACTGGTGTGTGCCTTCTCTTCCCCTCTCCTAGTGGCAGGATTCACTGTGGGGTGGCATGGCCTGTCTGGGCTACTTGCACACTGCCAGGCTTGTGGTGCTGGGATCTGGCGTATTAGCTGGGGTGGGTAGGCAAGGTGCACGGGGGCAGGAGGGGCAGGCTTAGCTCGCTTCTCCTTAGGTGATCCACTTCAGGAGGGGCCGTGTGGCAGCGGGAGGGAGTCAGACCCGCTGCCGGAGGGTTGGCTCCGCAGAAGCACAGCAAGTTCCCTGGCAGGAACTGGTTCCCTTTGGGATTTTGGCTGGGGGATGGGCAAGGGAGATGGCACTGGCGAGCGCCTTTGTTCCCCGCCAAACAGAGATCTGTCGTCTGGGGGCTCAGCAACTCTCCCTCCCTTTGTCCTCCAGCCTTCCATCTTTCCAAGCAAGCTGTTAACTTATGACCTCCCAGATGCTAAGTTGCGCTTGCTGTCAGAACACACTCAGTCCGGCCCCTCCGCTCTTGCCAGCCAGACTCGGGGGCTCTGCTTGGCCGGCAGGCTGCCCCTCCGCCCCGGCTCCCTCCCGCCAGTCCGTGGAGCGCGCACCACCTCGCCGCCCTTCCTACCCTCTTCCATGGGCCTCTCGTCTGCGCTTGGCTCCGGAGACTCCGTTCTGGTAATCCTCTGGTGGTTTTCTGGGTTATTTAGGCAGGTGTAGGTGGAATCTAAGTGATCAGCAGGACGCGCGGTGAGCCCAGCGTCCTCCTACGCCACCATCTTCCCTATTCTCCAGCACTATCGTGGTATCATTATTTTGAATAAACTACTGGATCAGTTAAAATAAATCAGTTGAAGATAAAAAATAAAAGTTTTATCTTATTTCCACTTATTCCTTCTTGGATGTTCTTTCTTACTTTATGTAGGTCTGAGTTTCTGGCCTATATTATTTTCCTTCTCTCTAAAGAACTTCTTTTAAGATACCTTGCAAAGCAGGTCTACTGGCAACAATTCTCTCAATTTTTGTTTGTCTGAAAAAGTCTTTATTTCTCCTTCAATTTTGAAGAAAAATGTTACTTAGTACAGAATTCTAGGTTGTTGGGTTTTTTTTCTTTCAACACTTTAAATATTTCACTCCACTCTTTTGCTTGCATTTATGAGGAGACAGATGTCATTCTCCTCTTTGTTCCTCTACAGGTAAGGTATATTCCTCCTCTGGCTTCTTTCAGGATTTTTTTTCTTTACCTCTGATTTTCTGTTGTTTGAAAATGATAGATGTAGGTATAGATTTTTGGGGGGTTTTATCCTGCTAGTGTCCTCTGGATCTGTGATTTGGTGTCTGACATTATTTTGAAAAAATTCTCAGTCATTATTGTTTCATATTCCTTTCTCTCTTTCTTCTCCCCTGGTAGTCTCATCACATGTATATTACACTTTTGTAGTTAACCTCATGATCCTTGGATATTCTGTGTTTTTCTTTTGGTTTTTGTTCTCTTTGCTTTTTTAGTTTTCAAAGTTTCTATTCATATATTCTTTAGTTCAGAGATTCTTCTCTCAGTCCACTAATAAGCTTATCAAAAGGATTCCTTTCTGTTACAGTGTTTTTTATCTCTAGCATTTCTTTTTGATTCTTTCTTAGGATTTCCATCTTTCTCCCTACATCATCCATCTGTTCTTTCATGCTACATTATCCATTAGAACCCTTGGCATATTATTCATCGTTGTTTTAAATTTCCAGTCTGATAATTCCAACATCTCTGCTATGTCTGATTCTTATCTTTATTTCTCTGTTCAAACTTTATTTTTTGTCTTTTAGTCTGCATTGTAATTCTTTCTTGATATTTAGACATGATGTACCATGTAAAGGGAATTATTGTAAGTAGGCCTTAGTAATGTGATGGTAAGATGTGAAGGGAGGCAAAATATTCTATAGTTCTTATGATTAAATCTTAGCCTTTAGTGTAGCTATGACTCTGGACTGTAGACTTTAGAAGTGTTACTCGGGTTTTTTTTCCTCTCCTTGGATGGCTAGAGTTGGCTGGTATTGGGTATTTCCCTTCTGCCAGAGAAGTTAGCCTCTGATAATATTCCAGCAGATTAGACTCTGGTTTACTAGTTTCTCCTGAGGGCAGGCCTTCTTAAGAACAGAATGCTCTGGCATATATCAAAATGATTCATTTCCCCCTCTCCCTGTTGGAAGTATAGAGGATTTTTCTCTAATATTTTCTCTAAAAATCTTGTTGAGTTCTAGAAGGTAAAACTCACAAAAGTTTAGGGGATACCCCCTCCAATTTGACTGGGTCCCCTTGGAGTTTTTAACTTTCAGAGTTGTCCACATTAAGTCCCAAGCAATTTATCAGTTATAGTTCAGATTTTCCTACCTTGACACTGGTTCCCCTGGCAAAGTTTCCACTTGTGAGTCTTTGCTTTGGGAAGCCATGACTCCTTGTACTGGCCTGTCTCTCCAATCTTGAGGGCAGTGTGTTGTCCTGTGTCCTTCCCTCTCTTATGGATCCAAGAAGAGTAGTTGATTTTTAGAATAGTCAGCTTTCTACTTGTCTTAAGGAAAGAGTAACTTCCAAGATCCTTACAGGTTGAACCAGAAACTGGAAGTACAGAAACTTAGTTTTAACATTACAAAAGAAGCCAATACACAAATGAAAAATTAATACCTATAAAAATAGAGAGGATTTCATTGAAATAAATCTTCAATTTCCATAATGCTGAATCAATAAAAATCTTAAATTGATAAAAATAAAATTATGTCTATGATTTTGTTACTTGGTAATAACTGGTATAAAAGTTAAAAGGAGGTTGTTTCTTTCTGGGAGGCAAGACAAGTCTCAGTATAACTTGGTGGACTGAAGTGAATGGTAGACAGTGATTCCTTATTATTACCTCTTCTGCACTATTTGACCTTCTTAACCATATGAAAGCATTACTTTAGAAAAAATTACAAGGGGAAAGAGAAACAGGCCTGAATTCTATAAATGTTAGCATTGGTTTTGGTTTATACAATAAGCATAATTAAGCATAATATCAATTCAAGAAGTGGCTCAGTCAGTTAAGCATACAACTCTTGATTTTGGCTCAGGTCAAGATCTCAAGGTTCATGAGTTCAAGCCCCACATCAGGCTCTGGAGGATTCTCAGAGTGAGAGGGATTCTTTCTCTCTCTGCCCCTCCCCGATTCTCTCTCTGTCTTTCCCTCTCTCTCTCTCAAAATGAATAAACTTTAAAAAATATCAATTCAAACTCAGGTTTCAATGACCTCTCTTATAAAATTCAGGAAACTGAGTCTTAAAATCTTCCACTTAAGCTTCAATTGGAATATTGAGTTTGTTATTTGTTTTTGAGAATATAATGTTCTTAATACTTAGTTTAATAAGCTCTAATATGGCCTCTTTGGAATTTCATTTTCTACATTGCTTTTCTAATCACTAGCATTTTCTTTTGATAGCTGAAATTCCATTTCAGAATAACAGAAGGGCAAACAGGTGATTTTGTGATGATCCTCCCCAATAAGTGTAATCATCTAGACAAGAGCAAAAATGGATGGCTTAGATGGAAAGACATGTCCCTAATTAAGGAGGAAATTCCTTAATTTGATTGCTGAGTTTCCTACATAGTAATTTTTGGTATCTCCTGTTTTAGGCTGTTAAATATTCTTTCCTGAAGTCCCTGTGGTTTACACTCCTGTGCATGTCACCTGTGATTCTGCAGCACATTATTCTGGATGATGCCTCAGCATCTGTTGGAATTCCTTTTAATGAGGTTTTATGAAGAGATGTTATAAAGCCATAATTAGAGGGTTTTGTAAAATCTAAACTACTTAATTATACATCCCAATATATGGTGTTTCTGTATGACCAGACCATTCCTACAAATCCCCTTAAAATTTGAAAGTAACTTAAAGCCTCAGGAAAAGGTGAATCAGCCACCATGTTTAATTGTACCCTACTAACCTCACTCTCCCAATTCTGAATGATTTTATATTTCAATGGCAGTAGAAAAAAAGAGACTATAGGAAAATCATATTACCAAAACTTAGGTGAAGGGTGGGGAAGAGAGAAGGAAACCTGGAAGAAGCTTAAATTCATATTAGTAAGTGAAAAAAAAGCCAATCTGAAAAGGATACACACTGTATGACTAATTATATGACATTCTGGAAAAGGCAAACTATGGAAACAATAAAATGACCAGTGGTTGCCAGAGGTTGGGAGGAAGAGAGGGATGAATAGGAAGATTTTTAGGGCAATAAAACTGTATGTGTAGACATGATACTACAATAATAGATACATGTCCTTAGAGTTATAGAATATACAATGCCAGGAGTGAATCCTAATGTTAGGTGATAATTATCTGTCAGTGTAGGTTCATCAATTAAAACAAATGTACCACTATGGTATAGGATATCAATAGTGGAGGAAGTTGTACATGGGTGAGGACAGGAACTATATGGATACTTTCTGCTCAGTTTTGGTGTGAACCTAAAGCTACTATAAAGAATTAACTTTATTAATTAAAAAATAAAAGAGGGGCGCCTGGGTGGCTTAGTTGATTGAGTGTCCGACTTCGGCTCAGGTCATGATCTCACAGTTTGCGAGTTACATTGGGCTCACTGCTGTCAGCGTGGAGACTGCTTTGGATCCTCTGTTTCCCTCTCACTGCCCCTCCCCTGCTTGCTCTCTCTCTCTCTCTCAAAAATAAATAAACTTTCAAGAATAAATAAAAATAGGGGCTCTTGAGTGGCTCAGTCAGTTAAGCGTTCGACTTTGGCTCACGTCATGATCTTGCAGTTTGTGGGTTCGAGCCCAGAGTTGGGCTCTGTGCTGCCAGCTCAGAGCCTGGAACTTGCTTCGGATTCTGTGTCTCCTTTTTCTCTGCCCCTCCCCAGCTTATGCTCTGTCTCTCTCTCTCTCTCTCTCTCTCTCTCTCTCAAAAATAACATTAAAAATTTTTAAATAAATAAAAATAAATTAAAAAAATAAGAGAGTAATTAGTGATGAGTTACTATTAACATTTTAAGATAAATTTAAGAGAAAAGTTGCATGTAAAATACCATAGAAATATTGTTTTTACTTATTCAAATTTCCAACCACCCTTTCACTACATGTTTGGCCAATGTAATTGCTTCCTGGCCTACAGGAAGCATTCTTAATACTCATTCTCCTTATTGAAATTTTATTATTTACCATTCTACACAGCTCAACACTGTGAGTATCAGTTATGGTAAAAGTACAAACAGGTAAATATATGTGCAAATGGCATGTTTCTCAGCAATTAGAATAGGAGGAAATGGGATTCTGCTTTAGCCATTATGAGTGAGACCTCAGCTACATAAATGTTGGGTCTCAATTTCTTTCTTAAACAGAATCAGAGGGATGGACATGTATATTTTATTTCTAAGGTGCTTTCTAACCTATTATTTAAGTCTTCTATAATTTTTACATTTCTTCTATACAAAATTCCTTCATTGAATGAAAACAAAAATTGCCTTTGGGAGCGCACCATCACCCAATGTTTTACAAACAAACTGACATCCCATTTACTTGAGTGAGGATGGCCCTGCTTCCTTGTTCCAAATATTTTAAAGCCAATAAAAGTTGTGGCTCAGGTATGTTTAGATAGACTGAATTTTCTCCATGCATCCCTACTCTGAATTCTCTGACTACAAGACTGCATGCGGGCATGAGCGGTAGAGAAAGCATATTTAGGGTTGTCAAGCATAGCTGTGGTAATCAAAGATATCACTTGAAATGGAGAGCGGAAAGTCAGGTATGAAAAAAGTTTAGAGAGAAGTGTGAATTCTATGGGTAAAGAGTCAGAAGGAGAGGAGATTTTCCCTTTCCACAAAGCAAGCCAATGTCATTGTGTCCTGCTGCCCCAGGCAGAAAGTCTGTGTAACCAAAAGATCCCATTACCTGTTAAGTAGAAAAGTATGTTACCCTTGGACAATTTTACTAATTTAACATGTTATAGCAAAGCCTATATAAGACATTTCTTAAATCCTTATTTTTTTTCATGACTAGTCAAATCTATAAACCTATGGTTTATATCTTACATAAAACATTTTATTCCTCAAACAGTTCCTTTCTTGGTTCTTTCAAAATTACAGTGAGGGGGCTTCCAGAGACTTGATTTTGCCTTTACTGAGGAATTAATTTCATGCATGAAGGGACTATGCAATATCCCAGCAGGGCAGATCATCACTAATAGTGCAGCTACAAGTCCTATAGCAGTGGAAAAGAGTAAGGGACTCACTGAAGCTTTCTGGCTTGGGATTTTTTCTTTTTAAATAGAGACTGAGAGTAAGGATTCTGAGCCCACTAGTGTCACTCATCCTTAAGCTTTCCACTTGCTGGTAGAATGATTTATGGGGGAATGAGTAGGCGTGGGAGTGAACTTGGGTTACCATACTTGTGCATTTCACACCTATATGGTAAAAATGTCTTTGTCATCTCCTTGGAAAGAAACAAAATTGACAGAGACAGATGGAAGCTTCGCCTTCTTTCTCTGAGGAGGCGAATTAATACAATTAAAATGAGCGATGTGCTTACATTGACTGGCTTGCTAAATAGACTAGCCTTGATGATAACCACAAGTATATTTAAAATACAGATAAATATTTATAGAGGTTCAATATTAAAGGGAAAAAAACATCTGGGTTGATGAAAGTGAGAAGGGAAAAGATCCTCACTAGGTTTCTAAATACCAGTGAGATATTCATTTAAAAACACAGCTATAACTTAATTAACTAAAGGACAAACACTAACATTTAGTAAAACAGAAATAAATAACAGAGAGCTCTAACAACAAGAAATAATTAAATCACTCAGCAGTTGGGGCGCCTGGGTGGCTCAGTCGGTTAAGTGGCCGACTTCGGCTCAGGTCATGATCTCCCGGTCCGTGAGTTCGAGCCCCGCGTCGGGCTCTGTGCTGACAGCTCAGAGCCTGGAGCCTGTTTCAGATTCTGTGTCTCCCTCTCTCTGACCCTCCCCCGTTCATGCTCTGTCTCTCTCTGTGTCAAAAATAAATAAATGTTAAAAAAAAAAAAAATAAATCACTCAGCAGTAAATGAAATTAACAGCATTTAAAAAATATGTTTAATGTTAACATAGAAAATAAGGTTTGCTGATAAAGATAATAAGAATAAAGCCCTCCTTATTAGTAAAAAGGTAAAACAAAATTTTAATAAATGAACGGTTATTAGGGAGAGATGAATTCTAGCTTCTTAAAGTAACATCTTAAAGAGGAGAGTATAAAAATTAAACTCTATTTCAAATGTCAGAAATTTGAAATATGTAAAAGCCTTCTTTTGCATAAATGGGACATTAAAGATGAATGTCTTGTGTGTTTACCTAATCTCTTCAAATATACAAAATACAGTTTTAGGTGTAAATTATGAAGCTTTAAAACATCATGGGATGCCTGGATGGCTCAGCTGGTTGAGCATCCAACTCTTGATTTTGGCTCAGGTCATGGTCCAGGGTCATAGGATCGAGCCCCACATCAGACTCCACACTGAGCATGGAGATCTTCTTTTACTTTGCTAAGCCAGATAGATGTACCTGGGTCCCTAATCCCATCAACACTAGATTTTTAAAAACTGTAATTTACAGTTAAATGTTATTTATTAATTATCTGAATCTAGAATAGATATTTAATATAAGCATACTTCAACATGTCTGGTGTTGCAGAGGGAAATATAATAGGTCTTTGAAAATTAAACAAAGCAGGGACACCTGGGTGGCTCCACTGGTTGAGTGTCCGACTTCGGCTTGGGTCATGATCTCACGATTCGTGAGTTCGGGCCCTGCGTTGGGCTCTGTGCTGATGGCTCAGAGCCCGGAGCCTGCTTTGGATTCTGTCTCCCTCTCTCTCTGCCCCTCCCCCAACTCATGCTCTGTCTCTGTCTCTTTAAGTAAACATTAAAAAAAATTTTTTTTAAAAATTAAAGCAAAAACAAAACAAAACTGAAATGTGATTCTATAAGAACACATTTCCAAATCAGTTTAACTTTCTTCTGTTAAGAAATATTAAATAACCTTCATGAATTCCTCAATAAGTGGATATTTATAGAGTTACATTATATCTGTAATGTTACATAAAATAAAAGAAGTTACTTCACTGAAAGTGATAACCATAAATCAATTTATATAATACAAACATACTGCAATAAGCTCTCTCTCTATTATCTATTTAGTAAGCAATAAAACTGTCTAATGCATTTGAGTTTATATATTTGTTTTTCTACTTATGAATACTAAAGACATGCATACCAGTGATTAAATGAGCTTTGTGCAGAAAAGTAATTCATAGGTATATCAAATAGGTAAAACATTATTTAGAAAGGAGTATGATTATGAATAAAATTCTTTTAAATAAGCACTGGTAAAATGTTCTTACTCATTTAAGTTTTCTTACTCTTTTTTTTTTAATTTTTTTTTAACGTTTTCATCTATTTTTGAGACAGAGAGAGACAGAGCATGAACGGGGGAGGGTCAGAGAGAGAGGGAGACACAGAATCAGAAGCAGGCTCCAGGCTCTGAGCCATCAGCCCAGAGCCCAACGCGGGGCTCGAACTCACAGACCACGAGATCGTGACCTGAGCTGAAGTCAGATGCTTAACTGACTGAGCCACCCAGGCGCCCCTAAGTTTTCTTACTCTTAATTTATTATTATTTCATTTCAGGGGGTAAAGATTTTCCCAATCCTTTTTCCCTCTTCTTTTCACAATCTCCCAAATGAAATGGTTATGAAACAGAACTCAGTATTTCTATTTCCCCTATAGCAGTTTTCTTGGAAGAAGTGGACAGATCTTAAATTTATGATGATAGTGAAGGTTCTACCTGCCTAAAATATACTGGTAAAGCCATTATTGTGACACTACTCTCTTTGCACTTTCTGGGTCACTGAAAACAGGGCAGAAGGCTCTAAGCTATGTGCTCTAAGTGGAACTGTTTTGTTTACATGCACCAATGCCCCATTTGTAGGGAACCACAATGTAACCAGAGAAAGGTACATAAAGGATAGATTTATTTTATAGCCTGGCTTTAAAACAATAAAGATAAGCCCTCTCCGTTTCAAACATTTAATTTGTTTCATCAAATGCTAAGAACTATATTGCTCAATGGTTTTTATCATGTTTAGTGTCCATGAAGGACAGAATTCAGGCGATGTCTTCTCCTTGTCTGTTTAGTAGAAGTATTCAATACATGACATATAATTTAAATACACTATTCAATAATAACGAGGTTCTTGTAATGATTTCACAGATAATATTCTTGAAAAAAATGTTAAAATATGGTAAAAATATGCATCATTAGAATAATAGCTATTTAAAGAATACCATACGACTGAATTTTGTCTTATGCAAATAAGGAAAAAGAGCCACTCCAAAAGAGAAATAGATTTATCCAAGTGCATGCAAGTAGTTGTATAAAAAGTCATCTAATTCTGCAACTGGTGTTCTTCCTATCACACTTCATTGCAGACAATGAAATGTAATATTTACTTTTCTAGATCTCTAATCTCTATCCTGAAGTCACATTTTCATGTAAACTAAAACATGAAGAAATGCACTAGTAAATAGGGTCAGCTTAAGTAAAGGTGCAGTTTTCTACATGGTGTGTTTTTAGACCCACCGAATGAGCTCACAGTCCAAAACTATTCTCCACGTCTATTGAGCTATATGAATATACTGTCATTATGGTCACTGTTAAAAATTAAGTCATAAGTGATATTATGCATATCAAATTGCATAATATGCAAATTTGTTTATTCCCCCATTACAAAGCATAGATAAGATCCGTTCAATAGTGGCAAGAGTGTAACAGAAAAATTCTGATTATAAAATATGATGTTCATGGAGGTTAAAAACAGGGGCAGGGTTTAGGGAGTTGGGAGGAAGGGGTAATTCAGTCAACAAAATAAGACAGAGTGTACCCAAGACTGGTTGGCATGAAAGAAGAATCAAAGAGTGTTGAATAAAACTATCTACCAAATTACTTTGCCTAGAGCCATCAGTGCTATGTACATATTTTTAAGCTTCTTTCCCTGAAAGCATGTGTTTTTCAAATTGTTTCACTCCTCTGTGCCCTATTATATGAAGGGATAATTTTCAGTCAAACCTTTTTGATATGTATCCAACCTCAACTTGCTCATTTTGCAAAGATCTAAAATACAAAGTCATGGGATCTAAACATTTGCCTTTAGAGTTATAATTCCTTACTACATGTGTATGTGGTTAACTGTCTTTAAAATACTCCCAATTTAGGGGAGCCTAGGTGGCTCAGTCAGTTGAGTGTCCGACTTCAGCTCAGGTCATGATCTCATGGTTCGTAAGTTCGAGCCCCACGTAGGGCTCTGTGCTGATGGCTCAGAGCCTGGAGCCTGCTTTGGATTCTGTGTCTCCCTCTCTCTCTGCTCCTCCCCCACTTGTGCTCTGTCTCTCTGTCTCTAAAAAATAAATAAATGTAAAAAAATTTTTAAAAAGACTCCCAATTTAATAAAAAAATAATAAAATAAAAGACTGCCAATTTAAGATTCCTTATCTGTAAGCCCATTTCTCTCTCCTATACCCTGATTTCCAATTAACATTTCACCAATGGGTGCCTGGGTGGCTCAGTCAGTTAGGCATCCAACTCTTCATTTCAGCTGAGGTTATAACCTTAACAGTTTGTGAATTCGAGCTCCTCATCAGGCTCTGTGCTGACAGTGCAGAGCCTGCTTGGGATATTCTCTCTCTCTCTCTCTCTCTCTCTCTCTCTGTTACCTCCCCATATGTGTTCTCCCTCTCTCTCTCTCAAAATAAATAAATAAACTTAAAAAAATTAAAAACAAACAAACAAACAAACAAAAACACTTTTCACCAAAAGGCCAGAGACTATAACAGAATACTGCCACATGGATAAGGTAAAGGCAGGTCCTCCTCTTCTGGTCTGAAGGTATTAAGAGAATAACAGAGAAAGAAGAAAGAGAGAAAATCACATACATATGTTTTTATGAAGAAGGACAGGATTTAGCTTTCCTGCACTGCTCTTGGGTTGCTTGTGTCACGGACAAGACCCAGAAGTTCTCTGATCTTAAAAGGAGCAGCCGAAAGCAGCTGTTTTGTGAGCTAACAGGCTTGCCGTGGGATTTATTAGGCCACAGGAAGGATGGAGGACATGGCAGAGGTTCAGTAGGTGAAAGGCAATGGTGGGAGCCAAGTGAGGGAAGGCTGCCAAGCTCTGCCCATGCCAAGAGAGGCCAGACCAGATGTGTATACTGATCCCCAAGTTCAGTCCAAGTGCTGGCAGGCTGATCAGAGCACAGGCAGATGAGAGACATCTGCATAGTCCAGAAAGACCAGGGGACTCCATGGAGAGCACCTGCTTCCCCTGCTGCAGCAAGGACGTGGTCTGTTCCCCACATTCCCGGCAGATCAGTAAGTAGAAAGAGAGGCTTGTGGAAGATTGAGTGATTTGACAAATGAAACAAAGTGAAAACTGAAGGGATCACTTAAATGACTAAGTTGGACTAAATCATAAACTGAAATGGACTACATGTATTTTGTTTTTGTTTTCTTGCTGTCCAGATCATTTACATGAGTGAGGTGTAGGTAATCTGCAATGCTGCCACACATACACACTCAGTCAGGATGACTATGGATTCATTGAAACAGATTCTATCCCTATTGTTTAATAAGGCAAAACGGTTATCACATTAATTTGTACCTTATGGCCCCTCAGTGCAACACTAGGATGATTGTGCCCCTAAAAGAAAGCAACAAATGGAGGTAAAGTATATTTAATTAATTCTACCTATTTAAATTGCTTTGTTTACATAAACTCTAAAATAGGCATTTCAGAGCATATTCTAATTAGAAATGCTATAAATCAGATGTTCCCAAACCTTCTTAGTTCAAAGCATCCTAAGAGTCTCACTAACATTTTTTAACAAGTTACCAAGATCAAAACAAAGAAACAAAACAAAACAATTGGATAAAAAAAAAAATCTAATGGTTCTTTTTCTTACGTAGTTAGGTACAACTTAAGAAATTTTATACTCTAATAAAACCATTGTTATTTGAAAAAGTAATGCAAAAAATTTGAAAGAAAAATTTTTAATTTTATCTTTAAATAGTTACAATTATTTACTCCTTAGATGTTTATCTCTGCTGAGTACTGAACAATTTCACAAATCGTGCAAACTGGATATGGCCAGTCACCCTCTTTATGGGCTTTTATTTTTAAATGAGAACTTTTTTTTAGTTGAAGCATACTTCAGAATACATGGTTCTAAAAGATATATATAAAACATTCCATCCAACAAAAAGAGAATACACATTTTCTTCAAGTGCATACAGATAAAACCCCTGGTTAAATGACATAAAAAGAGACATAACAAATTTTACAAATTAAAGAGAACATAAATCACATAAGAAGGTTAAATCACATAAAAAGAGACAACAAATTTTACAAATTTACAAAAATTAAGAAATCCTACCAAATATATTTTCCAACCACAATGGTACAAAACTAAAGATCAACAATAAAACAAAGCTAGAAAATTTACAATGTAAATATTAAGTGTTTAATATGCAAATATTAAACAACACACTACTACACAAGCAATGGGTCAAAAGAAATCAAACGGCAAATCAAAATATGTTTCAAACAAAAGAAAAAGAAAATGCAATATTTTGAAACATATGGGGGTGCAGCAAAAGTGATGTTAGAATGAAATTCATGCTATAAATGCTTGTGTTAAGAAAAAAAAGTTCAAAAACAAAAAAGCTGCTGGGAGAACTGGACAGCAACATGCAGAAGAGTGAAACTGGACCACTTTCTCACACCATTCACAAAAATAAACTCAAAATGGATAAAGGACCTGAATGTGAGACAGGAAATCATCAAAACCCTAGAGGAGAAAGCAGGAAAACACCACTCTGACCTCAGTCATAGCAATTTCTTACTTGACACATCCCCAAAGGCAAGGGAATAAAAAGCAAAACTGAACTATTGGGACCTCATGAAGATAAAAAGCTTCTGCACTGCAAAGGAAACAATCAACAAAACTAAAAGGCAACCAATGGAATGGGAAAAGATATTTGCAAATAAAATATCAGACAAAGGGCTAGTATCCAAAATCTATAAAGAACTCACCAAACGCCACACCCAAAAAGCAACTAATCCAGTGAAGAAATGGGCAGAAGACATGAGTAGACACTTCTCTAAAGAAGACATCCAGATGGCCAACAGGCACATGAAGGAGGAGCTCAACGTCGCTCCTCATCAGGGAAATACAAATCAAAACCACACTCAGATACCACCTCACGCCAGTCAGAGTGGCTAAAATGAACAAATCAGAAGACTACAGATGTTGGAGAGGATGTGGAGAAACGGGAACCCTCTTGCACTGTTGGTGGGAATGCAGACTGGTGCAGTCACTGTGGAAAACAGTGTGGAGGTTCCTCAAAAAATTAAAAATAGATCTACCCTGTGAACCAGCAATAGCACTGCTAGGAATTTGCCCAAGGGATTCAGGAGTGCTGATGCATAGGGGCACTTGTACCCCAATGTTTATAGCAGCACTCTCAACAATAGCCAAATTATGGAAAGAGCCTAAATGTCCATCAACTGATGAATGGATAAAGAAATTGTGGTTTATATACACAATAGAATACTACTTGGCAATGAGAAAGAATGAAATATGGCCTTTTGTAGCAACGTGGATGGAACTGGAGAGTGTGATGCTAAATGAAATGTCATACAGAGAAAGACAGATACCATATGTTTTCACTCTTAGGTGGATTCTGAGAAACTTGACAGAAGACCATGGGGGAGGGGGAGGGGAAGAACAAAAAAGAGAGGGAGGGAGGCAAACCATAAGAGACTCTTAAAGACTGAGAATAAACTGAAGGTTGATGGGGGGTGGGAGGGAGGGGAAAGTGGGTGATGGGCATTGAGGAGGGCACCTGTTGGGATGAGCACTGGGGGTTGTATGGAAACCAATTTGACAATAAATTTCATATTTAAAAAAAAGAAAAATATTCCAATAAACATCATTATATCACAAGAAACTAGAAAAAAAAGAAACTTAGCTGAAATTTAGTAGACGAAGGAAATAGCAAAGAAAAATCAGAAATTAATAAAAGACACTAGAATAAACAACATAACACTGAAAGTAATGACCAGGTTTTCAAAAACAAATAAACAAAGTTGGCAATGCTTTAACTGCATTAAATAAGAAAAAGGAGAAAGAAGACTCAAAAACCAAAATGAGAAATGAAAGAGAAAACAATCCAATGGATAACCACAGAAATATACAGTATAAGAGATTACTATAAACAATATATACTAACAAAGCAGATAACTTAGGAAAAAAACAGATAATTCCTAAAAATTCCTAAAAAATATATGATTTTAATCACAATTTAGTGCAAACTAATGTCAAACTGTGAAAGTATCTCAAGCTAGTATTCATACAATGTCTCATAGTTATTGGGTAACACTATGTTTCCCTTAAAAAGCAAATATGTCCTGGGGCATCTGGGTGGCTCAGTCAGTTAAGTATCTGACTTTGGCTCAGGTCATGATCTCATGGCTTGTGGGTTCAAGCCCCAGATTGGGCTCTGTGCTGACAGCTCAGAGCCTGGAGACTACTTTGGGATTCTGTGTGTGTGTGTCTCTCTCTCTGCTCCTCCCACACTAATGCTTTGTGTCCCTCTCTCTCAAAAATAAACATTATTATTTTTTTTTAATTCTTAAAAGCAAATATGTCCCATGTTTCTCTGAGTTTGCTGTGGTGCCTGAGGGCACCTTGGTGCATAGTTTGGCAACCACTGGTATAGCAGTTATGTTCTTTTAGCTCATTGATGTAAACTGTATATGGATAGGGGGATTAATATTGTCTTAAAAAATTTTAGGGGCACCTGGGTGGCTCATTTGGCTAAGTGTCCAACTTCAACTCAGGTCTGATCTCACTGTTTTTGAGTTCAAGCCCTATATCAGGTTCTGTGCTGACAGCTCAGAGCCTGGAGCCTGCTTCGGATTCTGTGTCTCCCTCTCTCTCTGAGCCTCCTCCACTCATTCTCTGTCTGTCTCTCTCCCTCTCAAAAATAAATAAACATTAATTTTTTTTTTAATTTTAGAGCACTTCACAATTGGTAAGAACATTTATTACAACCTAATAAGTGGTACCTACAACAATTACTACTTCTAAGTAAGACTTTACTGGAAACCAGCATATTTTAGTGATCAAATGCTGAGCTTTTGCTTCATCTCATTTATGGAAAGATATCCCTCACTATTCTTTATCCAATGATCCTAGCACTTGGTTCACATACCTAGTGTAGTCGTTATAAAGAGCTGAAGTGTCTTTATGTCTGACTCTATTTATAAGCAGATCAAGGGCAAAGAACACTCTTTTTAAAAAAAAATTTTTTTAACGTTTATTTATTTTTGAGACAGAGAGAGTCAGAGCATGAACGAGGGAGGGTCAGAGAGAGGGAGACACAGAATCTGAAACAGGCTCCAGGCTCTGAGCTGTCAGCACAGAGCCCGACGCGGGGCTCGAACTCACAGACCGCAAGATCATGACCTGAGCCGAAGTCGGCCGCTTAACCGACTGAGCCACCCACGCACCCCATAGAACACTCTTGTTCATCTGACATCCCACTGTGCTTGGCATATGCACTTTGCTTGGCATAAAAATATGTTACTAAACATGCATTGAATGAATCAATGGTCAAATGCAGAATAGTAATCCTCATTGGTACTAAGTACTGAATCATAAAGAACATGACATATTTAATTATCAAAAACCACTCGATGTTGTAAAGAATCTTTGTGTGAAGAGTTTTTGATCTTAGAATATGAGGTCTGACTTACTGAGACTAGTCATCTAAAAGAAGATCATACCCAGAGAAATGATTTAAGCTTCCAGATTGTAGCACTCAATTTTTTTCTAGAACACTAAAGAAATCAATATGCTTGTCATAGTGATCTTTATGTGGTCATATCAAGTGTTAGGATCCCTACAAATCTGAGTATTAAGAATTTCATAAAATATAAACTCAGCTCTAGAGAATGTGATAACTTGGCTCAATATACTTCTGAGGTAAAAGATATGCTTACTATACTATCTACCCGCAAACACTTGCTCAACTCAGGTCAAGGAATTTAACTAAGGATTTTCATTCCAGGCATGTTCAAATTTATAAGGTTTCCCCAGGAATTTTAAGTAGAATGTTTTTGATGCTCATCTAAACTGAGTTTGACATAGTCAATCTTTGATAAATATTTCTTGGTATTATTTAATAATAAATTTTTTGAGTAGATGAGGAACATAAAGCTAAATATTGCTCAATTTATTTAGTTGTAAAAAACCTGTAAGTGAAATATATCAAAGTGAAGTATTTTTTTTTTCCTTTTGGAAAACAAATCTGGCACAAAATTGCTAGGAAGTTTTTTAAAATTATTTTTGAATCCAATGGTGATACAACAAAACATTAAACTAAACCAATTTTAATTTTCAACTGAAATGTTTGAGCTCTCACTCGAAACTATTGTCAATAAAATAATGACTCAGTGAGGGAACACAGATGAGAGGATTATGGAAGTGGGAATTTGTATCCTTATTTTCTAAGGATACATTGTACACTTCCACACAGTATATAGTCAGAAAATACATGTTGAAAAATATTATAAAGATCAAAGAATAAAAATAATGGATATTGGAAAATAAATCTTCCCACTAGAATTAAAGGTCTATAATAGATTGGAATTTAATGGTATATGAGCTGTTTTAGAAGTTCTTTTAACTTTCAACTAATGATGCCTAAGTAAGTATAAATAACATCATCATGTATTGTTTCGGGGTACACAGAAATTGCAAAGTTTATACTAGCAAATTGATGTGGTTCTCTCTTTAAGTTGCTAAGCATTTTTCACATATCCTGAAAATGAATAAAGCAATAAAACCAAAACAATGCCTAATATAGACTTAAAGTATAACCATGAAAATAGTATTGTATGGGGTGTTTGTTTATTGTGATTTAATATTATATTGTTATGAAAATAGTGATTTTCTAAACACTTTAAAATTCTACTGGTATTTTTTCTAGTAAAATATCATTTACTAGGTTTTTCTGCTTGCGACTTTGTTTTATTTTTAAAGCATTCTGGTTTTAAAATATATTCTTTGATTTAAGAATTTTTAGATGAATATGTAGGTATTAATATAATTGTAAGATTCAATATTTGAATCAATAAATATATGGCTAAAAATTAGTAATTTGGATAGGATAAATGCCTTTATGTTTGCTGGAAAAATTCACTGTTATTTATAAATAATATAATATTGTAGCATACGGTAGCAGATAATGTTAGAGAACCCAAATGTTAGCTTATTGCCTTGCATTTAAAAAGGCCTATAATTTCATAAAAATAAAATTCGTAATATGATTGACTATCTAGAAAGTCTCTATTGATGACAAGATATTTAGCAATTATTCATGAATCCTGAATCACTAGGTTATAAAGTGACTGGGCAATAAGAATACCCCAGATAAAAGAATCATTCCTTCCCTTATCTTTAGAGCTTCTTTCATTACATAGCTAACTCCCTGGAATGGGCTGGACGTAGAGCTGAGCTAGATTGATTCTGGAAAAGCTGTGAGAACCACAGAGCTCTGACTTCCCCTTAGTGCAGAAAGTCCTTAAAACCCCATAATCACACAATCTTTATAAGTCATCTTAGAAAGCCATAGACCTGATCCTCCAAACTGAGGGATGTATTTAGGCATTTCAGGATGTCTCCAGTTGTGGGGATCTGCCAACTACAATTATTCACTTCCAGGACAGAATGAAGAAAAATATTCCTTTGACTTGAAGAATGAAGATGTACTTTATCCCACAAATTATATGGTTGCTACACTCCTAACATAGTAAGAATAGTATGAGTGATTTTAATGGCTAGATCTCATGCCAAGTCTTTGCCGCAGATACTTCTAGAAGAGTGGCACATAATATGCATGATAATCGGGTTTATGGTTCTGCAGCCACAAAGAAGACCATATCATGTTGGATAGCCAACCAGCTGGATTCCTTCCTCTTTGCCTCATTATAGGACATACATCCTAGTGAATTAAAAATGTTCCCTACATGCTCATGAAAATCACCAATGTGTGTAACAAATTTGCAAGTTTTTACCAAAGGAAAGAAAAATTAATGTTATGTTAGTTACTGTTCTTACTTTTGTTTTTGAAAAGACACTTATCTGAAGAAATGCTATAAACACTGAAGTTAATTCTTAGAAAAATCGACCCTCTCAGACAAAAATATTTTTTAAATACCTTAAAATACCTGAACAATGAGGATAATCTAAAATTAGAGACAGCTTTGTGGAGCAGATGACATAAGATAGTTCTTGGAAGATGGGTAGAAATTTGACAGGTGGAGATAAAGAATAAGGATATTCTGGGCTAAGAAACTGACATGGAAAATGCAATATGTTCAGAAAATGACGAGTATTCCTTGCTATGCAAGGAATGTAGGGCATTTGGGGTGGAGGAAGGAATATATGTGTGTGTATATATATATATGTGTGTGTGTGTGTGTGTGTACATATATATGAATATATGGAATATTATATACATACTCAATATACATAAATAAAAGAAGCACAAATAAATTAAATACCCAGCTTTTTCAAACTTTCTACACATTTTTTCAGTAAACATTTTTGATACAGAATCATCTGTAACAAATTGAAACACACACTTACTATTGATAGTGTTTGCTCAGATATTTGAAGATGAAACATATAATTACCATGTAATACAGTGTCAATCTGCACTGAAATAACCAGGTTAGCATCATCATCTTTTCCTCCACTAAGCAAATACCAATACAGCAAAATGACATACTTTTTTAATTGCCTATATTTTTTACAAACTTATTTAAATCTCAATAGCTGATTGCTTTTCTTGAAAAAAAGAAAACATTTCTTAAACAGCTTTTAGAAAATAACTATTGAAAGCCTCAAGTTTCTATAAAAATACTAAATATAAGCAATATATTCTGAAAGACTTAATTTGAATATAATGGACTCTTGTCACTAAAATAAGTGGCCAAACATTGTCTTTACATTTACTTAGACTCCATCATATCTCATTTGTTTCTACTTTTCCTATATTCCTATTTTCTGTCGTTTTCTTTTTTTTTCCTTGTTTTTTTTTAATTTAATTTAATTTTTTTATTTTAGAGAGAGAAAGAGATTGCACAGTGGGACAAAATAGCAGAGGAAGGGACAGATAGAATACCAAGCAGGCTTCACACTCAGTGCAGAGCCCAACGCAAGGCTTGACCCACAACCCTGGGACCACGTCCTGAGCTGAAATTAGAGTTAGACACTTGATCGACTGAGCCACCCAAGCACCCCATATTTCCTGTCATTTTCTAATTACTGTTTTTCACATTCCTTCCCATTATTTTTCTTATTTCTTCTTTATGCTAGGTTAAAAAAACAATGTATGGAAGGAGAAAAAGCACTTTTGTAATATATAATTTTTAAATGTGATATGTGTACTTTGGAAAACTACATTGGAAAATTCAGAAAAATAAAGAAGAAAATAAAAGCCAATCATTCTCCCACCGCAGAGCCATATAGAGACAACCACCGAAAATATCTGACGTATCCTCCTAGAATATTTTTTTAATGTATGAATGCATGTAATATTTTACAAAATCAGAATAACATCATATTTTATCTGCTTTTTTAAAGTTTATTTTGAGAGAGAGAGAGAGAGAGAGAGAGAGAGAGAGCAGGGGAAAGGCAGAGAGAAAGGGAAAGAGGATCTCAAGCAGGCTCCGCATGTCAGCACAGAACCTGACAAGGGGCTTGAACCCATGAACCATGAGATCATGACCTGAGCCAAAATCAAGAGCTGGACGCTTAACTGACTTAGCCACGTAGGCACCCCTATTCTGCTTTTTAAACTTGAAAAAGTATCAAATGTTTTATCAATATTTAATCATTAAATATTTGTGAAATGAATTTAAATAGTTTAAGCCTTCTGCTTAATAGACATTTATAATTGTTTCTTCTTTTTAATAGATAATTCCAATTATTCTGTAATAAATCTTTTATAAATATTTTATTAGTTAATTTAACACCTTAAAAAATTGTCCTAAACTTCATAAAATGTTACATACATTTTAAAATGATAGTGATTATTTTATGTTACAAAGAAAATATATTTATCGTAAAATAAAATATAAAAGGCAAAATAAAATAATAATAGTCAAAGATAAAAACTTATAATTTTGCATATTTCCTTTAGGTCTTTTTTACATGCATATTTTATACATATGGTTTGCATACTGCTTTCTTGATTTTACATTATTTTAGGATAGTTTTCCTATAGCTATCTATTACCTAAAAACATGATCAAAGTGGAAAAAAACATAGAATTTGCTATTACTTATAATTCCTTTAACTTGAGGTACCATTTTTACTGTGATACACATCTTCATAGACTTTTCTTTCTTTCAATTTGCACAGATTTAGCAATAAAAATTAAAATGCTAGTATACTGTATTCAAGGATTTTTTTCTTCCATCTGTATGTGATCTCATGTGTGACTTTTAATAGCATCTATGTACTAAAGTCTCCAAGAGCTATAGTTTCAGATTTCAGAAATGCCTCTGTCCCTCATAAATTTTGAAAGAATATCTCTGAGACATATATAATATATAATTATATACATATAATTTTACATATATATGAAATAATATATGTGATTATGATATAGAATCAGAAGTTAGTTTTACTGCATTCTACTAGATTGTTTTCCCAAATTGCTATGCAATTGTATATGCCCAAACATGCAAAAGGACCCCACCTTCCTACATTTTCACCAACATTTGGTATTGAATTCCTTCCTAGCATATTCCAATTCAGCCTGCCTATTTGGCCTGTGCAGAAGTTAGATGACTCTTGGAGAATAAAGTGAATTATCATAGGTACAATCAGGTGATGGTGACTCAAACTATAGCTATAGTTCCAGATGTGGTTTCATTGCTTAAACAAATTAATATATCCCCTGACACCCGGTATGCAACTATTGATCACATCAAGGCTTTTTTACGCTTGTTCTAATGGTTTATAAAGATCATCTGAAGGATTTTTCTTTCAGTTGGCAAGGCCAGCAATATACCTTCAATGTGTTACCAAAGAGGTATATAAGCTCATCAGACTTATGTCATGTAGTCCACAGGGAAGAAACTTGATCATCTTTTTCCTCCTTCACTTTCTCCACTATACTGGTCCAAAACATTGATGATATTCGGACCTGGTGAGGAGGAAGGAGCCACTACTCTACATACATTGGCAAGATACTTGCAGTCCAGAGGGTGAAAATAAAGCCCACAAAAATTTAGGGAGTTAAATTTCAGTGATCAAGGAATTTAAGAATAACAAAGACAATATTAAAATTATAAAAGTATATAAAGAAAAAAAGTAGATCACCTACAAACAAATAAAAGATCGACATCAAATATCTCAATAACACCACTGGAGGCAAAAAGAGTAGTATATTTAAAATACTGATAAAGAAAACTTTATATTCTCAGGCATATAAAGTCTCAGATATTTTGCCACATATAAAGCCACATGAGAATACTCTTGGAAGAAGAAATAAAATAAAAATGATGCAAATCAACATAATGAGTGTACCAAGAAACAGGGTATGTACTAGATGCTTTATAATATTTGTTGAATACAGTATTGAAAGTTTAGATGAGTATAGTACATCCGTGTTTTAATATAATCTATCCTGGAGTCTTTATAGCACTGTTTTAATTATCGTAACATTATAATGTGTTTTAATATAATGAATTGTAACACTATACCTTTTTGTTTTTCTTTAAAAATCTGATTGGGGCACCTGGATGGCTCAGTCGGTTAACTGTCCAACTTCAGCTGAGGTCATGCTTTCCCGGTTCATGAATCCGAGCCCCATGTCAGGCTCTATGCTGACAGCTCAGAGCCTGGAGCCTATTTCAGATTCTGTGTCTCCCTCTCTCTCTTCCCCTCCCCTGCTCACACTCTGTCTCTCCCTCTCAAAATTAAAATAAAACATTAAAAAAAATTTTAATCTGATTAACTTCTGTTTCAAATAATGATGGGAAAGCGAATATTGGATTTACCCCTTACATACACACATTCTATGTAACTATGAACTTAAGAAAACATATGAAACAATAGTTTCTAGGCATTACACAATAGGCAGGATAGAACTTGAAAAAAGGGAAACCGACAAAGTGAGGTAAACACCATACTCACTTAGGCTCTTTGCCTGGAAACACACTACCTACCATAGCTAAGACATATGGAATGAAAGTAGAGAAGCACTCTTGCTAAACTGAGGAGGCAGAAGTTGGGGTTAGGGCACTTAAAAAAAAAATATATATATATATACATATATATATATATATATATATATATATATATATATATATATATATATGAGATGCACAGATGTGCATATATAGATGCACAGATGTGAGACCTGGAAGTCATGGAGATTACTCTTGAGTCTTTCACCAAAGTCTAAGCTGTACACCTACAGAGAAAGATTTCAAAAAGCCTATTAGAAAGCTTCAAAACTAAGAGATGAAAAAAGAGGACACCTGAAGTTTTGCAGTTCTGGGATATACTGGAGTACTGGCTATGTCAGGGTAAAGAGATCTCATTTAACCCTTCAGGCATTCAACTGAGACCCCAGAAATGGAAAAAATTGAAGCAAACATCAAGTACTAGAAATAGGACCACACCCTGAGATTAAAAGATAAAACAGAATCAAAACAAAACAAAGTTTAAACAAAACATAAAGCTAAGAGTGAGAGATTCAAGAAGATCTAGTAAGTTAACTGCCAGCCAGGACAAAATTCAATATTCTTAAAAAGAAACCAATATTATCAAGAATCCCTACATTCTGTCATCCACAACATCCCCCTTATAATCTAAAATTATTGTACCTTCAAAGAGCAGAAAAACAGAAAACATAATTAGATAAAAAGTAGTCAATAGAAAAAAATACTTGAGATAACCTAGATATTGAAATAATCAAATAAGAACTTTAAAATAGCTATTATAAATGTGATTAAAGACATAAGAAATGTATTGATAGAATAAATGAACAGATGAAGTCTTCCAGAAGAGAAACTGTAAATATACATAAATAGCCATATAAATTTCTACATGTGAACAATATATGAAATAAAAAAAATTCACTGGTTATCTTATCAAAAGTGTGAATATAGAAGAATAAAGGGTCAGTGAAATTTAAAAAAAATCAATAAAAAAATACCCAAACTAAAGAACAGAGAAAAAAGAAAAAAGATTGAGGGAAAAAAACAGCCTAGTTTAACAATATATGATATCAATCAGTCTAAGAAACATGATTCAAGTCACAAATAAAGAGGAGGGAGAGAGAATTTATGCTTCCAAATGTTGACCCGAATCAGTAAGAGGAAGTACAAGCAGTACATTAAGCAATGTTAGTAGTATTCCTCAGGGTGTCCTCCATTTTTGTCTTGGGAGTACAGACTCATTTTCTTGTAGTGAAGTGGTTGGGTCAACCTACAACCATGGTCACCAGTCTTGACCTGTCTGCTACTTTCATGGACTTTTCCTAGTTTTCAAAGATGCTACATGTTTCTCCTTATTTCCATATTTTGTTGATCATTGCATTAGCAGTGTGAGAAAGAGATAGTGAAAATCCTGTAATCACACTGACGCTGAATTCAGAAATCTTTGTATCTCTTACCTCAGACTTTTCTTCCTCATTTAAAAGGAAGTAGAAATAATAAAGCAATCAAGTTCACCAGCCAGTGGACAATGCACTCGGCCACGTGCTTGTGGCTGACAAAAAGAGATTTAGTTCCAAATTAGGATCCAATGATTGACCATATATTACGAAAAGAATGCTATAGGACAAATAGCATTGGGGAATTCAATGTGGAAACTGTCCTGCTAAAGTGTTCTGGGTGAGGGGATTAGCATGGACTCTAGAGATGGTCAATGGTGTGATGATGCAGATGTTACTGTCTACTAGTAATTGCTTCTCACCACAGATGTGTATGGTACATATCTATTCTGAGGCATAAGGAGCAGTGAGTACCTTTCAAAGTCTTCCCATCAAGATCTTTGATGGAAGTCTAAGCTTTTCAGCCTATACATTTTAGACATCTTTAGATATGCAATATTTTTCCTCTGAAGTACACTAGACATTTATGATAGCTTTTAGTCATTTTTAAACAAATAGCCTTTTTCAAACCCTTAGGCTTTGTATTTGTTTTCATTACTGCTTCTACTAAAATATAATACATGCAGGAAAGTGCACAAACCACAAATATACAGCTCAATGAACCTTGACACACACACACACACACGTAACCAGCCTCCAGATCAAGGCATTTACTATTACCAGTATTCTAGAACCCCCTCATGCCTTCTTCTAGGTACTATTTTCCACTTTGACTTCTAACATTCTAACATTAGGTTTAATCTGCTTTTGAATTTTATGTAAATAGAAGCCTACAGTTTATACTCCATTGAGTCCAAAATTGTTGAGTCTAATAGCTTCTTTTTCTCAGCACTTTATACTATTATATATAATATTTATATGTATCTATTATATATAATATTTTCTTATTCATTCTACTACTGATAAACATTTGATCCACTTCCCAGTTTTCAGATATAACAATGCTTCTATGAATACTCTTGTGCATGTACTAATAATCATAGGTAGTAAGTATTTCTGTTTAGTATATGATTGTTACATCAGAGAATATGTATATGCTGAGCTTTAATAGATGCTGTAAAACAGTTTTATAAAGTGGTTTTACCATTTTCTATTTCTACCAGCTGTGTATGAAATTTGTATCTGCTCTAAATTCTCATCAATACCTGCTGCTGTCAGTCATTTTCATTTTATCCCTTCTAGTGGATATGTAGTACTAATACACTGTGAGCTTAATTTCTATTTCCTTTATGGCTCACTAATATATTCATCTTTTCATGTGCTTTTTGGCTTCTTGGATATCCTCTTTTGTGAAGTGCTTGTTCAAATGTTTGCCTGTTTATTCACATAAGTTATCTGTCCTTTATGAATTTATAGGAGCCCTTTATTCTATATAGGAGTCCCTTGTTAGATGTGTGCTTTAAAAATATCTTCTTCCTTTCTATCACTGCACTTTCTCTTTCTTAATGATGTCTTCTGATGAGCATACATTCATAATTTTAACATATGATATACTTAAAGGCAAAATATTGAAAGATTTACCCTCAAACTGGAAACATGACAAAGATGCTTATTATCACCATTTGTATTCAACATTGAACTGGACCTTGTAGCCAGTCCATAAAGGTAAGATGAAAAAGGAGGGAAGAGGAAGAAGAAAATGAACAGGAGAAAGGAGGGAGGGCAAAGATGGAGAGAGGGAGAGGGAAATAAAAGTTATAAGAATTATAAGAATTAAAAAGAAAAAATAAAAGCTGTTATAATTCAAGGGCAAAAATAATAATGTGCTAGAAGGTCCAAAAGAGTCTGCAAGCTATGAGATAATGGGTGAATTTAACCAGGTCACTGAATGCAAGGTTAATATTTAAAAAGTCAACACTTTTTCTCTCTCTATAAGCCATGAGCAATTATAAAATGAAATTTTAAAACAATACTATTTATAAGAGCTTAAATAACAGCAAATAGAAATAAATCTAACACAAAAGATGTGTAAGACCACTATATTGAAAACTACAAAAGGTTATGGACAGAATTTAAAGTACAAAATAAATGGAGGAAAATGCCATGTTCATGCATTTAAAGACACACTATATAGAAAGGGCAATTATCACCAATTAAATGTAATCTACAGATTACATTTCAGACACTCCAACTGGAATCTGGTAAGTTAATTCTTTAAATTTTTTATTAAAATGTAAAGGACCAAAAATAACCAAGGTAATGTTAAGGAAGAGCAAAGCTGGAGGTTGCAAACCTTGAACTTTTCTAGTATAGCAGAATTGTATCACTGCTGCATTTACTTTATCAGTGTGTTCCACTTGGCTGAGATAAACTGCTGCATGGCCTAAAGCCCTCCAGTTGCTTGAACTGAGTGGTCCTGCCCCTTGTTACTACAGATCTCTGAAGAACTGTTTATCAGAGAGTAGTTGACATCAGGATTATAATGGGGGACCCAACCCTTCAGGAAACTAGACACACCAGGAGCTTTGTTTTAGGCACAAATGCCTTATCTGCTTTTAGTGAGTTTTCCTTTTGCTTTTTTTTTCTCTTATAATCTCTAAGCTTTTTGCCTTTCCTCTAGCCTTTTATCTTAATCTTTTAACTCTCCCTTAATACATTTAAATCCATTGGCTGCTAACCTTTTTTTTCTTCTTTTTAAAGCCCAGCTACTTTGTAGCATAATTATTTTCAACCCAAAATTGGGGAATGAGAAGTTTGCTTCCCTGTGGGCTATTCTTTCAGTTACTAGTTCCCACCAAACTCATCTGTAAACAGAACCTTGTGGAGCTGAATGGTAAACAGTTTAATTGAGAAGTCTTATGCTCATTAAGGTGTAAAAATAGAGTGGTTTATATCTCAATATCTGCAGCCTACTGCATACTACATAACCTCCTCCCTGCTGAGTAATGAGAATTCTAATTATTCCTGTACTTCTCTGGTCAATATTCAATCAATCAATTTAAAGTATTAGCAATACCATAGATGTTCCAATTCCTTTTCTTAACTGCTTTAGTTCACAGATAAGGAAGCTTGGGCTAAGAAATTTGGCCAAGATCTAGTAAATGACACTGTTTGAATGCCAGCAGTATGGCTTTAGAGCCAATAACCCTTATAAAAAGCCCATTGAGAGGAAAAAATTGCTTATGTAAGATAGCTCTGAATATACTCAGTACATTCTTCATCAAGGGCTCTTAAACAACATACAGTGAGAGACCATATAAAATCCCTAAATCTGAAGGCAGATTTGGGGTATATACAGTCAATTTTTGATACTTGCAGCAGTTATATTTTATAATGTCACTGAGAACACAGAATTAGTGAATACTAAATCATTGCTCCTAAGGAAGATGAAGAATTTCTATCCTTGGGAAAACAGTGATAGATTTCTGCAAGCCTGTGGTCACAATTTTTTTGTCAACCAATTAATATATAACCTTGTTTTATGTGTTTCTGTTTTTATTTAATATATATATGTATATATATATATATATATATATATACATATATATATATAATTAATTCATTAACACTGAACTAATGACCAACATCACTATAACTTATGCCTATATTAAGTGTATCTAATACACATTTTCTGCATATCATGTATCACTGCCTTCTTATGCTTAGAAAAGCAGTTCAGCACTATGCTTGGGACCATTTTAAACAGTGAAACCACAAAAAAAAAAGCAAAAAAAAAGTGAAAAACATGACCTTGAATATACTGTGATATTGATACTTGTTTGCAGTATGAAACCTGAAATAAGAAACCAAAGCTTGGTTTTACTAACTTCAGCTGTGAATGTCTACATCAGGCAACACAGATTTTTCATTGCTTTGCATGGGCACATACCTGAGAATGACCAGGAAAGGACTTGAAATGCTGACTTTGGGGTCACAAATTCTTCTACTGAGTAAGCAAAACCATAAATTTGGAATTTGTGAGTAATGATGCCCTATATATTATTTTCTAGGAAGATGCTTAGCTATGACCAGATCCTCAAAAACAGTCTGTAACCTCTTAGAATAACCAAAGAAAGAATGAAGACAGAGAATAATTTAAAGTTTATCTCTGACTCAAACCCCAACAAATTGAGACCGACACTGAACAATGTGGTATTTGCCCATTGTATGGTTGTTTCTACTGCATTTTGGTGGACATCAATGATTCATGCTGAAGCCTGAGGAACCACCTTATTACACGCTGAAATTCATTAGAAAAAAAGAAAGAAAGAAAGAAAGAAAGAAAGAAAGAAAGAAAGAAAGAAAGAAACTCCAAATGATCCAGTGACCAAATGACCTAGTATATTAATGTTACTAATTGAGCCTAAATTTGATCAACAGAACATTTGTCTTCATTGCAACAAAAATAATGAGAGATGTTATTCTCAGTGTTATATAGCATTATCTTTGAAAGTAAACATATAGGAAGTTCTCCTCTGATGTCAGGATAGGGATAAGTATTTTTATCTGAAGCACCTGGCTTGTTTTCATCTCAGGAGCACTATAAATCTTATCATGATTTTGTTTCCCTGTTCACTGCTAGAAAGCTTAGCCAAATTTATAGCTCAACATCAGCATAGTACATATGTACATTACCCTTTTAATTTTATCTTTCCAAACAGTATTTTACTCATGTTCTAATTTTTTCACCTTCTTTCCATATTTTTATATTTTCTTTCATTGCACCTTAAATCACTTCTTAAATAATAAGTTTACATAAATAATAAATGCTGAACATATAATTTTTTATTTATAATCTTTTCAAAAAATTCCAATGGAAAATGAGAAGCACCAGTAAAAATGTAGATGCAGATAATTTCTGCCCCCATAAAAGACAAGAGTTATTTTTCCCCAAAAGTCCTTTCTATACCCTATCGCAGCTCCTTTCAAACTGTGGTCTCTGGACCAGCAACATCAGTTTAAACCCGGAATGTTAAGAAATGCTAATGCTTAGGCATCACTCCAGACCTTCTAAATTAGAAACTCTGAGCGAGGGGACAGCAACGTGGGTTTCAACAAGCCATCCAGGTGATGAGGATGCACACTCCACACTGCTCGACAGGAAATTGTGTCACATGAAGCCCACTTATGCTCTCTTTTGCCATAATGATGCGCTTATAACCTTACACTTCTCAAATATAACTGTACTGGAATCCTACAGGAAGATTTTTATAATCACGAGGGGTTAGGACCAATTTATGGGTATTCTTTATACCTCTCTACATATCCTGATAAGCAAATGTGACAACGATTCTCTAACTCTAAAGACAGGTTCAGTCATGAAATCAGTGATTACTCCTCACATCTTAGAGCATTTCAGGCTAAATCTTGTTCCAAGAAGTTCAAACTAGTATATTGCTACAGTATCATTTTGAGAAATCAGTAAACTGGGTTCCTGTCTTACTGTGTACACCAAAATAAATATCAGATTAAGTCCAAGATTTAAATGTTTAAAATGTCAGTCTATAAAAATACTAGAAGAAAATGCAGATTAAATTCTGCAAAATCTTGAGGTGAAAAAGACTTTAGAATAACCATGACCTAAGCCCAGAAGCAAGAGCAGGAGGATGGGCAAGTTTTTCTACATAAAAATTGGTATAGGATGACATCGTTAAATGTAAGTAGGTAGATTATTTCCTGTGCTCCCTTTGCACTACTGTGTCAATCTAAGCATTGACGCAAAGAAGAAAGACAACCTTAGGGTAGTCAAAGAGAATTGTGTCAGTTTCTTGGCCTTTGTATGGACCAGTTTGAAGACAAAAAAATATGGAGAACAATAAATCAATTTTTGTTTTCCCAAAACAAAATAAAAATTCTCTGAAGGGTAGGAGAAAGAAGGTTAGAAAAGACCTGTACCTCGCTTCCTATCTGGAAGTCTAAGCAGGAGAGTTCTTCACAAGAGTCCTAGTTGGCATCACCACAGTAGAGTGGGAGCAACTGGTATGCCTGTATGGAGAAGCTGAGGCAATCCCACCAACTTTTTGTAGCCCCGGAGAGTAAAAGAGATTAAATTACCCTGAAAAGTATATAGCTGTAAATTCCTAGAGTGAGCTAGGGGACCTGAAGAGGTCTCACAGTTGTAACTAGAGGAAACACCAGCAGATGGCAGCATGGACTATACTGTACAACTGGGGACCACAGCCATTTTAGTGAAGCCAACCATCAATAGGTGTTAATAGCCATCACAAAAGATGCAAACATGAACAGAACCCAACTGAGGGACTAATCACATTCTGCCAACACCATGACCCTCTAGAAGATCCCCAGAATTTATATGCCTCTTTAGGGACAAACAGGTAAGGGAGTGAAGTCCTGAGTTGCCATAATTTAAACTTGAAGTAACTGGATTTATACAAGTGAATAAAATCCACCTGTTATCACGTGGAACAAGACGGGTGCAGAGGGGTTGCTGGAAAGGTAAATATTCAAAAACAAAGGAAAATATTACTATATTTTTATTTTTTGCACTCATGAGTATAGCTTAAGAAAATTATACATTGGAAATTTCTGCATGGCAAAAAAAAATTGTAAACAAAGTCAAAAGATAAGTGATCAAGTAAGAGCAAATAAGGAACTTATTTGCCAAACAAGGGGCTAATTTCCTTGATATACAAAGAACACTTAGTACCAAGAAAAAGTTCATTTTTATTAGACAAAGAGAACTATACAATAAGAACTGCAATTCATTCACCTGAAATGTGCAACCCTTACTGGAATTTTATGATGGGATAAAAAGAGGGGGGAAATGTGGTAAAGAATTACCTTGAATAAAGAAAAACTTACAATTAACTGACATATTCATTATTGAAAATGAGTTTATTGGATGATTTGAATCTATGATATATTAGTTAAAATCTAGATAGTCAATCATTCTTGCTTTTACCATATTGCAATGTCACAGGATCCACATTATCAGCTGCCCTTTCTTTCCACAGGCCCCTAGGAACTCTGAATATAGATCACTCACTGTTCTCAGGAATTTCCTCTCTAATAAGGCTGACTACAAAGCCAGACCCATTCTAACTAGCCCTCCTTCACTTTTCTCCCCATGTATAAACAATCCTATTTTAATGTTAAAGGCTTACCTTCAAATTAATTGTGGGAAGCAGACAAAAACTAACATGAAGAGAACAGAACTATCAAAGCCACTACTCCATATTCCAGGCTTCAGGGCACCATTTCTAAGTGAGTATTTTCAACGTAGGATAATTACTACATATGAAAAAAAAATTTGTTTTAGTGTATGTGGTGGCTTTCTTATGTATAGTAAACTTGGAAATTATAGAGAGGTAGAAGAAAGAAAAAGTGTCACTTGTAGTTCTCCCATGTAACATCACTACAGTCAACATTTTGCTTCATTTTCTCTAGCCTATAGCACCTCATTTTTAAAAAATGTATGTTTCCCATTTTTATAATTTACATTTTTACATAACAACAAAGGTCTTTCCAGAGAACTTTAAAATTTCCTCAAGTATCCTCTTTAATGATGCAGAATGGATAATTTACTTGAATATTCTCCACTCTTATGACAGGTTATTTCTACTTCTGACTTGCTGAAAGTATTGCAGAAATTGATATTTTTGTAACAGATTTGAGCATTTTTTTTTTCTGGAACTGAAAGTTCTTCAGGAGAGTTGCCCAATGGAGGAATTGTTAGATTAGAAGCATGTACATTTTTAAAGCTCTTGATTTATTCTGCAAAACTTTCTTTCCTCAAGTGTTCAACCTATCTGTCACTGAAAATGCACGACAGTATTGGCAGTTCGATGTCACTCTCAGTCACACTGGGCGTCTCCTTTTGTTTTAATATTTTGGTAAGTTAAACGGTATCTAGTTATTGTTTTATTTTAATTGATATATCTTTCTTGAATTTGCTTGTCATTTGTATGAAATATTTGCAACCTCTCCTTTTCCCCCCAATGTGACCCTATGCTCAGCCAAACCCATTCGGTTAAATATATTATGTAACAAGTATTATGTGTCAGGCATTGTGATATATATTGGGAACACATTAATGAAACTAATTTGTAGCTCTCTAATTTGCAGCTCTCTCAGCACGTGACACCTTTACTTGTTCTGGGCCTTTGCACTTGTTATTGTTGTTACCTGGAATGTTCTTTCTTCTCTGGATAACTCCCACTTGCCTGTTGGATCTCAGCCTAGGTGTATTTAGAAATTCAGCGTACATGTGTTCCCTATGTCTGCCCATCCTTTTCATGTGTAGGCATTATCACTTTGAACTATAATTTCATATTTACGCTGTACCTTCCACTGGATTGGCAGCTCCCTGAGAACAGACAGTGTTTCATGCTTATATTTGCATACACACTATTTAAAATTGTTGGGTACATAGTAATGAACTAATGAACAAACAAATACATTTCAGTGTTGAGTAGATGGATTACTAGCCATGCAATTTGCTCATTTTAACTCAGTGTCTTCATGTGTATGAGTGTGTGTGTGTGTTTCCAGTTCATTTTCCCTTCTACTTAATTTTTGGGGGAAGTGTTAATTTTGTATATTTTGGTAGAATCTACCCAGTATATCTCTTTTTTCCTTACCATGTTTAATTATAAATTCAACAGATGTTTCTGTTTAAAACTTCAAATAGCACACAAGGATCCAAAGTACAAGGTAGACACTCTCTCACCCTCCCTCTATGTGATCAATATAAAGTTTTTTGTGTATTTTCCCAAAGACTTTCAATGTATATATACAAAAATGTTTATGTGTCCTTTGTTTCTTTAAATAAGTGAGATAGTACTATGAATATTGTGTTCTGAAACTTGCTTTTTGTTCCTTAATCTTGGTCATATATATTTATGAATGGTATGTTTTGGTCATGGTAAGACATTTGTACTCATTATTTAGAACATTAGATACTATTTAATAAACTTACCATAATTTATCCAGTTATCCATCAGATATTTAACAGGTATGCATTTTTTTCTCATTAATGTACATATAATACTTAAAAAAAAAGAATTACCCTTTCCTTACCTATATTAATCTATTCTATTTTTATCTTATTTTAATTTTTTCATATAATCATAAATCTTTTTCATGGGATGAAGATAGTCCTATTTTGCCTAACATCCCAGCCACCATCAGCATGTTCAAAGACTTTGCCCCTATTATGTCTTCTCTCTTTTGCATCATTAATTCTTCCTTCTTTTATGGATCATTCCCACCACCACCACCACCACCACCAAAAATCATGCTATAATAATTCTTTTCTTAAAAAAAGAGAAAGACATAAATTTATCCACCACTCACTGGTTGCTCCTTTTTATTGCAAATCTACTCAATATAGTTGTTACTGTTCATTTTCTACCTCCAATTTTCTTTTGAACCCACTCTGATAAGATGCTCATTCATACTACTCCACCAAACCTATCCTGGTCAAATCCACCCATCACCTCTATTAACAAATCCAACTTTATGTATGCATTTATTTGAGAATGAATCTCTCTCTTTAAAAAACATTTCCTGCTATAAATATCGGGGTGCATGTATCCCTTCAAGTCAGTATTTTTGTATCCTTTGGGTAAATACAGAGTAGTGCAATTGCTGGATCCTAGGGTAGTTCTATTTTTAACTTTCTGAGGAAACTCCATACTGTTTTCCAGAGTGGTTGCAACAGTTTTCATTCCTACCAGCAATGCAAAAGTGTTCCCCTTTCTCTGCATCCTTGCCAACACTTATTGTTTCTTGTGTTGTTAATTTTAGATGTTGAACATCTCTTCATGTGTGTTAGCCATCTGCATATCTTTTAGTTTTGTTGATTGCTTCCATGGCTGTGTAGAAGCTTTTTATCTTGATGAGTTCCCAATAGTTCATTTTTGCTTTTGTTTCCCTTGCCTCCAGTGATGTGTCTAGTAAGAAGTTGCTACTGTAGATGTCAAAGAGGTTGTTACCTGTGTTCTGATTTTGATGGTTTCTTGTCTCATATTTAGGTCTTTCATTCATTTTTAATTCACTTTTGTGTACGGTGTAAGAAAGTGTATGGTCCAGTTTCATTCTTTTGCATGCTGCTGTCCAGTTTCCCTAACAGCATTTGTTGAAGAGTGTCTGTTTCCCACTGGATATTCTTTCCTGCTTTGCCAAAGATTAATTGACCATAAAATAGTGGGTTTATTTCTGGATTTTCTATTCTATTATACCAACTTTTTATTCTTTCAAAGTACCTTTAGAAACATTTTGTCAACATGGAAAATATTCATTGGAATTTTCATCAAAACTATAATTGATTTGGGAATGATTGATACCTTAAAGCTATTTATTCTTCTTAGTATAAGCATCTTTTTATTAAAAAACCGTATAGTTATAGAGCGTTATAGTTCTCTTCATATAAGCTTCACATATTTTTCTAACATTAAGGCTATTCTTTTGTAGTTTATCTCTTCATTGGAGTTGAAAATGAGATTTCCAAATTATATATTTTTTACTTAATTGTATGTAGGTATGCATGTATTTATAGTGGTGGAATATAGAAAGGCTATTGATTTTGCATTTAAAAGAATACTCAGTTGTGTTATCTTCATACCCTGAGCTAAAGTCAACCAAAGAAAACACAGTTTAGTCATGAAATATATATTTCACAGATGAAGCCTATTTTAAAATCAACTTTCTGATGACAAAATAACAGTGGTAACCTCTGCAGTTTAGCAAATGTAACAAAACAGAATTCAGTTTTGGAGCTTTATATATTTTTTTCTTAAGATGTTACATAATTAAACAGGATTGGACTGGTCTTTTATATCATAAAAAAAGTTCATATCCATAGTCTAAATGACTATTTTCTGGATTATCTGAAGAGTCTTTCTCACATTTCCCCCTTCTCTCCTTCTCTACCTAAAAATTGGTTACCCTCTCTCCTAATGATTCTGCAGCCTGATTGACTCTCCATGATTCCAAACTAAAGCCACTGTACCTGGGGGTAAGTGTGCTAGAAGTGAGTGGAGGTTAGGAGTTGTGGAAAAACAGTAGGTGCTTTTTGGTAGGTTCATCTTCTCTCTGATTCTTCTTCAGTGAAAGGATAATCTAGGCTTGACTGTTACTAAGGATGTCCCTTCCAATGATAAATGTTATTTATTTACATGGAAAAATATATCTTTACATTTGTTTTCCAACATTTAAATAAATCATAACTTTCACAACAATGTAGAGATAAGGGGCCAACACAGCCCTCAGCAGCAACACCAACTTAACCCACTGGCATTCATTAAGACACATGAGTTTAAGACACAGCAATAGTTGTAATCTTGTGACAATAACAACAATAACATCAACAGCAACAACAAAAACAAAAACACATCAGATGAAATACATTAACCAAACTAACCATGCATTAAACATCTCTTAATCTCAGTTCAGTTTTACTAAACAAACCAACAGTAACCAGCTTAGTCCCCTTTAAGAAAACAAAGCAGCAAAATTTCAATGTGCTAGGTCAATCAGTTACTATGTGCTTTTTATTCATGACTACCACATCATCATTATGGTGTGTGTGTGTGTGTGTGTGTGTGTGTGTGTGTGTGTGTGTGTGAGAGAGAGAGAGAGAGAGAGAGAGAGAGAGAGAGACAGAGAGAGAGAGAGAGAGAGACAGATACACATAGGAAAGGGTAATTTGAAGGAAAGACCTGGGAGACATCATCAATCATCAATTTATTTTTAAACATTATTAAGATAAATTTAATCTCAAGATATAATAGATTCATCAATCCAATGTTCCATTGCTTGCATGCTGCCTCTACAGGGAGATTTTCCTTATAATTACCCCAAGGGTAAAGAAAGAAATCCCAGAGGAGCTGTGACTAAAGCAGAAGTTGAATTATTACTCTGCATTGTCTTCCTCACATAAAGAAGCTATCATAGCCTTAATTATGTCCTCCATTAATATACTGAAGCCATACCCTACCCCCCCCCCCACATGTGGCTGTATTTGGAGATAGCTCCTTTAGGAAGGTAATCAAGGTTAAATGAAATTAGGAAAGCAGGGCTCTAGTCCAACCGCATTGGTGCTCTTATGAGAAGGGCAAGAGACACCAGAAATGGATCTCATTCTCTCTCTCTCTCCCTCTCTCTCTCTCTCTCTCTGGATCTCATTCTCTCTCCCTCCCTCCATATGAGTACAAAGGAAAAGCCATGTGAGCACATAGCAAGAAGGCAACTGTCTACAAGCCAAGAAGAGGGCTCTCACCAGAAATTAAATTTACTGGCACCCTAATCATGGACAGAACTGTTACAAAATAAATGTCTGCTGTTTAAGCTGCCCAGTATGTGGTGTTTTTATGGCAGCTTGAGCTAGCTAATACAGAAGTTCATCATCTTTTAATTGTTATTCTCCTACAGTCTCTGAACTTCACCTGCAGTGTCCTACCATCATCCATCAGTTAACTTCAGTGTCCTCCCAAGGTGAGGAACTGAGAGATTTAGACACTGTTCATGTTTCTGTCTGTGATGTATTTGTAAATGTGTTTTATTGATTTATACGACATGTGGCTTATTATTTTCTGCTGGCCATTAAAACATACCTAGTTTGGATCCATGTTTTCTGGTTTTGCCTCTGGTCGTGCTGCTTCCACTGTTGTCAGAGGTGCCAAATGCAAGTTGGACTGTAAATGTGTATTTATTTTTCTCACTGGGATTGTAACTGGAAGGCTAGAACATCACAGATTAATCAAACTCCCCTTTTGCTTCAATACGGTGCCAGGTTCTTCACTTTAAAACATGCATTTGGTCCGTCAGATTGCCAAGTTTTAGGGTGATGGTGACAATCTTGATGAAGGGACCTCGGAATTTGAGCTTGCACTGTGGTTTGATGCTCAGGACACGGTCCATCTTTACCATATTCATCCACAGCAGTAGCATCACTAGCTGGGAGACTCATGAGAGACCACATTTGATGCTGCTGCTGCTGATAATAATAATGCCTGTGTTCCTGGGTCATTTATGAGGTGAGAGGAGGGGGCTGTGTATTCATCTTGCATCAATACATTTCATTTTACTTTCTTGTTAATTCTCATAGTTCTCCATTTCATCCTTTTCTGCGTTTCTCTGTATATAATTATACCATATGCAAATAAAGATAATTTTGCATTTCCCTTATAATAATGATGCATCTTATTTTGGTTCCATATCTTATGGCTTTGATTAGCACTTCCAGAACAATTAGATAACAATGAAAATAACAACATTTTTGTTTTCCACCTGATTTTAACTGGATACTATTAAGAATGAAGTCAGCCATTGATTTGAGATGTTATAGAAACAACACATGTTAACGCAAATTTATATGTGATTTTGGAAAGATTTAAAAAAATATGAATGTAAATTTTTTTTCTAGAATTTCTCTAATTTTATTGAAATTACCAAATTTTTTTTTTCTTTCCTGACCTATTGGTAGGAAGTAGTATACTAATTGTTTTCCTAATATTGAACTAACTTTGTATAATGCACAAGATTTTGAGTCAAGAAAGTAAACCAGACCACCCTCTGAGGAATGTTTAATCACTAAACACGTTGTACACATTTCTGTCCTATAAAAGATTCATGTTCAACTATGATCCCAATCAGCAACTTTCTCTTCCCACTAAAGGGAACAAATTATAACCCTTTCCACTGCTGCAGTAAACAGCAAACAGATTGCTGATTATACAGAAAGGGAAAAAACAGACATAGGACAGAGCATACAGATTAGAAAGAAGCCATTCCATCCTTAACACTAAGTAAATAGCAGACATTTTGCAAAGTGCATTAAAGGGAGCAGACTGCTATAGAAATCAATTAATACAGACTTGTTAACTGAGAGCAAACTATGAGCAATTATATTATCAAGTAAATAGAATAATCTGTAAATAGCAGTAAGGACCCCACAACAAAGAAACCACATGAATTGGCAACCTTTCCTTTTGTGTCCATAGCCTTCTGAGCTTGTCTCTCTAATTCAGCAGTATATCTAGTATTGGAAAGGAAAAAACAGAACAATAGGACTTATGAGAGGCTGTTAGGAGAAGTAACTCAATGGCATTAAACAAGAAGTGCCCTGACACTGTACAGTGGGAGAAAATTTGTCTCCAGCTGAGACTCCAGCAAGTAAATGACTATTCTTGCCCAGAGGAGATCTATTTAACTCTTCCTGTATTAAAAGCATAAAAGAAACTCTGGACAGAAAGAACTCTCATTGTGGTCAAAATGCAAAGGGCAGAAACATTGAGTGGAAGGTGACCTATCTGGCAGTTATTGGAGGTTCTCACATGGGGCTGGCACCCTATAGAAAGTACTGAAAACACCAATCTGATAAGAAACATGTGATAAAGATTTGGGAGGAGATATCCTGTAGTGAAAAGATGGTGGGAATTAACAGCAGGGAGCTAGATCTTGCTCAAGATATTTGCCATGTGGCCATGAACAGTAACACAAATTCTGAGACAATTTTTCTTCATCTGTAAAATGGAGATATTAATACCCACATGGAAAAGATATCAGAACTAGATGAAATGTATATGTATAGCATAGAGCAACACAGTAAATATTTTAAAAGATGGCTTGTTACTTTATTAGTTTTGGAGCAAACCTTGAGAAATATAACAGAAACTTGGAAATATATTTAAGATACAAATAAAGACCCTAACACAAAGACAATTTCATGACAGAACACTGTGGGGCAAGAATTATGTGGAACACATAAATATATTAATAAAACTTAGGAAGGAAAATCTCCATATGCACATGGATGGGAAGGGAGACTACCCCCTAAGCTCTATCAACTGTCAATCAAAATTAGCTCCTCAAGGAGGAGAATGGGAAATGTTTATCAAAACACAACACATATACTTTACAGGTATTTGGATTTATGTTCAAGTTAAGGCATAGTAATACAGGCACTGTTTCATTTTGAAGGATGGATCTTTCATCCATCTTTGAAGGATTCTCAGTGAATCCTCTTTTGGTCTTTATAAGATTCCATATTAAATAACCACATACAGAGATAACTTCACAGGGGACTCCAGAAATTCTGGAGTACAACTTGGGCAAACCAAGTTGGCAGTACCTCTTACAGAATCATGTTTTAACAAACTTCTTTTTTGCCTGGCTAGGTTATTCATCTTAACACTCATCACACTGTATTTCACATGTTTGTTTCAGTATTTGCGACTCTTATTCGACTGCGAGCTCCCTGAAAGCAGGTATAGTTTTATTCACCTTTGTGTTTCTTAGGACCACATACAGATATAGAGCTGCCTTAATGTCACTGTAAGACTGAGAAACTTCTTAGAGGCCCCACTCCATGTCATCTGAAACATGTTAAATTTTAGCAGTCACACTATGGCTCATTTTTACTGTATTTTACTGTAAAATTTTAAAGATATTTGTAATTTTTTTTGAAATTTGGTGATAAGCCAAACACTTTATGATTAGCTCTAATTTCTCTAGTCTCAGCTCATAATGCACATCCAGGAATTCTTGCAAAGTAAAATAATCTAAATTACAAATTGTTTTCAATGGTCATAAAATTTTAATGGACATGATGGACATGAACCTTAACAATGAACAAAGCTGGAGCAATATTAACTTTTGTAGACATTTAAACATTTATTACTTTACAATTTTCAGGGTTTTTTTCTTTTTATATTTTAGAATCAATGGTTTGTGGGTTTTTTTGTTTTTTTTTGTTTTTTGGTTTTTTTTTTTTTGCTTCTTCAGTTCTTAAATGTTGTCAATGGCCTTTGAAGAGCAAGAAGGCCTAGGCACCAGGCCTATTGGCACACCAGGGGTTAATCAACCCCAAGTGCATACAGTAGATGGTCAAGTAGTGTTTGTGGATTTGATGGGTAATTTGAGAATATGCACATGCCACGGGTATGTAGCACAGTTTGTGATGCAGCTTTATTTTACTAGTGGCACCACTAAGCCATTTTATACATAGCAGTGGCTGGCTACATCAGTCATAATGTTGGAAGTTGAGAAAGAGGCATTTTCAGAACTGAAGGGTTAAGTTGGCTGTCAGAACAGGCCAACAGCTGAGATCGCCCCATAGTTATCAGCACAGAATCTCAAGCAGACAAGTGGAAGTCAGACAACCTTAAGACTTCAGAGAGATGTTGGGCTTCACAGACATTGGCAATACCACGGTCAGGCCTTACTGCTGATATTCATGAAGGGAGGGAGACTGGCAGATGAGTTCACAAAAATAGATTGCTCTGATGCCATCTTTTCTAGGGAAGCCTGACTTCACAAACACTGTTCTCCAGACTATGTGTGAATGACTGCAATGAGCAGATGCTCCTGGGCTCAAGGGGCAGTCATTCCTCAGATGTATTATGGCAGAAAGAAAACAACTTTAAATATGGTAGTTGAGAAAGGCATTCAAAAGAGCAGTTGGATGGGACCCCAAGTTGAGATGGCTCATGTGTGCTTAGTCATCACCCCAGTGGCAATTACACCTGACACACCTGGACCTCTAGGTCTCAGTCGAGGTACTATCTGCCATGGTTTCATGGCTGCACTGTAATAGCTAAGCAGGATGGGAAGAGAGTTGAGAGTTTTAAAGTCTCAGTATGGATAGATATGATTCCTAAAAACCTCTGAGATTTCCACATCAGATTATTCTTTCAGGACTTCTCCAGGGTGAGAATCCTAAATGCTAGACCTTGGTAGACAGTTATTTACAATTGAAATTTCCATTTGCCTTAATGATTCCCAAGCATACTTGAACTATAATTGAATATCTAACTCTGAATTATGCTTATATTTTCATCAATTATTCAACTTTTTCCTTAAAATATATTGGGTATAGAATCTTTGGCATAACAATTAACAGCTGCACAAAACGCATCTCTTTTAGCCATATTGCCTCCAGGAATTTGATGATCATATTCATGTTTGGATGCTCTCTCTTACAAAAGGTTTTTGTAAGATAGACAAATGACAAGTATCATGTTATAGCTACTTTATTTCAGGGAAAATGACCATGCACTGCAGCAAAACTAACTAACCCAAAGGCACAAAAGTCTTAGAGAGGAAGGTTGGGAGCTAACACATAATGAGGATCTATTATGTGCTGAGAAGTTTGTATGTATACATATCTTTTAGTAAGCATTGCTTCACAATTCTGTTTATCAGATCCATAACTCTGACCATTTTCAAACAAAGTCTGGTACCATGAAAAACGCAAAGAGGGCTCTACATGACTTTGGAGCATTTATTCACTTGCTTAATAACCTTCAGTGACTCCCTATCTCCCACTAGGTCAATTTTATAATTCTGCTTGCTTTTCAAGATCTTCACTGGTCTCCCTACTAGCCTACCTTATTTTTTCTTTCTTCCCACATATTCCCTCTGAGCAACATAGGTCAGTATTTTTACTAACCTACAAACATACTTTGTTCATTGCCTGTTCCAAGCATCTTTCTTTCCTCTTCTGCCACCTATGTAAATGTTACCGATTCTTCAAGGATCCCTTCACAGCTCATTATTTAGCAGAGTTCAGGGACCAGAAATGCTACAGAGACTTTGTTAAACACGATCTTAACTATAATATGGTAATTCGCAAAGCACAGACTTAAAACAATGATGTGATAATGTAGTTAGTGCACATTTATTTATGGTGAAGGGAGCTCTGAGGTTTCATCTCCTTGGAATAAAGCAAAGTGCTAGCTGATTCCAGCAACTTCAAACTCTAAGTCCCTTGGAATATAAGAGGTGGCATTTTTCATGGGACCTGAGTTCAGTAATATAGTTTTTAATCCTCCATTGAACTACTTGAACATAAGCTTGACAAATTTCATTTTTAAAGTTATCAGGCTCTAAAGTACATTCCACAGTATTTGAATTTGCAGGGCTACCACTTCCATAATAAATACGAGACTTAGGATAAATAGGATGCCCACCTTCCTTTTCTTTTCATGAAGGGAGACTGCTCTATAATCCAGAATGGAACTCATGGAGACTAAGTATAACAGTTCATATTTTCTTTATAGGCAATACAAGAAGCCTAATTATCAAAGTCATACAACCTTTTAGTTTTGAATGACATTGTTCAGCAGAGGTTTTCACACTATGGTTTTATGAACATAGGCAGTTGTTAGAATTCTTTAAGGAAAATTTTTTATATTTAAGAATGTTTAAACACAATTTTTAAAAGTATCACTTTAAAGAGATTTATGATAATGGAAACTAAATGATACGCCCATTCCAAGAGTAAAGAGAACAATACAGTGCATTAAACATGGTCAGGTCAGAATCTGCTGCTTTTGATATAAGGTTGTTGATCTGGTAAAATTTTCCTTCTAAATACTCTAAAGTTACTATTCAGTCAATAAAATTTAAGAAGTATGCACTAAGTATTATTATATGTGAGCCCTGTGCTATGTACTAAGTGGCCAAAATCAGACATAGTTTCTGTCTTCATGGGAGCTTTCTGTTTGTGGAACAGACAGACATGATTGAAATGATCACTCTAATGACTGTATAATTACAAACTGAGCTAAGTTTTCTGAAAAGAAAATGAAGTGTCCTAGGAAACTTAGTTCTGAGATTCCAGGTTCTCTTCCAGATATATAATAGCCAAAATAGACATATTTCTGCCCTATAAGAACTAGACTACAGTTAGGGGGATAGGCATTATGTAAGTAAGTAAGTAAACAAATAAACAAATAAATTCAAATAATACTTGGTCTTATGGAGAAAACAAGGTGTACAGTGATGAAGAACAATAAGGAATGGGGCTGATTAGATAAAGAAATAAGAGGTACTTTTCTTAGGAGAGATACGTATGCTGAAGACTAAGGAATGAGAAGGATCCTGCCATTTCAAGGAGTATTGGGGGAAGACAAAATCATGTATAAAAGTCCTAAAACATAAAAATAGATTTGTTTGTGAAAATATCAGAGAGTATGCCACAGTGGTTGGAATAGAGGAGGGAAGAGAAGAGAGACATAAAATAAGGTGATAAAAAAACAGGTAGCAGTCCAATCATTAGAACCATATTGGAAATATCAAGGGGGGTTTGGATTAGATTCTAAATGCAATGAGAGAGCATGAAAGAGGACAAAATGATTTAAAGTTCAAATTGTTCCCCTTGGTAACTAAATAGACTATGACAGAAGGAATTGCAGTCAGACACTATTGCTGTCCTCCAAGGAAGAAGGGGTTATATTGTACCAGAGTCTTGGCAGAGAAGATGAATAAAAATACAGATTTCAAGATATTTTGAAGGAAAACTCAAGGAATCTGTTGATGCATTAGCTGGGGGAAGGCAGGAAGATTAGGAAAAGTAAATTAAGGATGACTCCCAGGTTTCTGACTTGAGCAACTGAATGGATACATCAATAGATGTGATGACATCTCCTAAGCTGGAGAAGTGCGAAAGCAGAACAAATGTGAACTTAGGTGGGGTGGGGTAAGGTGCAAAGGAATTTGGTTGCAGCCACATAGATTTTGATATGCCTGTAAGACATCCTAGTTGAAAGGTCAGGTGGGCAGTTAAATATGTATATGAGGAGACATTTGAAATGGACATAATTGAGGGATCTTCAGTCTGTAGATGATTTATAAAGTAATGGTTATAAACAGTACCACCAAAAGAGAGAATATAAAGAGAGAGGAGAAGGGGATCCAAGACCAAGTTCCAGAGGAAAATGTTCTAGGGAAAACTAACAAAAGAGATTGGGAAGGAGTGGTCAGTGAAATCTTGGACACTAAGACATGAAAACTAAAAGATAAGAGTGTTTGAAGAAATGTGTAATGTTATTGAGAAGTCAGGTACTCTTTTGGCTTTTACTCATTTATTAATTAATATCTGTGATTTTATTTTTAAAAAAGATAAATGTATCAAAATAACATCATGTAAAAATAATAATCCATAACAGAAAGAGTTGGTAAAGTAGTTCTATACACATTATCTCACTTGATCCCAACAATTAAATATATTTTATTACTGACTGTATTATACACTCAAAAACACTGGAGCTTATAAAAACAAGTAATATTTAATAATAAAGTCAACATTTATTAAACAAGTATGGTGAATTTCTCCTTTGAGAGGCATGTTCTAGCCTCTGTGGATATAGTTATAAACAAAAAAATCGTATCCTTGAATTCAAAATGCTTACTTTCCAATGAATATTGTACTATACTGATTACAATGTAGCACACAGGGCTTAGAAAATTATTAAGAGGTACAGAGTTTTAGTAATTCAAAAATATATATTCTCTCCAATGTTTATTGCAGCATTATATACAACAGCCAAGACATGGAAGCAATCTAAGTGTCCATCAATAGACAAATGGATAAGGAAAATGTGAGATACATGAGCGTGCACACGCGCTCGCACGCGCACACACACACACACACACACACACACACACAGTGGGATATTATACAGCCTTAAAAAGATGAGATCACACCATTTGAGACAACATGGATGGACCTAGAGGGTATTATGTTAAGTGAAGTAAGTCAGACTTAAGAAAGACAAATGCCATATGATTCCACTCATAAGTGGAATCTAAAAACAAACAAACAAAAACAAATAAATAAACAAAAACAGAATCAGACCTATAAATACAGAGAACAAACTGAAGGTTGCCAGAGGGGATTGGGATTGGGATGGGGATGGGCAAAATGGGTGAAGGGGAGAGGGAGATACAGGCATCCAGTTACAAAATGAATAAGTCAAGGGAATAAAAGGCACAGCATAAGGAATACAGTCAATGATACTGTAATAGCAATGTAACAGGACAGATGGTAGCTATACTTGTGAACATAGCATAATGTATAAACTTGTCAAATTACTAAATTGTACATGTGAAACCAATGTAACATTGAGTGTCAACTATATTCAGATTTCAAAAGTGCAGAATTTTGACCCGAGAGGTTCACTTTTTAAAAAATCTTAATTACTCATTAAAAAAATTTTTTTTAATGTTTTATTTTTGAGAGAGACAGAGAGAGAGAGAGCACAAGTGAGCAGTGGGGGAGGGGGAGAGAGAGAGGAGACACAGAATCCGAAGCAGGCTCTAGGCTCTGAGCTGTCAGTACTGAGCCAGACATGAGGCTCAACTTCATGGACTGTGAGATCATGACCTTGGTGAAGTCTGACACTTAACCGACTGAGCCACCCAGACACTCCTTAATTACTCATTTTTTTAAGAGTCCATTAGTATTGGGGAGCCTGCGTGGCTCAGTTGGTTAAGCCTATGATTCTTGATTTCCACTCAGGTCTTATCTCCCAGTTCCTGAGATAGAGCTCCACATGGGGCTCTGAGCTGACAGCTGAAGCCTGCTTGGGATTTTCTCCTGCTCACTGCCCCTCCCACACTCATCCTGTCTCTCTCTGTCTCAAAATGAATAAACATTTAAACAAACAAAATAAAACAAGAGTTCATTAGTATTAAGCATACACACATTGTTGTGCAAGAGGATCACTTTTTAAAATTCCTGCCAATGTTATAAATCTAAAAATAGTACTTTTTTGAATTTGAGGTAATACTATCTTTAGTAAACTAAATATACATGTTTACTCTTTGTCTATATTGACATATTGAGGGGTCTGTATCTTAAAACTTTTCAAAACCTTACCTATGCTCTGAGATTTCTTAATAATATTAATGCTTGCCAAGAATTTAAAAAGCATTAAAATCTGTACTGTTTGTGTCTAACCAAGTCTTTATCCATTTGGGCATTGTCCTGATATTCTACCAATGTAGTCACTGGAGCATATAGGCTTCCTGATATCCCATAAATATTGTCTACTTTGTTTTCATGGATTAAGTGAGTCTTAGAACCACCTTGACAAAATAGAATGTCACTAAGTTTGTGCTTTTTCAAACAATACAGAAAAAAGAAATTTCAATGTATTTAATAGCATATACTTTATCTTCTTTTTCTTATCCTCTTTTCCTCTAGGAATTTATTCCTGTCTAAAATAATCTATGAATGCTACAAAAAATGTGGCATCTTATCTGTGAAAGAGTCAGATAACATTAGTCCTTGGTAGATTTATCAATATGTCTGGCACTTAGGAGATTTATGTGTGGGTCATTCTGACAGGACATATGTAACATTGATTTTTTGGCTGGATTCGTGCTAACTGGACTTGACTGTATAATTTTGTGTTAGAGCCACTGACCCTCTGAAAAACTGCTTTGCATTTGTACTTTTGTTTTGGATAAAACCCGGTTTAGATTTCTTTGGCCTTCAAAATGACCACGATGGTCTCTATGGCTTTTTCTTTTTTTTTCTTTTTCCCTTCTGGAATTTACACTGGCCAAAGAACACTTTTCTTTTTAAAAACTGACTTTCACTGTTGCCATGGCTGAATCATTCTTAGAGCAACTTCAGTTTTACAGAGAGATTTTTGTTTAATGTCTTCTCTGGCATTTTATAAGGTTAAAGAGGCACTTAGCAATAACCTTCGTGTGCAGTACATATAGTCTGCAGTCATTGAAACATGAGTGCAGATGAATAGCTATGTTATTCCCACTAAAGAAAAGAGGAAAAAAAAGACTTAAATTCTATTGAAGCAAGTGACCAATGGTTCTCCATGTGGTAGTACCTCCTTGTAGGGTGTGTTTTGGGAAAGCATGGGTTATTTGGGGTTGTCACAATGAGGGTAGGCTCTAGTTTTTCAACAGAGATAGCCAAAGATATGTTCTACAGCATGCAAAGCAGTCCACTAACAAAGAATCGTCCCACAGCCCACATGACTTTCAAACATCCCACTGGTCACTTACACAGATGAAAAATCTGTTTATTATCTGAGCCTAGAAGCTAACTACATTTTATAGTAAGCACAATGTGTTTCTGTATGGTTTTCCCTGAGGTACTTTTTCCAGGAACGCCAGTACTAAGCAAATAGTGGGAAGATTTTATTTTGTTTTTTCTGGACTTTAACCAAAAGTTGTCTATAATTTTATAAAATCATGTCCTGATAGCACTGTCACTTGAGAGATTCAAGTCACCAGTACAACCAATTCAACATACCTGTATCAGTCTGCACTTACAACAGTCATATGTTAGGAATTCTAGGTATATACATGAAAACATCTCACCACTTCATTTTATTTTCTTCTGTAGTCATGACTGAGTTTTTTCATATTAAACATATAATATTTCATTTTATTCTTTCTCCTATTATGAAACCAGATCATTGTACTGATTTTTAAAAAAAAAAAATATTAGGGGTACGTGGGTGGCTCAGTCAGTTAAGCAACCAATTTTAGATCAGGTCATGATCTCACAGGTCGTGAGTTGGAGTCCCACGTTGGGTTCTCCGTTGTCACCATGGGGCCCACTTCAGATCCTCTGTCTCCCTCTCTCTCTACCCCTCCCCCACTCTCTCTCTCTCTCAAAAATAAAATAAAACATTAAAAAATATATTATAACATAGGATATACTATCTAAAGTGTCATTTTAGGATAAAAAGGGAACATTATAAAACATTTCTTATAAAAAGAGTTATTGGCTGAACACTAGAAAGAACAATTAATTTCTGACTTCTGAAACTTAAGAGAGAAGGGGAACTATCTCATCTCTTCTCTGGGGGGTTTTAGATGATGTTAATCTGGACAAATCACAGAGGCTTTCCTGGCAAGCATTTTGGAAGCACTGACCAGTTATGTCAGACAGATATAGACAAGGAATTCACCCTTTAGCATCACTGTTTATGTGGTATAATAGTCTATTTCATGATAGCCCTTAGCATGAGAGCCCTAACCTCAATCTCTAGAATCAGATCATAGCCTGATACAGTAAGTAAACATATCAGAAGCAAAACACTGGCCCTATTTATTCAGACCTGCCTTGGTCCTTGATTTGTACTTATCCCCTATATAGCCTGAGGGTCCTACTGCCTCAGAGAAGCCAACAATAAAGTCTTTCCCCATAGATGTACATCAAAGCTTTTTTCCCCCAAGAAATTTTATCACTGATTTGTGAACTTTGCAGTCTGGCCGACACTCCCTCTGTGGTCCAACCTAGTATTAGAGCCCGAGGAAAATTCAGGTAGGCTGTGTGTCCTTAGCTCCTCTCTGCCCATGCCCTACCCCCTCCTTCCAGAGGCTTCCAGGACCATATGCAAATATGTCCTCTAATGGTTGATGATCATCTTTTATTATTTTTTGACATAGGCTCAGCTATTTACTGTAATCATTGAGCTTTTAATGATCTGAAATGGACATAATAAAAAGTAACTAACTTTACAAGGTTGTGATAGAATCCTAGGCACAGGCAAGAAGAATTTTTTTAAAAAATTACCCAAATACACCTAGGTACTCAGGTGTGATGGTTTTTTGTGAAGAATCTATACCCACCATTCCCAGGTTCAAATGCCAGCTATGCCATTTACCAGCTCTGTGACCTTGGTCTAGTTATTTAACCTCTCTGGTTTAGATCTTCTGTACAATGGTGATAATAATAGTACATACCTACCACACAGGATTGTGATGAGGATTAAAGGAGTTAATGTATGCAAAGTTCTTAGGACAGCGCTTTGCACATAGTAAGCACTCAGTAAACACTAGTTATTAGCCCTAGGATTGTGTTTCTGTTTCCAGAGAAAATAAATGCAGACATTTATTTTCCCAGGTGTTCAAGTTAGAAAGAGAGCCAAACACTAATATGTTTGTTCATCCTCAAGTTTCTCTTGTGCTTTAAAAAAAGGTAGGAGTCCTTTCTTTTTCCAAATCACAAGTATGTGATAATTAAAATACATTCCCATGACCTCATGTACTTAAAAATGTGCATTATATCTTTCTTGTAAAATGTGAACCAAGAGGTGCTTTGGGCAAAGGTGGTTCCACTTAGGGGCTTAACCAGCAGGTTTAATTCTGATCCTAATGTTCCCTAGCTTCATCTATGAATCTAGTGACACAACATAGAATTCTTGCAACCATATAGCTTTTTCATTATTCTTTTTTGAATATTTGCTTTTTCCCTGTTGGAAAATAAAATTTCAAACCGCTATTCACATTGTTACTCCAATATGTCTAATGTGTCTTCATTACTGTTCACAGCACCAGTGATTACCACCGCGCCCAAACATCAATTAATGCCTGATGATGATTATGATGTTGATGTAGTCAGAACAGAGGAGCCCTTGATTATTCTCCATTTCTGTGTCAGATCTTCAGTGTATATCTAAATATAACCCCAGATCATCCATTTGGACTGAATTGCTTTATAATCAGTAAAACTGAATTTTCCCCCTGAATTTACTGAAACTTTTTGTCTCACATAGGAGTCATAGCCTAAAGGTTATGAAGATTCTAGCCTTCTCTGCTTGTATAAATTAATAATACCAGGATCAACATTTCCTTCTATTTATTTATATTTAAAGCACCTGACATGAGAATTTAGGGGATTCACCCAGATTTAATCCTTTATTTCAATAGTTTACATTTCTTTACTTTTACTATTTTTTTTCTTTTTCTATAGCAATCACTTTGTGGTTTTTATTATGTTATGGCTGGATTTTATGATATTAATGGCCAGATTCCAGCTGATTGGTTAGAAGGGGGAAAGGTAATGATGACAGGTAAAGATGAGATCTGCAGGGCTTGAAATCCTGTTCTCAGCAATTTTTTTTCTCTTTTCTCCTGGGATCCATTGTAAGACAGCACCATTTCATAAAGTGTCAGGTAATTGTTAACACTAGAAATATGTACTTAAATTTTCAAAGAACTAGAATAAATATTCAATCCATACAGACATAATTAGAATGATACATTTTATGTCTACCCAATTCCCTTGGATACATTTGCTCTATTTCCCAATAGAAAAGAAAACACATCCTATGAAATCTGTCAGGGAGTTGCCAAAGGACATTCTGCTGCTTCCATTAAAAGCACTGAACTTAAGAGAAGCGTATAGCTGTCCGTAACTCAAAGGATTCCTTGTTCAAAGACTAATGGCACCGCGGCTGCACATCATTGTGATTTTCTTTCATAACAGAGGATTCAAAGGTATTAAAGAGGCCTCAGTAAATTAGCATGCTTTTATGATCAATTTTAATTAATCATTTGAGTAAGACAATGTGCCACTACATACATCATATGGAGGAATTTATCACAGTGTCACTTGCTTATAATAAAAAATAACCCTTATTATCATAAAAGCTCCTTAAAATGGAGGAGGAAAAGACATTAAAAGTGGCAGGATAGAGAAAAGAAAGGAAAAGAGATGGATGGAAAGAAAATAGATAATAAAGACAGAGAAGCATTGTAATATTTAAATGCTAACAGTGAGTCTATCTTTGTTAACTTATCGTGTTTGGCAGTACAAATGAACAACAGAGTAGGGAAAGGCACGATATGTTAAATTATTATGGGTATGTCAGATAAGCATTTTGTCTGATGTTTCCATCTCTGCTGGAAGGCTGGCTTAAAACTGTGTGACCTATTCTCCAGGGAGTCAAAGATAAACACCAGCAATTGTGTAATTCCTCCCACTCTGATAAAGATAAATATGTTCATATTTTTCCCAGCTAATCCTCCTTGTTGGATGATAACATAAGGCTGCATCCATGTGACATACAGAGATTCAAGATATCTGCACAAGCATCCAGCTATCTGTAATACTGTCTGCCCACTAGGTCATCTTGTTATCAGGGGCCCTTTCAGATTAAACAAGTTTGTGGTAAATTAATGCAAAAATAAATCTATAAACCTGAATCTAAGGCAGTGGTACCAGTCTTGTGTTGCACAAAATTATTGTAGGAAAAGTTTTTTTAAAATGATGTTCAGGCACTATTAAAGACAAATTAAATACGTTTCTTTGGGTTTGGGGTCTGGGAATCTGTAAAAGCTTCCCAAATGATTCTAAAAGTGCAACTTGATTTGAGAATAGTATTAAAGCTTTTGAGAATAGTAAGTATACTCAAATCTTGTCAGATTTCAACCAAATAAATATCAGCCTTCCTAATTTGAAAATATGACAGGGTTATTTTCATTGGCTCAGACTGCAACAAAAATATATGTGTTAAAAAGTGACACATTAAAACCCAAAGCAAAAGTAAAGGGATTGTGGAAGAAACAACTATGAAGATAGGAAGTTGAACTCAATTCAACAAATGATTATATGAGCAACTCATAAGTGTAGCAGGTCTTATTTTGGTTAAATAATAAATGGAGGTAAATGAGGTAAATAAATGAAGTCACCAAATAGGATTACTTAACCAAGGATAGTGATTGACATTTACATATACTTTCTGAACATAGGATGAAATGAGAAAAGTGTATATCATAGGGAAGTGTTAAGGTAGGCAAGTGTTAAGGAAAACATTTTGGAAGTAAGACCCTCAGCTCTTAAATAAAAAAATACTGAAAACTGTGACTCTCTTGAACTGGAATGTTTAAAAATCAAGTAGACTTGCATCTGTCTAATGGAGTCACATTGTGTTATACTTTTACCATCCTATGTTTTTTATGTGGCTTCTCTATTCCTGCCTTTCTCCAAGTTCCCCGATAATCTATTGTTGACTCTTCATAATTGAGAGGAAATTCTACTTTTTAAGTCTGACTCAGGATTCTGTGTTATGCCCTTATCTCTGTACTTCATGTCATTAGCTTCAGTACATTTTAGCCCTGAACTACAGCTAGCAGGGTTTTTGTTTTTTGTTATTTGGATTTACCTAAGAGAATGTATTTCTACATATTGTTTTTTATATAATATTTTTACATAATATTTTATGTAAAAAACATTTTATAAAATATATAAATGTATAAAAATACATAATATTTTTAAAATCGCTTGAAGAACCCAACCTATAGTTTCATCTTCAAATTAAAGTAGTTTTCATAAAGTATGATGGGAAAACCTTAATTGCAAATGAGGTATTTTTGTCTCCCATTTTTATTGAGTTCTTAAGAACCTTATAGATGAATTAGTCCTTAGGAAGTCCCCATAGAAAGGAGAGTATAGACGTCTCATTTTATCTTATTATGTGCTTTGTTCTCATAAATCACTCATTAAAAAGAAAATAAAGCTAAGCTACTAATATGTTCCAGAAACTGTGCTAGGTGCTGAAAATATCATCATGAAAAAAATATTCTAGGGAGAAGAGACAGACTATTAAAACATAAATAAATATTTTCAGTTGGAAATAAGTCTAGTGATTAAAAATAAGCAAGGTGCAGGGATAGAGAGTCAGGGTTGCAATTTTAACTGCAATGAACAGGGAAGGCCTCAATGAAACTGTGACTTTAGGGCATAGTTTTGAAGAAAGTGAAGAGGCAAATCAAGCACTCTTCTACCAGATATTTTCAAGAACTAGGTAGAGAAAAGAGCAAGTATGCAGACCTGAGGCAGAGAAACACTCCATGTATTTGAGAAAGAGTGAGGAAATGAGAAGGCTAGAGAAATGCTAGGAAGAAGGCATGTATGGAGGAGGGGGTAGAACAATTCTTTTCTCAAACATACTTATGATGAAATCAGTTATCCCTCCTTCTATGCTCTGCACTTTGAGTCCTGTCCCTAAAAGTAGGCATTTGAGGAAGACTTGGAGCTCCTAATTTTGACAGAGTCTGAATAGAAGGAGAATTCATGCATTAATAAGGGCCCTGGCAAGAAACAAGGTACACTCAGGTAGGATTGCTAAGAGGATTTAAGTAAGGGAATATTTATAGAGGAGTGGCCAGCAGCTAGCAACAGCAGGAAACCATCACCTGAATGGTAAAGGGAGAAAATTAGGTTACAAGAATCTAGTAGGAGCTATAGTCATGCAAGAGGAGTCGCTCACCATGAGCTGTAGACATGGATTGAGCAGCCTCTGACAGATTGGAGACCCAAAGAGGGAGCAGTGCAAGTAATGCCTAATTTCTCTGTCTTTCTATCCTCCTATCTTTTGTCAATGGCTCGCATTGGCCCAATTCACTTGGAACCAGAAGGCAAGGAACCCTGGTAACTTACTCTATAGGGTTCAATATCCTCAGGCACAGAGAAGAGTAGAAAGTGGATTAGGGAGAGAAGCAAATACAGAAAAACCAGCACACTATATAAGACTGCATTTCATTCACATTTTATTGAGTGTTTAGTCCAAAAGCAATTACAGCAGTATTGGTTAATAAGAATCAAAAATGTTAATATACTTTGACTTACAAGTAGTCGATAATTTACTGCTATTCATTAAAAACTGAAATGCCTATGAAGCTTCAAAGCAATTTAGATATTTTTAATCTACTACTCCAAAAAGGGGTTTTTGTTCAGGTAAGGATCATGTAATTTTTTTAAGTCGTATATGTATCTATGTCTATCATATTGTCTTGAAGGTTTGAAGAAACTGCTATTCTGTTCAAGTGAGTCATCTTCAAAATTACTTGTTGATCTTTATTCTGGACATCAAGCACTTTTTGGAGGGCCAGATGCATACAATTGAGCCTCCCTCTTGTTACATAGCAAGAAGCCATGTATCTGGCTACCCTGTGCCACACAGAGATCTCTGCATATTTCCGACTAGCCTTCAAGGATGCTGTGTTGCCTGAGATTGTGCTTGAAGCTGTCATATTCCACTCTCAAAACACTTATACGGAGGCTACTGAAAAATAGAGATGATGTCAAGTGATGTATATTCACAATATTCACTAGAAAGGATTCTGGTTGACAAGAATTTGAACTGAATTGTGTTATTGTATCTTATACTGCGATTTTAACCAGACAGCATAGAACCTGTCTTGGCAAGAAAGTATCTATTCTCCTAATTCTAATAATATCCTTCTAATATTCTTCCAATATTGTTACAAGCCTCTAGGTAGATGCTAATTCAGATGATTTGCTGGACTGTTTTCCATCATGAGAGGTTCCATTTATGCATTCTTTAATGATTATGCAGGATATAAAAAAAAAGACAGTGAATTGTTTCCTCAATAATTTTCCAGAGTTAAGGAACATCTGAGATGAGAACACTAACCTCCTCCCCAGTAACAGGACCAATATTATTGGCAAACCCTAGGAGTTAGGAATCATCAATACATTCATGGCTCCATTGCTTTAAGTAATGGGCCTCCTCACTCTGGGGTGCATACACTCAAAGGCAGAAGAAAAAAATATCTAAAGAAGAAAATCAGAATTGAATGGCAACTTAGTCATTATCAATCTGCTTCAAGTATCAAAGATATCATCATTAAAGAATCCACAGAACATCTGGATCAGAAAGGACCTGCTGATAGAAAAAACCTAATGCTTTTGCCTCTCCTAAAACTAAAATTTTAGAGCTCATTTTACTAGGAAGGACACTGAGGCTAGTAGAAACCAAGCATCTGGGGTGTGTGTGTGTGTGTGTGTGTGTGTGTGTGTGTGTGCGCGCGCGCATACTTATATATCACAAAGTTAATACATAATCAAGCTAAATTAGGTTGGCCTCCCTAAAGGCAGAGCCTGAGACAGAGATTTGATGCTTGGAATTTACTGAGGGAGCGCTCTCAGGAGATACTTGTAGCTGCCTGAAGGAAGTGCAAACAGCCCAGCAAGGATGTGTCACAGGTAAGTCTAACCTTGGCCTGATCCATGAGGGTAACTGAAGCATTAAGCACACTGATCTCAACCTTGGGCAAAGCTGCTAAAGTTTGGTACGCATTGGTCACTGCATGCGAGCCACCTGGAGGTGGAAAACAGACATAACTTCTTGGATGAGGCAGCTCTCTGGGGCCTGCTGTGAGCCATTTGCAGCCAACTCTGAAACTGAGGGGTGGAGTACCAGTCTAGTAAGATGGTTCCAGCATCTTCCATGGAATCAAAATTTGAATTCAGATCCCCAAACAACTACATACCTTCTTTTCAGTATGTGATGTTGACTAGAGCCTACCTATCGCCCCCCATTCAGTGTACCATAACTCATTCTCTAATGTTTTCTTCTCTCTCATTCTAAAAGTAAATAAGGTAAGACAATAAACTCCCAAAATTATTTCATCCTGCCCCTTTGTTTCTTCAGTTATTCAGATTTGTGAGAAGTGGTGTCAATGTCTGTGACAACATGAGGGCATTGCTTTGGCATGCTATACTATTTCGTGCCCTTGAATTAGTATGGATTTTTGTATTGTGTCAATAGTGATAAATCTAAAATTCACTTTCTAAGCCTAGGTACCCAATCTACTACTTCTTCCTTAGCAGAAGGCACTGAACAAAGTATTTGCACCAAATGAATCCACTTAAAAGGAACAGACTGAAAATGTAAGGGTAATGGAAATAAAAAGCTAGACCACAGGGGGAAGATTCAAGTGATCACACACCTTAAATAATAGAAGTCTGTGAATTCATGCTGGCAGACCTAAGTAGGTCACCTAATCGGTTGTTTACTGTGCTGTTGGATATGAAGCATGATAAAGTAAGCAGGAAAGAAACTGTATGAGCTTCATCTCCATAACAACAGAGAAGAGAACAAGAGACCCTGGCCAACCACCTCCACAAAAGCAGTTTTAACCTCAGAGCAATGAGGAGTGACATAGCAAACTGCTGCTAATGTCTGAATAACACAGGGCATTGAGCCAGGTAAAAACTTTCCCTTTTCAGAGGACTGAAGACTTTGATCCATGGACAGATTTGCTGAACTAGCTGAAACCTTGAAAGACTGAGCTAACTACTGCAGGAATAATGTAAGATAGTAGTAGAATGAGAGTTTATTAAAAGTAATTTAATTGTAGTATATACTATAATAATGTAAGACAACAACACATACTAGTAAATATTAAGAGATTGGTGCACTGTCAAAACTTATCTGTATTATGAAGAATACATCTTGTCTTAGACATGGTACTGTAAATGATAACTTGTTATTATGGCCTAAATAACATTTTGAAATAAGCGTTTTTTCCTTTTCTTTATCTTACTGAAATAAAAATTACACTAAATTTAACCTTTAACTTCACTTTTTCAAGGCATGACTGAACAAGTATTCAACATTCTCTTCAATAACCTTTTCAAAGCAATCTAGACAATTTTCTTATATTTATTATCATTTTTTAATGCATTGAGGAACTTGTTTGGGAGATTTGTTCACAGAGATTTTTGCCAGTGGATTAGAATTTTCATCTCTCAGCATAACCAATGGATCCGCTTTTTAGAAACTATAACCCTGGGACATTTGAACCTGATCTTTGATTTTACATTTCTGGACATTCTCCAGATGACCAAGTAATTCTCTAAGAAATTTTAAATCTGGATTTTTTTTTGCCAATATAGAATATATTTGAAAGACTTGTTAATAGCAAATCCAATGTATCAGTAATTATATCTCAGCACCTAATAAATTCTTCCCAACAGAATTCAAACTTCTGAGAGTTCTTTTCTCCCTACTTCCCTCAGACCCCAGTTCTTTATCTCTTGAGTGTCTATAGGCATGGAAGTTCCACTGTGTTGAGCAGCAGGACTGGATATCTTAGACTGCAGCCACATTCTACAGACCATCAATAGAAATGTATGTAAAGGAGTAGAAAACAGCATTCAAAAAAATCTTTGCTGGTTTGAGTGGACATAGCCAAGATTTGGATGCCTCTCTTTGCAAGTCAAAATTTATGCCAGAAAGCTCTAATGAAAATTACTCTGCTTAACAAATCTACATGTAAAATCCTTCTAAACTCTGAATGAATTCATTCGCAACATGTGGAACATTTTTCATTTCTCTTTCTTCTTTGCAACATACATAATTAATTTAAGAAATTATGATTTAGGTCAGCCTATTATAAAGAGACAATTTAATGTAAGCAGTCTTTAAAACAGACCTGTTTCTAGTAACTTTTATTGCCCCTTCAAAAACATTAAAACAGTATCTGGAGTGGTTTAAAGCACAGCCTGTGATGTTGGGCTAGAAGCCTAGCACAGCCCCCAGCTACCACTAGCTGTGTATGATTTGGGTGAGTTACTGAACATCTTGAAGCATTGGTTCTCTTATCTCTAAAAAGAAGTCATAACAATAATAATTACCTCACTGGGCATTAGGGAAATCTGATGAATTAATGTGAGCAATAACCTTTCCCTAGTGCCCCACACAAGTAAGTGCTCAACAAACAACTGCTTATTGTCATGTTTGAAAGAAAGCTGCAGAATATTTTACTATATACTGCTCTGTTACCAAAATGTAACTGTGTAATTAATGTTGAATGGAAATGCTCCTATCAGTGAAGACTTCTGATATTTCTAGAATATAAAGCTGATTCTACTTCCTTTCATAAAATCCTTTTGTGATTTCCCATAATCTTGCTAATAATATGCAAACCCTTGTCATGCACGATACACAAATTCTCTCATCATCTTCTCCCTCCTTGCTCCACATTTCCTCAATTTTATCTACTACCACTTCTGGCCTCAATAAACCCAACAGTCCTACAAAACCACTCACAGCCCCTGAATATGCATGTCGTGCTGTTCAGGCCCCTGTACCTTTGCCTATGCTGTTTCTTCTGTCTTAATCTTATTTGTTTTAATTATAAGACATTAAAAGAATGTCTTTTTTTTAAAAAATAAAAGCATGTGTTTATATGTCTGCCTCCATTAAGCTACGAGTTTACTGATTACAGGCATGGACTTTGTCCTGTTTACTATTTCTCCAGCAGAAAATATTCTGTTTGGTTCATGTACCTGCTCACTAAAATTTGTTTTAATGAGTGAATTACTGACCAAATGTATTCACTGACATTTTTACCAGTTTTCACCACCTCTGTTATTTCACCCTGATTCAAATTGTCTTTGCCTCCATTCTGGTTTCTCTGAATCCATCGGCTTTTCTAGAGTCTGTTCCAAACAAAGTAGCCTGTGATAACCAATAGCCTCCAATAGTTTCTATTTACTTCCAGAGAAAGTCCAAAGTCCTTACAATACTTTAAACAGCATGAAGAATCAGGGCACCATTGTCTCATGAACACTTTTTCCTCCTACTTTTATCCTCTACCACATCAGTATATCCATATAGTGCATTTCTTTAAACACAGTAAGTAAGCATGCACTTGCCTCAAGGCCTTTGCTCTATCTGGCAAGTCTTCACTCACCTATCTGTACAGTTCTTTACCTCACTTTGTGTGAGTCTTGCTCCAATATCAATTTATTTTAGAAACCCATCTGGTCACTACATATAAAATAATAACAACATATAAAATAATCCTACAACCAACAATCTTGCCCCAGCTTTCGCAATCCCATTATCTTCCTTCTGTACTTTTCTTCCTAGCACTCATCTCCATCTTATTTATATGCATATGTTTACTTCTGCATTTATTTATTGCTTGCCTTTCCCACTTGTATTTAACAATTGCAAAGTATGTATTTAATAAATTAATATTACATTTAGTGTTATGCCCATTGTAGAATAATATTCTCTTTTTCCTGGCTAATTAATAGTCTAGGTTTACCTTCAGCCACCCCTATTGCTTTTCTCTGCTTTCCTTAACAAGGAAAGAAGAAAACTTAGAATGTATGTTTTCCTTAATGGCCAAAAATGAGAAATATATTTAAGTTGAAGAGCCATACTTAGGAGGTTATTCTGTGCATAGCATGGAGGCAGGGGGCCTAAGGAAACTTTATAAAGTAGGCAATTGGACTTTGAACCTCAGTTCTTTATTCTTATATACATTACCTTCCCCACTCATATCATCTGCCTTTCTCATTTCAAGTAGTCAGTACTTTGTCTTCTTTCTCCCCAATTTGGAATTCTGAGTGACTCTCCATTCTGATCACTGACCCCTTTCTTCTATATTAGACACTCTCAAGGAAGGGCTTCTTGCTTTCTTCCTACTGTAGAGACTTTTCTCATAAAGCATTAGAAACTCACGCAAGCTAAATCCTGAGAGGATTTGAATTTTGCCAGAGATTAAAGTCTTAAAATAGAAAACTGAAATTCGACTGTGGATTATGAAACACCAGCAGGAATGAGCAGAGGCTAAATTTTTTTTTATATTAAGTCTTGTTAACCCTGAAATAACACTTCTAAGAGGTCACTCCCCAATGCTAGGTCCTAGGCAAAACAGAAAACTAACCAACCTTCTCAAGAGTTGAGACCTAGCTTTTGTTAAATATCTAGAACTGGAAGAATATACAGCATGTAGTGGACACTATGTAGACATGTATTATTTCTTTAAAGATTTTTGTGACTTAGTTGTAATCTAATAAACTTGAAAAGAGATAGGGGCACCTGAGTGGCTCAGTCAGTTGAGCGTCCAACTTCGGCTCAAGTCACGATCTCACGGTTCATGAGTTTGAGCCTCACGTCAGGCTCTGTGCTAACAGCTCAGAGCCTGAGCCTGCTTCAGATTCTGTGTCTTCCTCTCTCTCTGCTCCTCCCCAGCTCACACTCTGTCTCTTTCTCTCTCTCTCAAAAATAAACATTAAAAAAAATTAGAAAGGGGAATTTTACAAGGTTTCTACAATTATAGTTTTACTAAATTGCTTGCTTTACAGCTTCCTTTCTATCTTCCCAATGTTTTTCATGTCTTTTCCTGGTCCAGAATGCCTAGCAATTTCTAAGTACGTAGACCATAATAAATTAACACCTTCCCCATGCCCCAAAAGGACATTTTTATAGAACTTTCAGAAGTTCTTTCACATGGTTACCCAAGTTTCTCTTGGCCCTCAATAGAGAAGTTAAGTGATTCGCCCAAGGTCACAGAGCTGATGGGTGATAAAAGATGGATGAATCATATCCAATGACCATGAGGGAGGGTTCTTGGTGCTATATTATCCTCATATACAAGGATGATGTTACTGACCTACCATTGTCACACTCACATTTTAAGTTGCTATACTAATGACAATGATGGATTTGCTTTGATCCACCCATATATTCCTATCTTCATTCATGACCTACAGAGTATGTTGTTGTTTTTTTAAATATTCAATTAATTATGTAAGATCCAGCAATTACATAAGATGCAGGAGTGGCCAATTTTTAAATCTCTACAATAAGATTCTCTAACCAATTGATTGATTTTTAGAGAGAGAGTATGCAAGCAGGGAAGAGAGGCAGAGGGAGAGAGAAAATCTTAAGCAGACTCCATGCTCAGCACAGAGCCCAATCCAGGGCCCTATCCCACCATCCAAGGTGCATGACCTGAGCCGAATCAAGAGTCAGATGCTCAACTGACTGAGCCACCCAGGCACCCCTCTAGCCAGCTAATTTAAATAGAGACCTGTCATGGTGGACATCAATCAACAAGGCACCAAGTAATTAGCTCCAGGAATATTTATATAATGAGTCAGGCCTGGGCCTAAGTCTTGACAGGTGTTCAGTCTTATTTGTATTTTGGTAATGCTATTTGTTGTTGTCTAATGTTTTAATGTATTTTTATTACACAAAGGTTTCTTGGTGAAGGGCATGGATTTTTTAAAAGCAATTAGTAAATTATGAATCGTCTGATACACATTTTATGATGACTGAAGTGACCAAGTCAAAACTACATTTATGTATCATGTGTTTTTAAAACAAACATTTTATTTAATTATTTTTTATTTCTAATCCACTGAGAAATCTAAGAAAAAAGCATGAAGGGACATAGGAACAGAAGCAGAAAAGGGCAATCAATGTTAAAAGACTTGGACTGGATTACTGAACAAAAAGCATTTGGACTGAATCACTGAACAAACCAGAGGTACATCTTTTTCCTTTCCTAATCCTCCCTTTGCACTTGCCATTTGGTAATGTGGATCACTACTATCACATTAACCCCTGTGGGTTATAAGTGGTATCAGCAGGCTGAATTAAATTTCTATTAAATGCATTTGGAGATTTGTGTCATATGTCTTCAGTTGCAGTTAGATATATACCTGTGTAATTTGGGGAGGTAAGGATCAAAATGGTCCTGAATATGTTTTTACTTTAGGTAATGAATTATAGACAGGATATGTATTTGTTTAACCAGATCTTAATAAATTCTCAAAATGCAAGAATCACATAGAATATTTGGAGGAGGAATATTAATACCAATACTCAAAATAAATCGCTACATGTTTTTCTTTATTATTCTCTGTTCTCTTTACATTCAGAAATCAGGAGGAGATTAACAGTCTACAAGTACATTTTTTGATCATTGGTAAAAGATAACTTCAAATTAAGCCAAGCTGTTCTTTTCTTACTCCTATGGTACTTAGTTGACATGTCGCCTGACACATCATGTATTAGAACCTCTTTAGGAGATGACATTGTAGAGGAGACTAAGCATTGAACACTGTAAAACAGTGTTTTAAAAAGTGTGTTCTGTGGCGCCTGGGTGTCTCAGTCTGTTAAGCGTCCGACTTCGGCTTAGGTCATGATCTCATGTCTCATGGCTTCAAGCCCTGCATCCAACTGTGTGCTGACAGCTCAGGGCCTGGAGCCTGCTTCAGATTCTGTGTCTCCCTCTCTCTCTGCCCCCTCCCCAACTCATACTCTGTCTCTCTCGCTCTCAAAAATAAATAAACATTTAAAAAAAAGTGTGTTCTGAGGAGCAACAACAGAATTACTGGAGTGGTTATTAAAGTGCCAATTTCTGGGTCCCAGACTACGCCTCCTAAATCAGATTTTCCAAGGCCAGAACCCAAAAACCTGACTTTTCAGTAAGCTCCAGAGTAAATCACATGCTAGAGAATTAGTGACTTACTGGAGGCTAATTTCTAACTCTCATACAGCTCATTCCCTTGGTGAGAAGTAAAAAAAAAAAAATGAGAATGGAAAAGTTGGTAAAGAAATAAAAAAGCAATTGATCATTGATCTCATATAGCAGAGATAACTTCCCCTACACAGTTTTAGTTTTGCTTTGTGTAGATCATGAGTCTACACGAATGTGTTTTAAAAACTGTATTTTTCCTGAATTTGTAATCTAAATTCCTAGCTGTGAAAATAATTAATTTTTAATTGGGATAATTCACCAAATTATATCTTGAGTTAGTGTAACATAAATCCTTAGACTGAGTTAGGATGAATTTAAACAGTGTGTACAATAAGAACAAAAAAATGGTATGAAGGGGAAAGAGAAGGAGGTAGAAAGAGATATAGATGAAAGCAGATGAGTAACTCTTCTTGGAAATCTACTTCACACCTACCTGGCAAGAGATTATAGAGTATCATTTTCCAAGAATGAAACAGTCCTCTTAAATATTTTTCCATATTAGACAAAGGGATTATGCAAAGGAAAATAGTACCTATGTGCCTCTGAGATGGGGGTGGCCAGAAAATATTTAATAGGATGAAACATTCCACTAACCCTAAGCAATGACTGTAATAAAACCTTGGCACTTATGAATTTAACATTCATGATTTTCACTATTGTAGAGTGACCTGGGCTCCTGGCATGCAGTAATCTGTAATTTTGATGAGGCACAATTTGAACTGCATGTGTTGAAAGGATAGGATGTCAGAGGGAGTCCTTCAGTCTGTCAGGGCACCTGGGCAGTAGCCTGGCAGTGGAGATGTGACCACTGTTACATATGTGCAATAAGGCTTATGCATCATCTCCCACCACCCAAAAGTTAGCTTTTAGAGCTGTTGATAGAAGTAGGGAAAAAGTCAAAAAGTCAAAGAAACAGACATTTTTGAAAAGGCAGAATTTTAAAATTAAAGAATGGCGTATCATTGATAAGAAGAAACTCAGTTTATGCTCCTTATGAAAGAGTATAACATAATGGTTAAGCCCATGAACTTTGAAACTAGACTTCTTGCATTCTAATCAAATGGATTTCTAATAAAGTCCCAGCAGTGCCTGCCTCAGTTTTCTCATCTGTCAAGTGAGGGGTAATTATAGTGTTGTTCTCAAAGGATTATCATGAGGGTTGAAATTAGTAAATATTTATAAAGGGCTTACAACCGTACTATATCAATGTTTGTTTAAACAAATTTCAGTAAAATTAGCATATTGTTTCAGGGTATGTTCAAGCCAGGAGAGACAGAGCTCATCAAGTGAGAAAGTCTTAGCAACATGTGAAAAGACCTTTTGCATAAAAGGCATGTGTACCTGGATGGAAATACAACTTCTAGGAAAGCCAGGACTGTATAAACAATACTGCTTTGTGATTCTGGAAAATTTTTTACAGGAGCATCATGTCTCAAAAGTAAACACCCACTATATTGAGCTGATAAAACAATAAATGATTTCAATGGGGGAAAGCTTCGCGTGAATATGGAAACAACTTCATCTAATACGTAACTGATTTAAAAAAATAATGAAGGATATCTGCCTGAGGACTCATAGAAGCTTTATTTTCCTGTAGTAACATCATCTATGAGACAGGCATATTTGTCTTGATCTTCCTTTTTTCACTTTGTCAAGTGTATTCCTTGGCAGTTGGCAAGTAAATGAGCAAAACCATAATCATAACTTCTCTGTATATAGTCCATTTCCTCAAAAAGCTGTATGAGCATAAAACATACATTCTCCTCCTATATCCTGCCAGAATGTCAGTGAGGCTGGCCTTCAAATAGGACTCTGGTGCATTCCAATTTACAGATAAGCATTACTTATTGTTGGGAATGCACTGTAAGGATGAAGAATGCAGGAACTGTACTGTTAGGAAGAATAAAGCAGCTTTCAAAGAATGGTGACATCACCCAGCAAACTTGCTGTCACTAGAATGAAATACATGGGAGAAGTTCAATTAAACTCACAGTCTGAAAGGTAATTTAAAGGCCTCTTTCTCCAGATTGGTGTGCATAAATGCCCAATTTTCATTCTTATCTTTGCTAGGATCAGTAACATCAAATACATAAATAGAATTGGCAACTAACAGCTTCATTTGTTCAGGGCAGAATCTTTCTATGATTCTATACTCACAAACCACTCCACCCCCATGTCAAACTGCAATTTCCCTTGCAAGTAATTCACCTTAAGATAATTATCTCCCTGCAGTTGTGTTTAAATTCCAGTTTTAACAGGTGCATGTGGCTGGTTCTAAAAAAAAAAAAAAAAATTGTAACTTGAGATATAAATGATACATGGTAGCTGATCTCACTTATCTTCATAACAAAGGTATCTCATTGTTCTTTACAAAGAAAAATAAATGTCATATGAGACCAGTTACCCTAGATTTTCCTCAGTAGTCATCGGATGCTTGCTATTACTACTCTTCTCTGGAACCAAAATACTTTTAGGAAATTATACTGAATGACATACAATCAGGAGGTATGATTGTATACATTCAATGCCCTCCATGGCTAAAACTGCCCTCCATGGCTAAATTCCTGTTGCCACTTCTATGCAGTTAAATGATTAGCCAATGGCTAATGGCTACCAGCTCACTGGGCTGTCGGCTGCCCACCTGGTTCCACCACTGCCAGTGATGTGCTGCTCTGAAACACCAAAATGGCAGCTGCCATCTTGTCCTTTGAGATTTAAGTAAAATTCAAGGTTAAATGTAATGCCTTCTCTACGTTTCTGAGCATTTCAGGGACCTAAATTTTCATTGCAATTTCCTGCTCTGAATTTCTTCAGTTCCCAGTGGATTCTAAGTCTTTGATCTTGCAGCCATTCTCTTCCTGGAATCTGCTCTGTGAAGGCCTAGAGAATTTAGGCCTTTCTCTGATTTATCCCAACCTATTCACCCTTCACTAGAGATAATCACATGGAGCACTCAAGGTCTGGAGCACAAGGATTTTTTATTTTTTGTTTATATATTTATATTACATATAAATATACATATATATGTTATATATATTTAGTAATTAGTAAAAGTTTATTGTGCATACACAAAAAAGACAGTTTGCAAAACCAGGAGCACTGAAAACAAAAATGTTTTATATATATATTTTAGAGAGAGAAAGAAACAGAGAGAAAGAGAGAGAGAGAGAGAACAAGCAGGGGAGAGAGGCAGAGGAAGACAGACAATCTTAAGTGGGCTCCACACTTAATGCAAAGCCCCACATGGGGCTCCATCTCACCACCCTGGAATCATGACATGAGCTGAAATCAAGAATCAGATGTTCACCCACTGAGCCACCCAGGTGCCCCAATTAGACCCTGCTCAGCTTCTGCTCTTTTCACCTTGTAGACACCCTTTATTTATTATGTATAGTAACTGAGCCAACCATTGTCAACTCACTCCATGGTCTGATACCAGATGTCTGCAAATCCTGCTAAAGTAAGGGTCCTCGGCTCTGGCCCTCATTGTTCACTCAGTAGCACAGAGGAACCAATGAATGGTTTGAGGTTTTACAATTTTCTTTTTCCCATAATAGTCTCTGTGCATGCTTCCTTAACACTCACACTCTTGTGTATATTCAAATCCTATCATTCACACTGGGGTTATTAAGTCACACTCTCTGGGGCCAGTTGGACTAACACAGTAATTTGACTCCTTTTATTTACCTGTTGAGTCTGTTAAAAAAATATTTGAGATGGTCCAAAACTAATTAAATGAATCAACCAAACAGCTAATTTGGTCTGTTTGTCTTTCTCCTAGCCTCCCTTCCTTCCTTCTTGCCATGATGGCTACAAACCAATTTGCAAAAAAATCATTCTACTTTGTGATAGAGAAGGAAATCTGGGTCATATAAATTTATACCTATAATTTTAAAGCTCCCAGATCCCTTCAAGAGTATTACTGTTAATATTTTTCTCTAAATGCATAAAGCCTAGAGTTGGATATTGTGTTATGTATCTTTGTGAATTGAACTTTAATCTCTAAGTCCAAATAGGTAAAATAGAATCTGAATTGTTCATGAATACAAATAAAGTATTCAAGATTGCACATAAATTAAATGTCTTATACCCTTCGTTTGCCCAGGTCATGGACAATAAAATAGGGTCACAATTACATAGGCAAAAATAATATTCTCTAGTTCTACTTCAGTTTGCTTGATAAAAAAAACTCCAGGCCTCTCAAATCCCTTCTAAATAATTCTGAAGTCATGTCTTACCTTTGTTCTCAGCAGCCACCAGACGGAATATTTTTATCCTTTCCTGCTCAGGCCTTGCTTCCTAAAGCAATGGCTGCTGTTGAGGATCCCAATGTTAGAAACAAAGGTGTCACGATTTGTGCCTGGACTCCTTGCTCTGTTTTATTGTTTCTCAATTTCAAATGTAGATAAGCATGGTTTCCTGTTCAGACGTCTGTCATCTGTCCTCAAACAGTACCCCTTCTCTGATCTTGAAGTGAATCTTTATGACATAGTCGACAAGTAAGGTTTATTGCCTTATGCTTTTTCTCTCTTAGTGTGATTTTAGTAAAGCAGTTCTTTTTAAATTCTCAAATGTAATTTCCTCTCTCTCAGACACACAGTGCATTACAGGCTGGGATCCAAGTACAGATGTTATACTCACCTCCAACTGGTTCACTGCTTACCTTTCTCCTTATTTAGGTAAGTCCTATGCCTTTCAGAGCTCCCCAGAGATCCTTCCCCTCCATGAGACTTTAAAAATGCCCAGACCTTGAATCAATATAGCAAAGACTCAAGCCCAGCTTCAGCAGATTTGTCAACAGGTAGGTATAGGAGAGGGCAGAATAGAAGCTAGAGATCAAGTCTTTCACTTACCCTAAGTCTCTAAATTTCTAAGTCTTGGAAAGAAGAAAGCTATTTTTGATTCTTTCCCTCACCCTATCCCTCATTTCTTTCTTTCTGATTATCTGTGCTGCAGGGTACTGGCTTTTACATACTTTATCCAAAAAGTAGGGATAGGTACTAAACTAAACCTGATCAGGAGAAAAAGGTACTAAGTCAGGATTAAAATTCTGAACCTGAGGAGCACAGAGGGTCTTCATAAACAACTTTGCTGTAGTTTCAGTTCATGGTAACAGCCCTGCAGTTTAAAGGAATCTGTATGTTTAAAACCATGTGTTAGTGATTCGTAGATAATCACTATTTTTGTAATTTCCACATTAACATTGGTATCTCGTAAGAATGTAGGTGAAGGTGACAGAATAAATAAAAATAAAATATCATCTGTGCAGGATATTTTTAACCCCTTAAAATTACTCCCGAAATACAAGATAGCATTTGACTTCCATTATTGCCAGGCTCTGGGGTGAATGGCTAGAAGGGCTAATTGCCTTCTTCCTCACCCCTTTGCCTTTTGCAATGGAACGAACTTCTTCTGAGAACTGCAAGCCATCTGGCATGCTGCCCTCCTCAAGGTTAAAGTGGATCCTTAACTGTCAGGTACTGACTGGTGGGTTTGAAGCTAGGTGACATTTTCAACAAATTAAAAGGTGATCTGCTAATGCACACCTTTCATACAGGTTTTTGAATTGTTTCTTTTTATTCTTTTTGATTTCTCCCTAAATATTATGTTTCTTTTGATCTACTCTGAGGAGAGTTTTTCTTCCTAGGGTCTCTTGATTACCTGTCCACAACCTCCCCCTTCAAATGAACCCTCAGATTAAGTCTTGACTATCTTTAGCACTGTGAACTTAGATAAAATGGTGAGAAGGGGAAGTTGCCTAGAATTAAAGCTTTCAAAATGCTTCTTCACATCACCTTGGCACCATTATGGCCTATTTAAACCATGGAAATTATGTGTATCACTGAAATGTATCTATTTTTCTTCTTTACTGTCAATATGTATTGTAAATGTATTTAAGTAAGTAAATGTCAGAATTATAGAAATGTTTATACTTTTTCATTCTTTTCTGTTTTCCTCTTGGCAGTCTAACAGGTGTGGTCTCTCCACATTTACAACATTCCTGCTTTTTTCTTAAGAGTCCCAAGAGACTATAGTGGAGTCTGTGTCTAACCACACCTAAACAAGTGATAGATTAAAAGACAAATATTATCAGTTGTTTGGATACCTTGTTTACCCTTGCCAAAACTAACTGATTAAATGGCTACGTATTTAAGAGAAAAAAAGAGGTAAAGTTAAAACAAAGTTAAGAGAGTAATAAAGGACTCATTTTTCATTTCCAAACATTGGTCTATATAGATAGGCAATGTTGAATGTGTCAAAAGATTATGCCTATGTAACATCTTTCAAATGCTAATCAAGGGATTATATGCATATTCTATTATTTGTATGTTCAGGAGGCAAAGGATATTGTCTACACATTATGCTTTTGTCAATGTCATTAAAAGTAATCTCTTCCTTGGGGCGCCTGGGTGGCTCAGTCGGTTAAGCGTCCGACTTCAGCTCAGGTCACGATCTCGCGGTCCGTGAGTTCGAGCCCCGTGTCGGGCTCTGGGCTGATGGCTCAGAGCCTGGAGCCTGCTTCCGATTCTGTGTCTCCCTCTCTCTCTGCCCCTCCCCCGTTCATGCTCTGTCTCTCTCTGTCTCAAAAATAAATAAACGTTAAAAAAAATTTTAAAAAAAAGTAATCTCTTCCTATTCACTTAACATGACTACTAATTTCAGGTAGTTAGATAATAACTATTGTATCCTATATGAAACTCTTGTATAAAAGATACACAGATTTTAAAGTGTATGAGTAAGAGTAACTTTACAGTGGAGAAACCTGGTAGACAACCCCTTAACCAAGTAAAAAGTCATTTTGATAGCACCTCCACAGGGTGTGACGACACGAGCACATCATGTCTGTGGTATTCTTCCCCAAACTCTGCAACTTCAGTCTATTCATGAGAAAACATCAGGCAAACCTAAACTGAAGGACATTCTACAAAATACTTGATCTCTACTCCTCAGAAGTATCAAGATCATGAAAGACAAGGAAAGAGCAAGAGACAGTCACAGATCAGAACAGACTAAGAACACATGATGCCTAAATGCAATGTGGTATCCTTTGTACCCAGAAAAATAACATTACCAGAAGAACTGTGGAAATTTAAATGAAGGCTATAGTTTGGTTTGTAATAACATACCAACATTCATTTCTTAGTTTTTTGTTTTTTTTTTATAAATGTACTGAAGAAATATAAGAAGTTAACAAAAGGAAACTGGGTGAAGGGTATACAGAAACATTCTGTGCTATCCTTGCAACTCTTCTATAAAGCTAAAATTATTTTGAAAGAAAAAGTTTATCTAAAAATGAACTTGTAACTCTGAGAGCTTATTTATAAGTTTGTTAATTCAACATACTTAAATAAAATAGAGCAGAGCAAGAAGTTCCATTCTGGTATATAGCTATATCTAAAGATCGTTATCTATATTTATATCTGTATCTGCATCTAAATATAGAGATAGGCACACACAAATACTCACACATACACATAAGCACACATACACATAAGCACACATACACATTAGCTTTCTCAGTAAGGATAAGATGACAGGGATGAGAAGTGTATTCTGGTTTACTGTAGACAATAAGATGCACAGAAACTATCAAGTCCCAATGAAATCTGGGATTTGTTTAATATTCATATCTCTTTCTCTCCTAAGCCCATTAGCTCACTTCTCCATAATGCATCAGTTCATAGTGACATCTATAAAAGTGTTTCTTGCCAGTTTGTTCCTTCTAAAATTCTTACTCCTTTTCCCATCTGGCTTTGCAAATACATAAAATATCTGTGTTGCATCACATTATTTAAAGCAGCCTCCAATGATATACAGTGACTTCAAGCGTGGCTTAACGGTTCCAATATCTGATGCAAATGGCTTCTTTAATACTCCTCAGATCAAGCCACCCAACTTTGGGCCTAACTGTTGTTTATCATCATCTGTGTAGCAGTCTGCTCTACTTTTCTTCCGTCTGTTCAGGCTTAGGCAAGCTTACTGTTGAGCAATTGCATTCCTTACTATTGCCAAAACAGGTTTTATTTTATGTAATTTTACACAGCCAAACTGCTCCCCTGACAGTAGCCACCCTGCTAGATGCAAGCTCATCAAGCTCACTGGTAATAGCATCCGAGGAAATATAGTCAAGAATCATTTAAGTGTTGACGTCAGGAAACAAAGAAACAAACTTTCAGGGTATATGTTTCTGATTGTTTACCATCCAGGACTGGATGACCAATTCAAAAAAGTAGAGGTATCTTTTGATCTTCTATGATATTTATTCAGTGAAATTTAAAATGCCATTAAGTAAGTGATCTTGACCATAAGTGCCATACATCTACCTATGCTTTGGGACTATGAAATTGTAATGTTTTTTAAGAAGACATACAAATCTCTTGATAAATATCAAGTTGAGTCTGTGTGTGTGTGTGTGTGTGTGCGCGCGCGCGCGCGCGCGCGAGCGCGCACACACACGTGCACGAGCACCCCTCTCTCTTTTTGGACAGAGGATGGAAGTGACTGCTCACTTTTTGCATTACACTTTGAAACTTTCAAAATGATTTGGTAATATGTATATAGGCATACAAAGAATTTGGGAATAAAATATTTTCATAATTTAGCAAATGACTAGCAGCTCTGAGAGAACATATTGATGTATAGATACTCTGTTGTACTAATGATATTTAAAGGAAGAAATATGGAATAATCTCACTTTCTTCTCTGAGACAGGGAAGGAGACTCCACTTTATTCATATTTTTTCTTTAACAAGATGTAGTAATAAGTGTGAGATCAGAAAAAATATAGTGTTGTCATCTGTAAAATATTATTCTTTCCCTTTGTCTACATCATATCTGAAAATAATCATGCTGTACATGTCATTTGTTTTGTATTTTGTCTCACATTTATACTTAAATTCTCATATAAGAGATTTTATACTTAGAATCTCATTTTATGTTGATAATAAAAATATAATTCAGACAAATAAACCAATGATAACATAAATTTCATCAAAATGAACATATGATACTTTATATATGACTCAATAACTTTCTGGGAGAACACAGAAATATTTCCATGGGCACAGATTCTCAATCTTAGGGTAAACGCTCATGTAACTGGAAGGCAGAATAAGAAATACAGCAGGGATGTTCTTGTGGAAGAGAATGTCCCAGCAGTGTGTGCTCTTACTGAGTTGGCCTATCTTACCCAAAGGAAGTGAGCTAAAATGGGAATGGTGTACCCAATACATTATTCATTAACAGGGAGCACTTCCTCTCCATCTATGCCAAAAGCAGAACCAACCAATCTGCCTGCCATTCTTTGCTATGCCTTTAGAAGGAAACAGAAGCAAAGTACTCATCAGTCCTATAAAGAAATCATATAAAAGATTTCTTTAAGGACATAATGTAAAGCAATTGGGGAATTAGCATTATATAAAAGAAGCTTAATATGGATAATTTTGTGATGCAGAGATCACATTAGAGTATGAAAGTGAATACTTTTATTATACTATTGGTCCATGTGGCACACAGATGGCTAGAGTCCAACAATGTTTTAAGCTCACATTGGAGTAAGAAAACGAATATTTCTATTATACTATTTATTATTGATTAATACAACAGAGATAGCTAGTGTTCACCAAAATGATGCTCCCCTTCCATATGGAAGATTCAGTATTATGAGCCACTGACTCACCTAGGAACTACATTTCCCTGATTCCCCTTTAATGTAACAACCAAATACCTAGTTCTCACCAGTAGATGTGGGAAAATATGTTTGTCACATTCATGCTAGAATCTTTTAAAAGCAAATGTTAATTTTCCACTGTCTCTTTGTTTTTGACCTAAGAGCCCCAAGGGATGTCAAAATCACAAGACGGAGGGGCTCTTGGTTCCAGAATTACCACATGTAAGAAACTTCCTCCTCACCACGAACATTGATAGAACTATTAAGTTTGTGGGAAATAAATTTTCATCACATCAAAACTAAATTAGGGGTTAGTTGTTCAGCAACTAGCATTATCCCATATTACACAGTTGGTCCATTATCACATGAAAATAGAGAAGTAGAAAGAATATCATCAATAATTATGCTTTACAAAGGCATCAGATTAAGGGAGATACAACAAATAAAAGACTACCTCTCTTAGCCGGGTTTGGGTTTTTATACCTGATATTCTAAGTAGAAGAAAATTAGCAGACCCGAAAAACACTCAAAAAGAATGTTCTTTCTGAGACAGAAAAGATAACCAAACATGAAGTTTTTAAAGGAAATAAATTAGTTACATTAGAAATAATGGTTCCCTATACTATGAAAAATTATATGCCAACAAACTGGACAACCTGGAAGAAATGGACAAATTCCTAAACACCCACACTCTTCCAAAACTCAATCAGGAGGAAATAGAAAGCTTGAACAGACCCATAACCAGCGAAGAAATTGAATCGGTTATCAAAAATCTCCCAACAAATAAGAGTCCAGGACCAGATGGCTTCCCAGGGGAGTTCTACGAGACGTTTAAAGCAGAGATAATACCTATCCTTCTCAAGCTATTCCAGGAAATAGAAAGGGAAGGAAAACTTCCAGACTCATTCTATGAAGCCAGTATCACTTTGATTCCTAAACCAGACAGAGACCCAGTAAAAAAAGAGAACTACAGGCCAATATCCCTGATGAATATGGATGCAAAAATTCTCAATAAGATACTAGCAAATTGAATTCAACAGCATATAAAAAGAATTATTCACCATGATCAAGTGGGATTCATTCCTGGGCTGAAGGGCTGGTTCAACATTCGCAAATCAATCAACGTGATACATCACATTAACAAAAAAAAAGAGAAGAACCATATGATCCTGTCAATCGATGCAGAAAAGGCCTTTGACAAAATCCAGCACCCTTTCTTAATAAAAACCCTTCAGAAAGTCGGGATAGAAGGAACATACTTAAACATCATAAAAGCCATTTATGAAAAGCCCACAGCTAACATCATCCTCAATGGGGAAAAACTGAGAGCTTTTTCCCTGAGATCAGGAACACGACAGGGATGCCCACTCTCACCGCTGTTGTTTAATATAGTGTTGGAAGTTCTAGCATCAGCAATCAGACAACAAAAGGAAATCAAAGGCATCAAAATTGGCAAAGATGAAGTCAAGCTTTCGCTTTTTGCAGATGACATGATATTATACCTGGAAAATCCAATAGACTCCACCAAAAGTCTGCTAGAACTGATACATGAATTCAGCAAAGTTGCAGGATACAAAATCAATGTACAGAAATCAGTTGCATTCTTATACACTAACAATGAAGCAACACAAAGACAAATAAAGAAACTGATCCCATTCACAATTGTACCAAGAAGCATAAAATACCTAGGAATAAATCTAACCAAAGATGTAAAAGATCTGTATGGTGAAAACTATAGAAAGCTTATGAAGGAAATTGAAGAAGATATAAAGAAATGGAAAGACATTCCCTGTTCATGGATTGGAAGAATAAATATTGTCAAAATGTCAATACTACCCAAAGCTATCTACACATCCAATGCAATCCCAATCAAAATTGCACCAGCATTCTTCTCGAAGCTAGAACAAGCAATTCTAAAATTTCTATGGAACCACAAAAGGCCCTGAATAGCCAAAGTAATTCTGAAGAAGAAGACCAAAGCAGGAGGCATCACAATCCCAGACTTTAGCCTCTACTACAAAGCTGTCATCATCAAGACAGCATGGTATTGGCACAAAAACAGACACATAGACCAATGGAATAGAATAGAAACCCCAGAACTAGACCCACAAACGTATGGCCAACTCATCTTTGACAAAGCAGGAAAGAACATCCAATGGAAAAAAGACAGTCTCTTTAACAAATGGTGCTGGGAGAACTGGACAGCAACATGCAGAAGGTTGAAACTAGACCACTTTCTCACACCATTCACAAAAATAAACTCAAAATGGATAAAGGACCTGAATGTGAGACAGGGAACCATCAAAACCCTAGAGGAGAAAGCAGGAAAAGACCTCTCTGACCTCAGCCGTAGCAATCTCTTACTCGGCACATCCCCAAAGGCAAGGGAATTAAAAGCAAAAATGAATTACTGGGACCTTATGAAGATAAAAAGCTTCTGTACAGCAAAGGAAACAACCAACAAAACTAAAAGGCAACCAATGGAATGGGAAAAGATATTTGCAAATGACATATTGGACAAAGGGCTAGTATCCAAAATCTATAAAGAGCTCACCAAACTCCACACCTGAAAAACAAATAACCCAGTGAAGAAATGGGCAGAAAACATGAATAGACACTTCTCTAAAGAAGACATCCGGATGGCCAACAGGCACATGAAAAGATGCTCAACGTCGCTCCTTATCAGGGAAATACAAATCAAAACCACACTCAGATATCACCTCACACCAGTCAGAGTGGCCAAAATGAACAAATCAGGAGACTATAGATGCTGGAGAGGATGTGGAGAAACGGGAACCCTCTTGCACTGTTGGTGGGAATGCAAATTGGTGCAGCCGCTCTGGAAAGCAGTGTGGAGGTTCCTCAGAAAATTAAAAATACACCTACCCTATGACCCAGCAATAGCACTGCTAGGAATTTACCCAAGGGATACAGGAGTACTGATGCATAGGGGCACTTGTACCCCAATGTTTATAGCAGCACTCTCAACAATAGCCAAATTATGGAAAGAGCCTAAATGTCCATCAACTGATGAATGGATAAAAAAATTGTGGTTTATATACACAATGGAATACTATGTAGCAATGAGAAAGAATGAAATATGGCCTTTTGTAGCAACGTGAAAGGAACTGGAGAGTGTGATGCTAAGTGAAATAAGCCATACAGAGAAAGACAGATACCATATGGTTTCACTCTTATGTGGATCCTCAGAAACTTAACAGAAACCCATGGGGGAGGGGAAGGAAAAAAAAAAAAAGAGGTTAGAGTGGGAGAGAGCCAAAGCATAAGAGACTGCTAAAAACTGAGAACGAACTGAGGGTTGATGGGGGGTGGGAGGGAGGGGAGGGTGGGTGATGGGTATTGAGGAGGGCACCTTTTGGGATGAGCACTGGGTGTTGTATGGAAACTAATTTGACAATAAATTTCATATATTGGAAAAAAAAAAGAAATAATGGTTCCCTACTCATTAGAAAATTTTCTAAAGACAAAGATAATAGAGAAAAATTACAGAAGAAAAACCAAACCTACAGTGATTTGCCTATATGTGCATCCCTACAGATTTCACTCCCTACACTCATATATTTCCAAGGCTGAGAGAGGTGTGCAATGTAAAAGGGCAGGGAATCATTCACACTCCTCTTAAATTCTCTCAATCTTAGTCAAAGACACCGTACTTCTCTGTTAAAGTATCAGTTCATCAGTGAAGCATTCCTAATTTCTCCATATGTTCCCTCCCCCTGTCCACTTTGGGCTCTTTTGGCATCCACAGAACTTTGTGTAAGCCTCCATTCAGCACTAATGAATTATGGGTGGGCTGTTTCTCTAGGAGTGCTCTCTCACCCAGCAGTACTGTCACCCAGCAGCTTGAGGACAGAGGCCTTGTCTTATTCTTCTCTGTATCCCCAAGAGTCATTTATTCATCAAATATTTATGGAGAATTTATATTGTGCCAGACTCTATGATAGGTACTGAAGACAAAGACCCTATGCTAGGTACTAAAGATAGAATGGTGAACAAGACCAATAAGGTTTCTGGAGATTACATTCTATAAGAAAGAAAAGAGAAGAGAAGAGAAGAGAAGAGAAGAGAAGAGAAGAGAAGAGAAGAGAAGAGAAGAGAAGAGAAGAGAAGAGAAGAAGAAGAGGGACGGGGAGGAGAGGAGAGAAAATAAAGCGAATTGGGGGAGAGGGAGGAAGTGAAGAGGGGAGGGGAGGGTGGAAGAAGGAAGGCAGACATTGAATTATCTCAAGTAATAATAATTTCTATGGTAAAAAAGAGGCAGGAATAGGGAATGACAGAGAAGGGCCTTCTTTAGGTATAACAATCAAGGAAAGTTACTCTGAGGACAATTAAAAGATGAGACTTAAAAAAAAAAAAAAAGAAATAGCTACCTATGCAAAAAAGATGGGTGGGCATCTCAGAAGAAACAGTATGTACATACGCTCTGAATCAGAAAAGACTTGGAGTATTTACATAATAGGCTAATGAGTGTGAATGTAGTGAGTAAAGGAAGCATAGCCTGGCATAAGCTGGGGAGGTAGACAGTCTTCGAAACTTGGATTTTATTCTAAGTAAAAGAGAAAACCATTTTTGTGCTATAAGCAAGAAAGTGACATTACCTAACCTGAATTTTGAGAAGAGCACTTTTGTGCAGGGAATGGACCGGTATGAGGGAACAACTTAGGTTATTTAAATGAACCCAATGAGAGATGTGAAGAATTGGACTCTGATGAAGGCAAAAGATATGGAGAGAAGGTGGCAGACCCAATATGTATTTTAGCTCTTAACTTCACAGAATGTACTCAGAGCTTAAATGTAAGCATTGACAGAGAAATTAAGGAATACAGGATGACTCTCGGGCTTGAGAAACTGTGAAGATGGAGACAATGTGTTGGCATGGTGGAAGGTACAGATGGGTGGTTGAGAATGGTGGAGTAAGAAGAAGTCAAGATTTCCATTATAAGGACCTGACCAATATACAAGATCTACAAGAGCAGATGCCAAGAAATACATAGGCTAGTCTGGAGCAGAGAGGAAATCTGAGTGGAGTGGAACATTTGGGGTAACCAGCATAAGGTATAATTAAATCTATGAGAATTACTCAGAAATAGAGCATATGAAGAGAATTCAGTACCTTTCAATGTACTTCCTGTACACTTGTTGAATAAGGACAAGAATCCTGACCTAATTTCCAGTGCTCATGAGTATAGAGTGCCTCTACACCCTGCCTACTGCACCAAATTCCACCACCCTTCTTTTTCAATGCCAATTGGCTATTCCTGCCTAACTGCCCAGATATTCCATCCATTCAGCTCAAATTTCTCATACCACATCCTAAGGAGACCCTGTAGAACACGCAGCTTTATTCCCTACTGCCAGAATTCCTATCCTTCATATTTTGATCTGTCTTGCTGATAGTGGGTTTTTTACTCTGATAACATAAACAAAAAAATATATGTCCAGATGGTTCCCAACACTAAGGGAGATGGTGAGATCCATTAGCAAGTATGTATAAGGAAAGAAAAAATAATAATAATAAAGAAAAACAGAGTCTAGAATAGCCTGAGCATTAGTATGTGCTTGGATATTTAGGGAAAAAAACCTTTATAAGTAGAAAACATGATTGAATATACCTCAAAAACTTCTGTACATATTCCATTAGGAAAAAGTCACATTGCATATTTCTTAAACAATTATGTGACTCTGTGTTTTTTTTTAATTAAAGATTTTCAGATCTTAAAGGTTAGACTCTACTTCCCAAACATACTACGTATTTAAAGAAACAAAATATGATGTATGAGTTATTTAATATAAAAGAACATATTATTCTTTACTGGCATTATAGTTCTTGTTAAAAACTTCACTGTAAGTGATCTGAATTTTTGAACATTAGCTTTACCTCATTACCATAAAATCATGATCTTTTAAAGGCAGTTGAGAGTACAGCTAACCTTAAGAAAAAGATGTCATCATTTTCTGATTGATTATCTCTGCTTTCAAGAGCCAGTCACCCAGAACTTGTGTTTCTAATAAAATGTGATTTTTTTTTTCAGAAATGGGATCAGATCTGTATTTTCTTGGCTTTCTGAATACAAAACAGACTTTGTGGGATGCATGTCTAATGAGTCATCCTTGTTTTTCATGAAAAACATGATTTTCCAGTACTGTAGCATTTTGCTCTTTACTGATGCATTTGCATAAAATGAATATATTACAACTTGGATGTTGTGATTTAGTTAATTATGACAGTCACACTGATGCCTTGGTGATTTCATGAATCTGGAATGAACCTGAGTTTTTTTTAGGGGTCTTACCTCTAATATAAAAAAAAATCCTGTAGAGCAAAACTCTTAATTGTATTTGATTATCTTAATAGTCTCTGAGTCTTAGAATGGACACATATTTACCATGAATAAAAAAAAAAGTACAAGGTCTTTTACCATGAATAAAAAAAAAAGTACAACCATGATTTAATACTTATTCACTGGTTTTCACTTTAAGAAAGCTTCAAATTAGTTATCAATTCACAATTTCAGTGTTTTTATACCAGATATGTACATAGGCACATACAAAGTAAGAAGTTCTGTCACTGACACAGTTGCTAAAATCATCAATATGCTCAGAATATCTCCACAAGCTCCAACTGCCTCTGTGCTTACACTCATTCACTTATTCATTCCATTCTTGAGTAGCGACTATGTTCTAGGCACTGCCTTATGGATTGAGGATACAATAAAGATAAGGCAGCTAAAATAGTTGCTCTCATGCCTCTTCTAGTGGAATAGACCAAAAAAAATTCAATAAATTAACTAATAATTACTTTCATAAATATTTGAAATAACTGGAATCCTGTGATACAGTGACCGAGCATAATGGCAACCAATATTGCCTTAGCACTCCCCTCAGTTTAACCAAACTTTAGACAGGTTTTTTTCCAGACTACAGACCCCTGAATTCCCTTTTCTTAGAGGATTTACTTTAGAAAATTTGCAATTGCCAATATTTCCCTGACTCCTTTACATGTAAATCTTCTCCTAGCTTCTGACCAGTTTTACAATGCAGGAATGTCTTTATCAAGGACTTGGACCATCCCTATGAAATACAATCATCAAGAAAGAAAGATAGGACCCCTTTCTTCCAGTCTCTTTGGGAAGGTAGGAGCCTAACTTCACCACTTATTGAACACAGCTGGCCTAACTGGCAATCTCACTGTTAATGTCTCCAGTAGTTTTCTACTACCTGAATCAGCACTTAAATACTCTCCTGCTTTTTGTTTTAGTGGGGTTGAGTTAAATATCCCTCCTTTACTGCAATAGACTTGAGCGAGTCTTTCTTGTCCGTTTAACTTGTCATTGCAGTTTTTCGCTGACAATAAAGGGAAACTCCATCATCTACTTTAAGTAGAGTGAAGGAAAAGTGCCCATAAAAGAGATGGCATTTAAGCTCTAATCTAAGTAATGAAAAGTAGCCACATTGTGTAAGACCAGAGATGATCACTTCAGGTAGATGGAGTAGGGGGCATCAAAACTCTAAAGCTGGAAAGAGCTTGCCATGTTCACAGAAGACCAGGGTGACAATGACATGGGGATGAGGGGACGGTGGGGGGGAGACTGATGGGCACACAGAGACCACATCATGCTGCACATTGTAAGCCAAGGTTGAGAGTTTATATTTTATTGCAGGAGTACTGGGAAACCATTGAAAAGTTTTCAAAAAAAGGAAAAATATGACCTGCTTTAGGTTAAAAAAAAAAAAGTGCACCAGTTCTAAGGAAGATAAACTGGACAGGGTTAAGAGTGGTCCACAGTTATGGAGTCAGCCTTTCAATCTCACTTTGGAAAAAGTGTTTTCAAAGAATCCAGATCTGAGGAGTCTAGATTAGGTTCCTGGGAGTTTAGAGAATTGGGAATAAATGTAAGATTTGAATTTCTCCCTGAAGAAAATTCACTTTGCATTTGGTCTTCTAAGATAAAACTACAGAGAACTTAATTAAAATTAAAGTTTCTCTGACTGTATTAAACCAAATACAATGATAAACTTTTCCAGTTATTATCTAGAGCACTAAACAGGAGTTAACTCAAATGACTCTCAGTATTGATGGGGTTCTACTGGAACATTTATGGACCTGACTCACAAAATTGTGCCTGGCATGAGAATCAGACACTCTGTTTTGTTTCCAATTTCCCCCTAAACTTTATCACTAACCTACAGCTAACAAAAAATGAAGGGGGCGGTGTTGTTAGCAGGATAGATCTACATAACTTATTCATGAATTTGAAAACTGTAGATAGCCATCCAGCTAACACTTAAACTGAGTTAAACCTATGGTCCACATTACCTCATACTGCCTTTCACAGTCTCACTCAAAACAATTTGCAAAGGGCAAGTTTTCCTCTATAACAACAACTCTAAAATTTAAGCCTGAATTTGACCATCCTAATTTCTCTAGCTAGGATAAAAAGCCATAATTGCTTACACTAGGCATATAATGAATGTCAAATGATTAAATGAATGAGTAAAATAAACAATACCCTCCAGATACTGTGAGTGAGAACATCCAGATCCTCTACAATTAGAAATTGTGAACCAACATCTAAACAAGGTTTTGCAGAAGTAGCCCACCCCAAAAGATGTTTTAATTAAACATTAATTATCCACTGCAGGTTCAGCAATTTTTTTCTGCAAAGGGCCAGATAGTAAATATTAAACTTTGCCAACCATATGGTGTCTGCTGCAACTACTCAACGCTGCCATAAATGACTGTATCCCAATAAAACTTTATTTATGGACACTGAAATCTAAACTTCATATAACTTTCACATGCTGTGAAATATGTCATGTCTTCTTTTGATTTTTTTTCAACCATTTAAAAGTATAAAAACAATTTTTGGCTTGCAGGCTGTACAAAGCAGGTTTCTGACTAGATTTAGTGTGGACCATAGTTTGCCGACCCCTAGTCTCCTGCATATCAGGCATGGGAGAGACCAAGGTGAGGAAGATAGCTTTGTAAAGGTGTTCATGATGAGACTAGGTACTCACCAAAACCAGTGAGTAAGGATTACATTTAGGTAGACCAGTCAGATATAACCTCAAAATGTTTGCATTAAGTTCATTCTTGTCTTTCATGAGGTTATGAAATTCTTGATGACTAACAAGGAGAAGTTGGAGAATAATCATTTCAGTGTATTTAAGGGCTGTTATGGGGAAAACATTATAAAATAAATCCATTTTTATATAAGAATGATGTAGAGTGAAGGAAAAGCTTAAGTCTTCAGGCAGTTCCATTTGTGAATGAAACCATTCTACCATCTGTTCAACTCCTTTGGCTCTGGCATCATGCTCATCAGAAACTCTGGTTTCCAATTCAGTTTCCCAGGTACTTTACAAAGGTACTGCTCTAAGTAGCAGATATAATTATTTCTACCATTAGAAATAAAGTTCCTCCCTATAAATGCATAAACTGGTAAGCTTAGTTTCAATCAATTCCCCAGAGTCCAAGGTACAAAAATAACTTTTGAACATGGAATACAGAGAACTAGATCCTGGCCCCTTACTGAGCCCACCAAAGTAGTGGTGTCCCTTGAGGCCCTGCCTACACAGCAGGCACATAGCTCTTAACTGCCAAGTTCTCAGTCAAGCATTATGTTTCTCTCCTGTAAAACTTTCTCTTAAACACTTTATGAATCTATTTATATTTATTTTTCATTTTACTGTGAATATTTCAGTATGTGTCTCTATAAGGACTCTTTTTAAACATAAACACGGTGCTCTTATGTTTAAAATAAATTAATTCCACAATATCAATGAATAGCCAGCTGGTGTTTAATTTTCAGCCTCATAAGTATTTTAAACTTATACTTTTCTATTTTATTTAGTGTATATATCTCTTTTAATTATTCCATATCTGCATATATTTATAGAGAGGCAAATGATTTATTTCTATTGTAGAAAATAGAGCTTTTTAAAATTCAGTGTAATGCTCATCTTTCCATCCTCAATAACAGCCTTTCTCATAGTAAACAGGCTGCTGACTGAGAATTAAAAGATCAGGTTTGGGGTCTTTCACTGCCACTTAATATATGAGATTAGGATATCACCAAAACTTCTCTGTGACACATTTCTTCACCCCATGAAATGAAGAGGTTGAATAAGCGGATGCTCTCAAAAATCCCATTCCACACCAAAGTTCTTGGGCTATACAATTCTGTAAGAGCACTTTGTCTATACCATTTATAAATATTCAGATAGGTGACACTCTCAAGTCTAGGATTTCATCTATTGAAGAGTGACAAATTGTATCCTCAATCTTTAAATGGAAAGAATTATGTTCATTTGACAATTTAAGTAATTCACATAGACCACATATCTTTTCTAATATATTGGATGATTCTTCTTACTCGTTTGTTTAGACAGCACAGAAAGAGCTAATCTAACCAAAACATCAATGTTAATGGTTAAAATAATTGGATCTTTTCCTAAAAACTAAAGAGTCTTTCAGCATGAGAAAACAAAAACAAAATTAGTATTGGACAATATGCATTTTTAAGTCCTTCCTTTCTTTGAACTTTAGTAAGCTAAATAAATAGCAGCCAATTGTATAAACAAGAACAAGATATATGATGCAGCTTTACAAGAAACTGTATTTTCTGCATGTATATTTAATATAGAAACCTCAACTTGAAGTTTCTCTTTTATAGTTTAATATATTTCTCTACCACATTCTTCTTAGAAGGTAAAGAAAATTCTCTTTTAAATGTTAAGATCAATGATAGCCCAAAGGCTTCAAGAAATCAATGTTCCAGTGATAATTAAAGGTTACAATTTAAAGGAAGACTCACAATATAATAAGTTGAAATCCAATAATGAAGGCATAAGAAGTGGTCTAGATTATCAAAGCTAACATTTATAAATGTAACTAATAAAAAAACTTTCTAAACAGCTTCTTCAGACGTTAAAAATTTTATTATAATTTAACATTAGATATGAAGCCCATAAGTCTGCTCCAATTACTAACTGAATTACACAATTACTTAAAAGTGATTTTAGCCAACTGTCCATGCCTATCTCTGTGTTTCATATAGAATTAAAGAATCTGATCTTACTCCCTTGTAAAAGATGTATTTTTTTCTTCTTTTAACACAGTTCTTAAGTTTAGAAAATAAGTGCTATAGAAATTTGACAAAAAAGTAATTTGGTAAATTTGGTACAACATAAGCAAGACTAAGGAAACACTCTAAATATAGATAGATGATATGGATATAGATAGATATAGACATAGATGATGATATAGATATAGACAGATATAGACAGAGACGGAGACGGAGACAGAGACAGAGACAGAGACAGAGATAGAGATAGAGATAGATACAGATGCAGATAGAGATAGATACAGATGCAGATAGAGATAGATATATAGACACACATGTTTGTGGAAAGGAATTCATTCCCTCCTACACTAAAGAAGGCTGGATGGTGGTAGACTGGCTATATTCTCCATCAATCTATACAAAAATATCTTCTTCAATGCCCTGCTACAACTACATCTGGGGAAATGTTTATGATACAAAAATGTGGCGATCAGAGACAATTTAAGATTAGATGGACAGGGCCAAATGGGCTTCAACAAATGAATACCAAGTTTATAATTCCAGAGTCATGTTGGCAGGGCAAGAATTCAGAGTGAAGTTATTTCATTCAACAGCACAGCTCTCAAGCAAATGAAATGTTAATAAAATGATGAAGTTCAAAAATGTTCTGAGACTTATTGCTCAGCCTCTCAGTAGATGTCATAGTGTCAACCCTATGCACACCTTCTGCCTATTTCCATATTCTCTATCATATTATTCCAACTCTCATCACTACTGCTAAGCATAGGTGACCACAGGGAGGTTGAAACCTAATCCAAAGGAAGTTATTATATGGGTTGATGGTGACTTATATCTTAAAGTGTATACCCTAGTATAAAAACCTGACTAAAAAATCAAGTTTTCTCAGTAATCAAAAAATTGGGATACTGAGGCAGTTAGCAGTAATGGCATAAACCAAAAGATTACATCCAGTGATACCATGCAATAGATAATGCATAGCAGCAGATGATGCCATGCAGTAGATTCTGCCCTGAATGAACTAGGACAATCCAGAGCCATAAGAAAGATAGAGTTCTTTGAAGTCCATGTAGAACACTAGTCCCTGGAGTTGCTCCTCTTCTGATGATTTCACTTAAACAGCTAGAGTGTCTGTTCCCAGCAATTATATAAAACTGACACCCACCAAAACTGTCCCACTCAAGGTCACCATTATCTCTAGCTTGAAAAATCCAATAATTGCTCTATCTTTATTTTGCTTAATCCATCAATAGGTTTGATCACTCCTTTCTCTTGCAAATATTTCCTTCACTTGTCTTCCAAGACACTACATTTTTTTGGCTGTCCTCCTTTCTTGTAGTAAGTTTCTTCTCAGTCTACATTACCAGTCTCTCTGGCTTTTTAACAAGAAATTCCCAAGGTTGGATCCTACACCCACTCACTTGGTGATCTCACCTAATGTCATGGCTTCAAGTAGCATCTATTGGCTCAAAACTCCCCAAATTATACCTTCTGCCCATTTCCCTTGAATCCCAGACCCTTATTTTCAAATGCCTACTTGGTATTTATACAAATATACATCTAAAAATCATATCATAATATTCAAAATTAATTCTCAAGTATCCACCTGAAACATGCTGCAGTGGCATTCTTCCCCTTCCAGTAAGTGGAAACTTCTTTCTTTCAGTTGTTCATACCAAAAACTATGGCACCATTCTCTTTTTTTTTAATGTTTATTTATTTTTGAGAGAGAGAGGCAGAGAGAGAGGGAGACAGAGAATCTGAAGTGGGTTCTGCACTGACAGCAGAGTCTGATGAGGGGTTCACACTCATGAACCACGAGATCATGACCTGAGCTGAAGTCAGATGCTCAACCAATTGAGCCACCCAGGTGCCCCATAAAAACTATGGCATCATTCTTGACTCCTTCTCTTGACTCCACATCTTCAGTCCATCATAGAATTGTGACTTAATCTCCAAATACATAACCAAAACCTGATCACATTTCACTACATTCAAACGATCACTTTGATCCAAGTGATGTGTCTCAGTGCACCAGTTTCTGAACCGGTCTCTGCGTTTCTGCCATTGCCCACAACATTATATCCTCAACACAAGCAGCCAGAGTATTATTTTAAACAAAGTTTGGTCGTATCATTTCTCTACTCTAAACCCTCTAATGTTCTCCTATCTTATTCAGAGTAAAAGCCAAAGTCCTTATAATTATGCCAAAGGCTCTGTACACTCTGGTCCTTCCATCATTTATCTCCCTGACTCACTCTATTTCAACCACATTGCCTCTTTGGTCTTCCTTGAATACACTATTTACACTCATGTCTCAAAATCTTTGCATTTGCATTTGATTTTCCCTGTATATGAAATACTTGCCCCTGTATATCTACATGGCTGGCTCTCTCGCCTTCTTCAAGTCTTTGCTTCAGGTTACATTATTAGTGAGGACTCTCCAAAATAAACTGTTTAAAAATTTACCCATCATCTTACGGTTCCCCATCTTTCTTCTCAATTTTAATTTCTTTAACTTATCACTTATTTATTTTTATTTATCTGTCTCCACTCCCTATAGTATCAGGTCCAAAGGGCAGGGATTATTTTTCCTCTTGCTCATGTAATTCTGTACAAAGAACATACTTAACACATAGTAGGAACTCTATAAGCTTAATGGGCCTATTCCAAGCTCTGAGGGACACTCTATACCATACATACTACTTATTTTAATTTCCCATAGTCCATATTTTCCTTTTAGATAGATTATTGGTCCTTAGACTACATACAGTGGCTAAAACATAAAAATATGCAAATGCTTTTCTGGTTACCAATCCATTTGTTCTATTCCTAAAGGTATTGCCAAGTATACACTGGACAATTCTTGACTCCAAATCTCTACTTTGACCCTGTGCAGAAAAGAGCTAACATGGGCCTGAGACTGTGATCTTTCTAGGGGACTGCTTGCAAGGTTGATTCTCAACTGGCATCTGAGAACTTAGATATTGAGATTTCACCACACTGATAAGAGTGACTCACTGTGCCTAACTGATTGTGACAATAATATGCTTTATGCTAAACACCTGCCTTCCTTCTAGCAGTCTGAAATGCCAGGCAAGGGCTAAGTGACCAATCCTCAATTAGAAAAAAACTCTGGAAACTGAGTTTAATGAACTTCCCATTTCACATGTGTTGTCACAACTCATTCCTGGGACAATTAAGCACATACTGTGTGACTCCATTAAGGAGGACTCTGGAATCTTGTACCTGGTTTTCTCCACATTTTCCCCCATGCACCTTTTCCCTTTGCTAATTATGCATTATATTATTTTAATGTAAACAATAATAGCAGTGAGTAGAACTATATACTGAGTCCTGTGACCCCTCTTAGCAAATCATCAAACCTTGGGGGAGGGTGTCTTCGGAGCCTCCGATCTGGGCACTCATAGAACTCTTACTGAATGCCTTATATATGCTGAACATTGTGCTTCAACCCTAGTGACCTGAGATAGAGCATAAATGAGCTTGTGGGCTTTATTTACTTATTGTTTTGCTCTAAAAACATGTTTTTCTTTTTTTTTTTAACTGAAACAGCCTATATCCTGCTCTAGGATTCCTTCTCCAGAGGCATCCCTTTATCAAGAAGCATTTCCAGGCACAGACACATGACAGAAATAGTGAAGAAAGAAACCCTGTGGAAAAGAAAGATCCACAATAGCAACTGGGTTCCAGTGCCAGCTCCAATAATTTCATTACAGTTTTCCAAAATGAACAAGTGAGAGGCCCTGACACAGACTAATGTGTGCCCTGTATAAGCTGTACTCCTGGAAAGCTAAAGGAAACCCTACTAACTCTTTCCAGTTTGGGATCACAGGGCTTTTTTTTTTTTAAGACATGGAGTAAGGCGGTATCTTATCAAAGCTTCAATGCTGATTTTTAGAATCTGCCATTAAATCTAGTATTTGAACTTGAAACACTCAACTATACAGTCTCATGAAGAAAGCTTATTTATATGGAACATTTCCTATGAAAAACACAATAGTAAATGTAAAAATATTATCTTTTATAGTAAATATAATAGTAGATGTGCTTTTGGTAGGAAGAAGTCTGCCACTTATACTAGACATAACCTCTTAAAATCTCATTTCTTTCTTTACTTGAGAAAGACTATTTTTCTTTTGTACAAAATCCTGACTTGTGTATCACATGCATTCTTGTTCAAGTCTAATCATTGTTCTTCAAGAAAAATATTTTTAAAAGACCACCTAGTCGAAGGAAGATGGCGGCGTAGGAGGATGCAGGGCTCACCGCGTCCTGCTGGCCACTTAGATTCCACCCACATCTGCCTAAACAACCCAGAAAACCGCCAGAAGACTAGGAGAATGGAGTCTCCGGAGCCAAGCACAGACAAGAGGCCCACGGAAAAGGGTAGGAAGGGCGGAGAGGCAGTGTGCGCTACACGGACTGGACTGGCGGGAGGGAGCCAGGGAGGTGGAGGGGCAGCCAGCCCACCTGGCAAGGCAGACCCCCAAGTCTGCTTTGCAAAAGCAGAGGGGCTGGACAGAGTGTGTTCTGACAGCCAGTGGAACTTAACACCTGGAATGTCATAAGTCACCACCTCTGCTCCAAGAGCCGGAGGGCTAGAGGACAATGGGAGGGAGAGTTGTTGAGCCCTGGAGGTCAGAGCTCGGCTTGGCAGGGAACAAAGGTGCTCACCAGCGACATCTCCCTTGCCCATCCCTCAGCCAAAATCCCAAAGGGAATCAGTTCCTGTCAGGAAACTTGCTTGCACCGCGCAAACACCCAATGCTGTGCTTCTGTGGATCCATCTGTCCAATGAGTCTGCCTCCATCCTGGTGCCACAAGGCCCTCCCGAAGTGAACCACCAAAGGAAAAGCAAGCTGAGTCTGTCTCTCCCGCCCCCGTGCACCTTGCAGATCCACCACGGCTAATAGGCCAGATCCCATCGAAACAGCACAAGCCTGGCAGTGTGTAAGTAGACCAGACAGGGGCCATACCACTCCACAGTGAGTCCTGTCCCGGGAGAGGGGAAGAGAAGGTACACACCAGTCTGACTGTGGCCCCAGCGGTGGGCTGGGGGCAGATATCGGGCCTGACTGTGGCCCGCCCACCAACACAAGTTACTCTGGACAGCACAGGGGAAGAGCCCTGCAGTTCCACATCACTCCAGGGAATATGCAAAATGACGAAATGGAAGAATTCTCCTCAAAAGAAACTCCAGGAAGTAGCGACAGCTAATGAACTGATCAAAAACGATTTAAGCAATGTAACAGAAAATGAATTTAAAATAATAGTCACAAAAATAATCGCTGGGCTTGAAAAAAGTATAGAGGATAGCAGAGAATCTATTACTACAGAGATCAAGGGACTAAGAAACGGTCAGGAGGAGTGAAAAAATGCTATAAATGAGGTGCAAAATAAAATGGAGGCGACCAGAGCTTGGATTGAAGAGGCAGAGGAAAGAATAGGTGAATTAGAAGATAAAATTATGGAAAGAGAGGAAGCTGAGAAAAAGAGAGATAAAAAAAATCCAGGAGTATGAGGAGAGAATTAGAGAACTAAGAGACACAATTAAACGTAATAATATATGCAGAATTGGGATCCCAGAGGAGGAAGAGAGAAGGAAAGATGCTGAAGGTGTACTTGAAGAAATCATCACTGAGAACTTCCCTGATCTGGGTAAGGAAAAAGCACTGAAATCCAAGAGGCACAGAGAACTCCCTTCAGACATAACTTGAATCAATCTTCTGCATGACATTTCATAGTGAAACTGGCAAAATACAAGGATAAAGAGAAAATTCTGAAAGCAGCTAGGGATAAACATGCTCTAACATATAAGGGGAGACCAATAAGACTAGTGACGGATCTATCTACTGAAACTTGGCAGCACAGAAAGGAATAGCAGGAAATCTTCAATGTGATGAACAGAAAAAATATGCAGCCGAGAATCCTTTATCCAGCAAGTCTGTCATTTAGAATAGAAGGAGAGATCAAGGTATTCCCAAATAAACAAAAACTGAAGGAATTCATCACCACTAAACCAGCCCTACAAGAGATCCTAAGGGGGATCCTGTGAGACAAAGTACCAGAGACATCACTACAAGCATGAAGCCTACAGACATCACAATGACTCTAAACCCATATCTTTCTATAATAACACTGAATGCAAATGGACTAAATGTTCCAACCAAAAGACATAGGGTATCAGAATGGATAAAAAAAACAAGAACCATCTATTTGCTGTCTACAAGAGACTCATTTTAGACCTGAGGACACCTTCAGAATGAAAGTGAGGGGATGGAGAACTATCTATCATGCTACTGGAACTCAAAAGAAAGCTGGAGTAGCCATACTTATATCAGACAAACTAGACTTTAAATTAAAGGCTGTAACAAGAGATGAAGAAGGGCATTATATAATAATTACAGGGTCTATCCATCAGGAAGAGCTAACAATTATAAATGTCTATGTGCTGAATATGGGCGCCCCCAAATATATAAAACAATCACAAACATAAGCAACCTTATTGATAAGAATGCGGTAATTACAGGGGACTTTAATACTCCACTTACAACAATGAATAGACGATCTAGACACAAGATCAATAAAGAAACAAGGGCCCTGAATGATACATTGGATCAGATGGACTTGACAGATATATTTAGAACTCTGCATCCCAAAACAATAGAATATACTTTCTTCTCGAGTTCACATGCAACATTCTCCAAGATAGATCACATACTGGGTCACAAAACAGCCCTTCATAAGTATACAAGAATTGAATCATACCATGCATACTTTCAGACCACAATGCTATGAAGCTTGAAATCAACCACAGGAAAAAGTCTGGAAAACCTCCAAAAGCATGGAGGTTAAGGGACACTCTACTAAAGAATGAATGGGTCGACCAGGCAATTAGAGAAGAAATTAAGAAATATATGGAAACAAATGAAAATGAAAATACAACAATCCAAACACTTTGGATGCAGTGAAGGCGGTCCTGAGAGGAAAATACATTGCAATCCAGGCCTATCTCAAGAAACAAGAAAAATCCCAAATACAAAATCTAACAGCACACCTAAAGGAAATAGAAGCAGAACAGCAAAGACACCCCAAACCCAGCAGAAGAAGAGAAATAATAAAGATCAGAGCAGAAATAAACAATATAGAATCTAAAAAAACTGTAAAGCAGATCAATGAAACCAAGAGATGGTTTTTTTGAAAAAATAAACAAAATTGATAAACCTCTAGCCAGGCTTCTCCAAAAGAAAAGGGAGATGACCCAAAGAGATAAAATCATGAATGAAAATGGAATTATTACAACCAATCCCTCAGAGATACAAGCAATTATCAAGGAATACTATGAAAAATTATATGCCAACAAACTGGACAACCTAGAAGAAATGGACAAATTCCTAAGCACCCACACACTTCCAAACTCAAACAGGAGGAAATAGAAAGCTTGAACAGACCATAACCAGTGAAGAAATTGAATTGGTTATTAAAAACCTACCAACAAGTAAGAGTCCAGGACCAGATGGCTTCCCAGGGGAATTCTAGCAGACATTTAAAGCAGAAATAATACCTATCCTCCTCCAGCTATTCCAAGAAATAGAAAGGGAAGGAAAACTTCAGACTCATTCTATGAAGCCAGTATTACTTTGATTCCTAAACCAGACAGAGACCCAGTAAAAAAAGAGAACTACAGGCCAATATCCCTGATGAATATGGATGCAAAAATTCTCAATAAGATACTAGCAAATCGAATTCAACAGCATATAAAAAGAATTATTCACCATGATCAAGAAGGATTCATTCCTGGGCTGAAGGGCTGGTTCAACATTTGCAAATCAATCAATGTGATACATCACATTAATAAAAGAAAAGATAAGAACCATATGATCCTGTCAATCGATGCAGAAAAGGCATCTGACAAAATTCAGCAACCTTTCTTAATAAAAACCCTCGAGAAAGTCGGGATAGAAGGAACATACTTAAACATCATAAAAGCCATTTATGAAAAGCCCACAGCTAATATCACCTTCAGTGGGGAAAAACTGAGAGCTTTCTCCCTGAGATCAGGAACATGACAGGGATGCCCAGTCTCACCGCTGTTGTTTAACATAGTGTTGGAAGTTCTAGCATCAGCAATCAGACAACAAAAGGAAATCAAAGGCATCAAAATTGGCAAAGATGAAGTCAAGCTTTCACTTTTTGCAGATGACATGATATTATACATGGAAAATCCGATAGACTCCACCAAAAGTCTGCTAGAACTGATACATGAATTCAGCAAAGTTGCAGGATACAAAATCAATGTACAGAAATCAGTTGCATTCTTATACACTAATAATGAAGCAACAGAAAGACAAATAAAGAAACTGATCTCATTCACAATTGCACCAAGAAGCATAAAATACCTAGGAATAAACCTAACCAAAGATGTAAAAGATCTGTATGGTGAAAACTATAGAAAGCTTATGAAGGAAATTGAAGAAGATATAAAGAAATGGAAAAACATTCCATGCTCATGGATTGGAAGAATAAATATTGTCAAAATGTCAATACTACCCAAAGCTATCTACACATCCAATGCAATCCCAATCAAAATTGCACCAGCATTCTTCTCGAAGCTAGAACAAGCAATTCTAAAATTTCTATGGAACCACAAAAGGCCCTGAATAGCCAAAGTAATTTTGAAGAAGAAGACCAAAGCAGGAGGCATCACAATCCCAGACTTTAGCCTCTACTACAAAGCTGTCATCATCAAGACAGCATGGTATTGGCACAAAAACAGACACATAGACCAATGGAATAGAATAGAGACTCCAGAATTAGATGCACAAATGTATGGCCAACTAATCTTTGACAAAGCAGGAAAGAATATCCAATGGAAAGAAGACAGTCTATTTAACCAATGGCGCTGGGAGAACTGGACAGCAACATGCAGAAGGATGAAACTAGACCACTTTCTTACACCATTCACAAAAACAAACTCAAAATGGATAAAGGACATGAAATGTGAGTAGGAAACCATCAAAACTCTAAAGGAGAAAGCAGGAAAACACCTCTCTGACCTCAGCTGCATCAATTTCTTACTTGACACATCCCAAAGGCAAGGGAATAAAAAGCAAAAATGGACTATTGGGACCTCATGAAGATAAGAAGCTTCTGCACAGCAAAGGAAACAATCAAAACTAAAAGGCAACCAATGGAATGGGAAAAGATATTTGCAAATGACATATCGGACAAAGGGCTAGTACCCAAAATCTATAAAGAGCTCACCAAACTCCACACTTGAAAAACAAATAATCCAGTGAAGAAATGGGCAGAAAACATGAAGAGACACTTCTCTAAAGAAGACATCCAGATGGCCAACAGGCACATGAAAAGACGCTCAACATCACTCCTCATCAGGGAAATACAAATCAAAACCACACTCAGATATCACCTCACACCAGTCAGAGTGGCTAAAATGAACAAATCAGGAGACTATAGATGCTGGAGAGGATGTGGAGAAATGGGAACCCTCTTGCACTGTTGGTGGGAATGCAGACTGGTGTGTCCGCACTGGAAAACAGTGTGTAGGCTCCTCAAAAAATTAAAAATAGATCTACCCTATGACCCAGCAATAGCATTGCTAGGAATTTACCCAAGGGATACAACAGTGCTGATGCGTAGGGGCACTTGTACCCCAAGAGCCTAAATGTCCATCAACTGACGAATGGATAAAGAAATTGTGGTTTATATACACAATGGAGTACTATGTGGCAATGAGAAAGAATGAAATATGGCCTTTTGTAGCAACGTGGATGGAACTGGAGAGTGTTATGCTAAGTGAAATAAGTCATACCATATGGTTTGACTCTTATGTGGATCCTGAGAAACTTAACAGAAACCCATGGGGGAGGGGAAGGAAAAAAAAAAAGAGGTTAGAGTGGAAGAGAGCCAAAGCATAAGAGACTCTTAAAAACTGAGAACAAACTGAGGGTTGATGGGGGGTGGGAGGGAGGGGAGGGTGATGGGTATTGAGGAGGGCACCTTTTGGGATGAGCACTGGGTGTTGTATGGAAACCAATTTGACAATAAATTTCATATTAAAATAAATAAATAAATAAATAAATAAATAAATAAAATATAAATCTTTATTAAAAAACAGCTAAAATAATCAAGGAGGTGGATGCTTTTCTGCATGCAAACAGACTAAAGTGATTAGGATCCTTGGGCCTAGAAATACAAAGCTTTAACAAATATTTTAGTGCTATGAATAATCCATTTACCAAATCCCTAAGTCATCAGTAGTGATCACTTAAATTGAAAATAATAGTAAGTTTTAAATAGAAAACAGCCAAAATTATTTTCTATAGTGTGGCGTACATTTTAAAATTCATCACAATAAGCAACACAGACTGAAAGTTTTCTGTCTGGTTGTTGTTGTTTTTGTTTTTGTTTTTTTTAAATCTGTGTTAGTTTCTTACTGCTGTGTAACAAACTACCACAAACTTGGCAGCTTAAAACAATACCCATTTATTTTTCCCAGTTCTATGGGTCAGAAGTCTAGGAGTACCTTGGCTGCACTTGCTGTTCATGGTGTTAGCCAGGCTGTGATTTTATCAGACTCTGGAGAATAATCTGCTTCCACAATCATTCTAGTTTTTGGAAAATATAATTCCACACAATTGTAAGGAGGTCTGAGGTCCTTATTTTCTTGCTGGCTGCAGTCTAGCAGTCATTCTCAGCTCTTAGATATCACCCCAGCATTCCCTGCCACATAGTCCCCTCCATCCTCAAAGCCAATAACAAGAACAAAATCTCTTTTGCTTCAAATCCCTCTCACACTTCCAATTTCTTTGAAAGAAGAGTCCAGTTCTTCTTAAGGGCTCATGTGATTATACCCACTACTTATAAACTCCCAATCCCAAGAACATCTTAAGATTTGGGACTTTAATTACTTCTGAAAAATATCTTCCCAGCAGCACTTAGATTAGTGTTTAATTGAATAACTGGGAGGAAGTGTGTATATAGCAGGGTACTGATAATCTTAGGGGTCATCTCAGAATTCTGCCTACCACAAATCCTAATGCACAAGTCTCATAAAGTTGGGATTATGTAAATGTTTCTAATCTTTGAGATTAATATAAAATAAGAATATTCTTTCTCATCAGAGCATAGCTGTTTGTGCCCATGTTAAAAATAGAATTTGGAAAAAAAAAAAAATAGAATTTGGGCTGGGGCACCTGGGTGGTTCAGGCAGTTAAGCATCTGACTCTCGATCTGGGCTCCAGTCATGATCTCACAGTTCATGTCAGCCTCTGTACTGACAGTGTGGAGCTTTCTTGGGATTCTCTCTCTCCCTCTCTCCCACTCATACTTTCTCTGTCTCTTAAAATAAATAAATAAGCATTTAAGAATTATTATAATTGTGGCTAGGGGCACCTGGGTGGCTCAGTCAGTTGGGCCTCTGACCTCGGCTCAGGTCATGATCTCACAGCTTGTGGGTTCAAGCCCCACGTCCGGCTCTGTGCTGACAGCTCAGAGCCTTAAGCCTGCTTCAGATTCTGCATCTACCATACTATCTGACCCTCCCCCACTCATGCTCTATCTCTCTCTCAAAAATAAACATAAAAAAATAATTTAAAAAAATAGAATTGTGGCTAGATAAAACATAAGTCTAAACCAGAATGGCAATCATTTTCATGTTCTAAAATGTCTAACTTTAATAACTATTCTTCAGATTTTTCTCATTTGCTTAATCATATCACCAATAGTTGATCTCTTTTCTATTTTTTTATCCTTCTTTCCCCAGGCTTAATTAGTAATCAAACCTACCTGATCAAAATCCATATGGATAGACTTCTATTACAAATAAGCTTTGGGGAGACACACTGTCAACCAAAATAAATGTGTGATGTCCTCAAAAAGTTCTCTATTGAATAGAAAAAGCAGAACATGAGAGAAAGATACACAAAGAAATGTACAGAAATCCCACTATCAAATGTCATGCACTGACAAGAGCAATTTCTTCATGGGCTACAGGACTAAAAAAACACTGCCTTGAGGTAGATTTACCCTGTAATAAGAAAACAGCCTTTGGGGGTGACAGACTTGCATCCTTTTCTGCTTATTTCACACTTATCTCACTCAATAATTATGTGAATGGCAAAACGGTTCTGACTTCTTGGACCCTTAGATTCATCATCTGTAGAAATGAGATCAAAAATAGTTCTAGCCCCCAAGTTAATGTAAGATTTAAATGAAATAATGCACATATGGCACTTTGTAGTGTACCTTTACTTGGTCCTTTACATACAGTAGATGATAATATATGTCCAGGATTATTATCATCATTTGCCTAGAGTAAATTATGGAAAGTTTCATGAAAAGCATTCTTTCTCTGTGTACCATAAAACTTAATAAGGTATAATTTTCTTTACTCTTGTCTCTCCCTACTAACAAACTGGCCTTCTGAAAGACAGACTCTGTGTACTCCTCTTTCTGTTATCTATCTATCTATCTATCTATCTATCTATCTATCTATCTATAATTGGATAAAAGGACTGCATAAATTCTTACCAGTATTTTCAAAAGTGGAAATCGTTAACCTTGGCATAAGATAGGGAAGAGCAGCTATGGTAGACAGTAAAGAAGATATATCCAGAGATTAGAGGGAACAAGTAGCTTCCTTGTGGGAATGCCAATCATCAATGAGGATAAGTGATGTGTTACCCACTAGTTTCAAAGAGGAGTTTCAGGTATCAAGTTTTGACAAATTTATAGAGTGATATTGGGGAAATACCCAAATGCCAACTTTCTTATTTTAAAAAAGAAATCAGTTCAATTTTAATACTTCAGTTAGGTCCGATCCATGTTTCCTGTTTCTAACTGTGTCAAATGGATTTATCCCCTTTACTATCAAGAAACATCAAAGACAAATCAATTTGAGTTGAGTTCTTTAACCCATTCAATCTCCATCACCTTTAAATCTTTAGTAAAAACAAAAATATTCAGCACAGTCTGACCCAACAGGAAACATATTCTTTTTACCTAACTTCAAATTGGTCAGTCAAAAATTAAATTAAATAGTTTGTCAATTGTTTAACATCTATCCTGCTATATCAGATGTATAAAATTTAGTTACATTTTGATTTCAGTTTAATAGAAGCCAAAAATTATTTTAGAAGTTAAATTTTAAATATCTGCCTTATAGATAAATTCTCACATGCCATGGTAAAGCCTAAAGCAAAAATACACTGCCAAATTTTAAACTCTTCAAGGTAGCCTCCTTTGATAGACTCTAGGTCACAGAGTAACATTTTGTTCTACATCTTCCCTTTTAATTAAATGTCCACAGCATAAACTTCAAAAAGGACACTTGTTCCTAGAATAGGTTATGTTCTGCAAAGCAAAGCAAAGCAAAACTCAAGGGTGAGTGATTTCTGGAAGCACAAATACGCAAAACCAGTACTGTAGTTGACCCAATTATTTTAAATATTAAGAGAAGAGGCCTGATGCTACTAATCTAACTTCCTAAAACTTTCACAAAGGAAGAACATGGAACTTAGGGTCAGATATTCCTGCAACCACTGTGACAGGGACCAGTTTGCTTAAATTTCATCTGTAAAATGGAGATAAAATCTCTTATACACTGATATTGTGGGATAAAATGATATACTACATGTAAAATTCTTATTGTAGTGTGTGGCACAGTATAAATGCTAAATAAATGATAAATATCATCATGTCGTCAGTGAAGAAAATAACCTTAGCAAATTGGCACATAAGCTACTATGTTTTGGAGAATAGCTAAATTTAACTGTACTGCTGTGTTATGACCAGTAGCCTAAGTTTTATAAGGTGAGCTGCCATTTTTCCTGAGCTTGTGTTTTCTTAAGGGTACACAGATCTACTGATAATTTGTGGGCTGATAATCTATGCTGATAATTTGCTATAGACAATAAAGTCAAGTCAATAATTCAGTCAGGGAAAAGTAGGTCTATGCAGGTTGAAGTTGAAGAAGCTGTTTTGTTACCCACTCACTGCACGTAGAACGATCATCTCTGTGAAAAAGCTGTAGTCCTTAATTCTGTCCCAGTTTATAATTTCACCATGTAATTCCTTATATTATTCTATTGTTGCTATAGCAAATTACTAAAACCAGGTGTCTTAAGCAACACATATTTATTATCTTGCAGTTCTGGAGGTTCAAAGTCTGACAGGGGTCTCACTGGTTTAAAGTCAAGCTGTCAGCAGGGCTGGTTCTTTCGGTTTTGGTTATGCTAATTTTGGAACTGTTTGCTTTCTATAAACAAATATCAGCTAACAGGATAGAGCTGTTTGCTGAACTTTAGAGGGAGCCACACTTGGGCTAAACATTTACTAGGATACTTGGGTTAATTCTTTCAAATGTATAGGCTAACGACCATATCATTTCAGTAGAAGAAATTGATTTAAAAAAAAAATCCTTGTGCCTGAGAGTAGCATACTTGAACTATAATCATTACCTTCAAACTATAATCATTACTCTGCTATTTTTCTCTTAATTTACAAAAGGGATTGTCAAATCTATAACTTTTTTTAATGTTTATTTATTTAGTTTGAGAGAACCCACATGCATTCAGGGAAAGGGGTTGACAGAGGGGAGAGACAGAATCCCAAACAAGCTCCACGCTCAGGGCAGAGCCCCACTCGGGGCTGGATCTCATGACCATGAGCTCACCACCTAAGGAGGTATCAAGAGTCAGACACTCAACCAACTGAGCCACCCAGGCACCTATCAAGTCTATAACTTTGATGTTAGACTCCTTCTTCTCAACTACAGCTGAATTGTTACATTTATTTGTGAACACTACATACTAAAGATATAAACATAAATACAATCAAGCTTATGCAGCAGAGTATTAACAGGAACATGAAAGATTTGGAACAAAATCGTATGTGGAGCAGTTGGAGGAATTTGGATTATTAAATCAAGAAAAAAGTACTTGATGGGTCTAGAAAGCAGGGAAGGATGGAAACAAGTTTAAAATGATTTAATATAAGACTTCTTAAGTGCTTACTATGAGCCTGGACAGCACTAAGTGTGAGAATACTCTAATGAAGACCCATACTCTTCCCTCTATTATCAGTAGACCATACTTTCTTTTCTCTGGACCCTTGCATATTCCATTACCTCTGTCTGCAAAACTTTCTCTTTTCTTTGCTTAGATATTACTGCCTTCCTTCAAAGAGTTTGAAAGACATTACCTGTGATTGCCCCTACATTGCTTTTCTCCAACGCAGGGCAGAAAACATGTTTGTCCTGTGCAATACTGTGTCTCTGGCGCTTAGTATAGCTCCTGGAAATTTAATATGTGTATAATATATATAAAATAAATAAATTGATAAATATGAACTCAAAAGATAAAACCAAAAATTTCTAAGTTTATATTATGACAAATTCACTAACTTTATTAAGAGAAGTAGATTTTCTCGGACAATTGAGTTGTCCAAAGTTCACAGGAACAAATAAAATTAAGTAATTAATCAACAGGATGTAATGAGTTCAACATTATAACTGTTGCTGCATACCTGATGATATTACATATTACCTAAAGGCACCGAGAGTACAGAAAGATCTTTCTCTATTATGAATTGACTTTCCCTAGTTAAAAATGTATTTCTCTGTATTATGTGTCTTATAAAATGAAATGTTTGCTAGATGGACGAATACATTTTAAAATTTTACAGTCTGTCTCCAATTATCAATTATATTTATTTATATAATTGTAAATATCCAGACGGTAACAGAAAATCTTCAGCTGGCCCTGTGTAGTTGTCAAAATTTTAAGTACAGTAGGCTTATTAATGCAGAAAATGTTTACTACATCTTAAAACTGGTCCCTAGAAACATGGACAATTATAAATGAAGTTGTCTGAGCTCTAAGAAGTTCTAAAGTAAGAGAATAAAATCTTTTTTTTATATGTTTATTTATTTTTGAGAGTGACAAAGACAGAGCACAAGAGGGGGAGGGGCAGAGAGAGACACAGAATCCAAAGCAGGCTCCAGGCTCTGAGCTGTCAGCAGAGAGCCTGACTTGGGACTTGAACTCATGAACCACGAGCTCATGACCTGAGCGGAAGTCGGATGCTTAACCAACTGAGCCACCCAGACACCCCAAGAGAATAAAATCTTTAAAAATTTTTTGCCAGGTGGGGATAAAAGTTGGAGTAGCCTTTGTCCCCTTGTGATAATCAAAATAGTTCTATTTCTTCCTAATACTTATATTAAGAAATCAGATATTTTCAAAAAGAAAACAATTAGATAAGTGAAAATCAGACCAGAGGGAACAGGAAGGCCAGGCTCTAAAGTAATCTAAAAGAACAGGTTTTATGCATGTTTAGCAGCAATTACTCTAATTGACAGGACATGATTTTAAAAGTACTCCTGCAATTTTTCTTCTATATAATACTATGTTGAAAAATTATTTACTTATGTTAATATGTTCAGAAGATAACACAAGTTAACAATTTGCTTGCAAGGATCAAAAAGAGTGGACACCTGGGGTACCTGGGTGGTTCCGTCGGTTGAGCATCCAACTCTTGGTATTTGTATTGGCTCAGGTCATGATCTCATAGTTTGTAGGTTTGAGTCCTGTGTCAGTGCAGAGTCTGCTTAGGATTCTCTCTTTCTCCCTCTCTCTCTCTCTGCCCCTCATTTGTTCCTTCTTTATCAAAACAAAAACATAAACATTAAAAAAAAAGTGAACACTTAAGGAAAATATCATTTTCAAACAGAAAATGTTATTTTCTCATTCTCAAGAAAATAGAATAGATCACCCTACCATTGCTATGCAAAACTAAGAACACACTGACTATTCTTCAGCATAGAGGTCCTATATCTAAACAAGAAACTTGAATATTTTTATTCTAGAGAGTCAAAACAACATGCCTTTAAAAACTCCACAGACTTAAATATATGTAATCTTTGAAAGATGGAGAGAGTCTTCCACTAGTCCAAGCTTTGGTTCAATAAAAATAAATAAATTTTGCTTTCAGAGAAGCAGTATCTTCGGGGGAGTCAGACCTACATGGGTGTAAATCATAGCCATTACCCCTCTCACTGGCTCTGCAGGCAGAACTTGTAAGTCTCATGTTGGCAGACAGTAGTCCTTGAGGTCCCTAGCAAAGGGATGCCGGTGTTTACTTCCTCTGGAGTTGATGGCTAGAGAAGAAAGAGAGAGTATGAATACTGACTCTGAAGGTCCTTTAGAGGGCAAAGTCAGCAATCAGAGAAAGGTAAATGAATCAGAGAAACAGCCAAAATGTTGGAAGAAAAACTTCTCAATTTCACCTATGGCAACACAGACACAGAGCAGACTGTGGAAGGCTGTCACTCTTAAAAGTGAAATGTGCAGAGAATAAAGAGAAGAGTTGATGCTGAAAGTTCCTGACTGTCTAGAAGTGAATGTACAATGATAACACTGAGGGTGCTGACTTAAACAAAAGCATGGGTTATGAAATCACAGAGGGATATGGAAAAATGAAAGGTAAACAAATGGGGAGGGTAATAAGTACATTTAGTATATATATCCTCTAAGACATGCAGGTAAATCCCTAGGGAACAGTAATATTTCAGGGGTGGTAGGAGGAATAATAGAAACTAGAAATAATTAAAACTAGAATAAAATAAAACTAGAAAAATAGAAGCAAGTGCTGACAGTGGTTAAGATAGGCATGCTTTTAAATTTCAGCAGAGAAACCACGTGAAAAGTTTGTCACTAATATGCAGAATCTAAAAAATCTGAACTCAGAGAGTAGAGTGGTAGTTATCAGGGTCTGGAGGTAGGCAAATTAGGGAGATGTGGTTAAAGAGTACAAACTTGAAACTAGGTGAGTAAGTTCTGGAGATCTAAGGCAAAGTATAGTGATTATAGTCAATAATACCATATGTATACTTGAAAGTTACTAAGAGACTAGATCTCACTATTAGCTAATGCTATGATGATAACTAATAATACCACAATATATAAATGTATCAAATCATCATGTCATAAACTTTAAACTTACACAATGTTATATGTCAATTATATCTCAATTAAAAAAAAAACTGCCCAATGCAGCAGAGAGAACTGGAAGATTTCAGCTTATAAAACACCTTCTAATTTGATATAGGCTGATCTCTGGTGACTTGTGAGAGCAATGACAGGACAGTGATGGGGCAATCAATCACACTACGGTATGGAGCAAAGGAGATGTGAGAAAATAGAGGCAAAGTGTGTATAAGCCCCATTAAGATGGTTGGCAGGAAAGAAAAGGAAGGAGTTGCCTTGGTAGCTTGAGTTATAACAAAATTAGAAACATATTTCTGAAGATTGCCAAAAAGTCTTGAGCAGCTTTTAAAGCTGTAAATTTTTAAAAAGGAAATTTAAGGTGCAAGAATATGATGAGAAAGTTTCAGAGAACTATAGAGATTGGTATCAAGAATCTAGGAAATGAAGTCAAAACAGAATTAAAATAGGTGAAGTTCCTACCTTCAGACAAGATATAAAAATGTAAATAAGTTTGTAGGATCAACCTCTCATTCTTTAGAATGATTCACCAGTAATAAAGAATACCTACAATGTTTACTTGACTTAACTCTTTCGTTTATACTTTTATTAACTAAATTCTATTTAAGACATATAGATTTGAAATTTTATAAGGCTGCCATAAGGTTAATCTTCCAAGATAAATAATCTTCCTGGAAACTTTGTAGTCATTTTTATCTCAATAGTTCAAGGCTCTTAGAAGATTTTACCAACTGTCTCTTAAATACAGCGTTATTTTGCCTATTAACAGAATAAGACCTTAAAAATAGAGGAAAAATAGCTTAATTTCCATGAAAATTGCAAAACCAATTTACTCATTACTTATGACCATTAGAAATTTTCACTCTATTTCTTAAATTAATATTTTCCCAATAAAAATACAGACCATGAGCAAGACTTTGTTACAGAGTGTAAATATCAAGAAAACAACCTAAGGCTGAACTCTACTCACTGCTATGTAAATTTATTCAGCTTTGGATAAATAACAGATGGTTTTTCTATATTCAGTGTTTATTATCCTATAATCCTTGCTAAAATGAATAAGTATTTTATATAATATTCCATCTAGAAATATAACCAAAAGGTAACAATTCATTCAATTTATAGTCTAATTAAAATTCCTTATTAACATGCATCATTTTTAAAGGAAAATGAGCATTCTGAAATCTAAATGGATTAAGACTAGCATGTTTTTTCCATACATGTTTTTGTACATGTTTGTTTCATAGACAAAATACTATGTAAATAGATTATAGAAAGCATTTTTAAAGTACCTACTTACTACTGGGCATTTTGCTGATTAACTCATTTATTCCTCATGACAACCATCTGAGGGAGAACTTGCTATCTTTATTTTACAGATGAAAAAGTGAGAAAAGAGGTTAAGTAATTTTCCCAAAGTCATACAACTACTGGATGACAGAGTAAGGATTCAAACCCAGACTGTGTGGCTACCAAGTGTGGCACTGTGGATGCTGTGCTATTCTGTCTTCACTGGTTTTGACTATGGATTAAATACCTGGCTTGGATTAATCGCAAATAACACCAAAAACAATTCACTGAAAAACATGTATTCAATAACTAAACAATCTTGTCTATATAATTTGAAACAGGCTATTTGAATTCAGTGAAATTATTGCATATTCTGAAATTGTGTAGACAAGCCCTTTTCTAGGCACAAATAGACAATCACTAAAGGTTAGCTTCTCATTTCAGTAAGCAACTATTGGGATTTGAATTCATATTCCTATGAAGGTTGCATTAACTCCTTCAAGATCTAAGAGTTATCACTTAATATGTTAATGTATTGGGGGGCGCCTGGGTGGCTCAGTCAGCTGAGCGTCCAACTTTGGCTCAGGTCATGATCTCGCGGTCTGTGACTTCGAGCCCCGCATCAGGCTCTGTCCTGACAGCTCAGAGCCTGGAGCCTGTTTAAGATTCTGTGTCTCCCTCTCTCTCTGCCCCTCCCCTGCTCATGCTCTGTCTCTCTCTCTGTCAAAAATAAATAAACATATTTTTTTTTAATATGGTAATATATTGGAGAAGTAATTTATCTTGCCTTTCTCCTTAGGAGTATTTGAATAGAGAATCTAACAATTTTTTGGGTATCTATACCATATTAACCTCTTTCTGGAAAAAAAAAAAAACCTGTGAAATTCTCTAGGACTATCCACTTTGATAGCAGATTTTTTCATGTATCCAAAGAAATATCCCAGCTCATTGCTGCTTTGGTAACCATGGACTCCAGAGCAAAGTATTCATAAACAGGAAGCTGAGTCTCTGTGGTGTCTATCCCCTGACAAGCCAGGCAAGAGATAAGCTCTCTTTAACAAACAGCCTTCCTGTACATATGGTTGGAGAGACATGAGCAACCCATTTTTATACAAGTTCTTAGCCAAACAGACCTAACTTGAACCTCTATTAATCTTGTATGTATGTTTTATTATTCAATTTTTCAAGGGTTCTAAACAAAACCATTTTCATTAATCTTTATTTAAGGAACATAGAAAGAGCTTTCATGTGTCACAAACTCTAAACCATTTGATTAAATTCCATTGATTGATTTTGATTGAAGGCTTTTTCTCTTATCTTTACCGATCATAATCTAACATTGACAGTACTGTAACTTCAATTAATACTATTTAATATAGATACAAGTGTTGTTTGAATCCATCAACTACCTGTAGTAATTTTCTCTTTCTTTGGGGGAAAACATAATTCGTATCAATGGGAAAACCTCTATATGCTCCTTCTCTTTGTAGTGATGAGTGAGAGAGACAAAAGTTAAGACTCAGGGTTAAAGGGAAATTGCTTAATAAAGCATTTCACGAAATTTTTGGATATAAAATAGAAGTCCAAAACTGATCTTAGACTGGGCTAGAGGACTCTGAGTTACTCTGATGACAATTAATAAAGCTAGAGACAAAGTTAGCAACAATGACTAAAACACTCCTTTTAGGAAGAGAAATGTCTTATATTCAGTTACAAGTCTCTTGCCCTGTGGTTTAAAAACATTCTCATTGCTTCAAAACATCAAGGTTCACTCTTTACACCTGAAAACTTGGTCTACTGAGAATGTGTGAGTGTGAGTGAGTGAGTGAGTGAGTGAGTGTGTGTGTGTGATTTAAGGGATGGAGATCTGTCTAGGCATGTCATGAAACAGAAAAAGGAAAGCATATGTGACGTTTCAAAGTGATCCAGAAAGAGACCAATCTGCCAATAAAGAAAGTGCAGCCCAAGATGTCTAGGAAAAAAGGTAAACAGCCCCATTCAGCCACACTTCATTTGGATTTTAGGAACCAGTGCCCCCTGGCAACCATCTGAGTAACCCCAAAAAACCTTGGTGTCTGTAGTGTTACTGTCACACCTGCTATAAATTTGAACTATACAAACACTTGTGTACCCAATACCAGGATGACAAGAATATATATTTTATTTATATTCATCAATTCTGATAGACTATTTTGTTAAAAGAAAATCCTTTAATATTATTTAAGAATGAAAAATAAAGTCATGCTAAATTTATTTTCACATTTGTCCTTCTTCTAGCCTCTAATATTACTTTTCTCTTGCATATAGAGAGTTAGAAATCAGAAACAAATGATCAGTCCTAAATTATATAATTTTAGTGATTTAATTACTTTGAGACAAACTAAACATGTTCATTCTCAACCTTCACTTAATTCAATTTATGAACCATTCATTGAAAAATAAAACTAAGAGTGATCTATATAACAATAATCCCAACCCTAATTTTATATCCCTTCCTTCTTTTATTTTCAGAAATATTTGTTAATAGCATATCATGTGTCTGGAACATTATACACCAGTGGGAAAAGATCCAGAATAGGGTGTAAGTATGTACAATCAAGGGAGGGCTTACTCCTCAGACCATCTTAACCTAATGAGCTCCAGCCAAGTGGACATCACACCCTCTACACATCAGTCTCATATTATTTTTCCTGCACTTGTATTGTTTTAGGTTTCTACAAAAATCTCTCTCAAAAGAGTACATCAGGTGCCTAAAATTCTTTTTTCCCTCGCTTTTCAAAAATTATGATGAAGATCTAATTGGTACATTTATATTTAGTCTTTTAGAATGAGTGCCCCTCCTATGGCATTGACTTCATAGGGATAGAATCAAATGTTCAAATTTGATTCCAAAATTACTGAATTATTTTAGTTTTTCCTTTCCAATATCATTTCAAAACTGAACAGCAATAATAATATCATCACTCTATATGTTCATATGAAAATTCCACTTAAAAACTTTGGGCTATATTCCTTCTAGACAATGGACAAACATAAAACTCATTAATCCTGTTCTACAGAACACTGTCATTAGAAGCGCTACAATGAGTTGCCATAGTGGCAAAGAAATATTCAAGGTTTTTTTGAAAATACCAATTCTAAGATATGTTGAATCATCTCTAAAACACTATTTGGGGTATTTTCAGAATATTGAATGTGTTCTTGTTCATACAATTACCTGAGGCAAGTGCTTCCTTAGTGGTCTGGTGAACACAATTCTGTCACATGAATGGGATGATTCACATTCACAGGTCTCTTAAATCAGAAAAAAAGCGCGACCTTTTACAAATCCCAATCACATACATTTTCCCTCCATCTGGAAATTACATATCCTGTACCAATACCCTTTGCTTCTAGTCATTGTTAAGAGAAGTGACAAATCATTCTCTTTATGATTTATATGGCCTGGAAGGAACGATGATTATGTTTCTTCCCTAGTTTAACTCATCAAGATGGATTTAAAAGTGCCTGTGCTGAAAGTGAATACTACAATGATGTCACAAAATGAAAACAAAACCCCCATAGCAGGGATGATAATTTAAAAGAGGAATTTCCTTCTTAGATTTAGTCTTTTTTATCTTTTATAAACACACATTTTAAAATTACCATTGTGACAGACAGAATAATGGCCTATGAAATTGTCCACATCCTAGTCCCTGGAACCTGTGAATATGTTACCTTACATGGCAAAGGCAACTTTGCAAATGCAATTAAACTAAAGACCCTGATATGGGGGGATTATCTTGGATTACTCAATGTAATCACAAAGGGTCCTATAAGAAGGAAGCAGAAGGATATGTCACAGAAGGAGATGAGACAATAGCTGCAGAGCTTGGAGTGATGTGGGTCCACTCCAAAGAACGCAGGCAGCCTCTAGACGTTCTAGACATTATAAAAGCAAGGACAAAGACTTTCCCTTAAAGCCTCCAGAAGGAATGTAGCCCTGCCAATCCATTTTAGATTTCTGACCTCCAGAAACACAAGAGCATAAATGGGTGTTCCTCTAAGCCACTAAATTTACACTAATCTGTTACAGCAGCCGTAAGAAACTTATGAATCCATATTTCGCATTTTTTTTTCAACGTTTTTTATTTATTTTTGGGACAGAGAGAGACAGAGCATGAACGGGGGAGGGGCAGAGATAGAGGGAGACACAGAATCGGAAACAGGCTCCAGGCTCCGAGCCATCAGCCCAGAGCCCGACGCGGGGCTCGAACTCACGGACCGCGAGATCGTGACCTGGCTGAAGTCAGACGCTTAACCGACTGCGCCACCCAGGCGCCCCCATATTTCGCATTTAAAAATAAAAGAATGAATTCTGCTGTCACATTTGTAGGAAAATATTATAGTTTTAATATATGTGACAAAATACCTAGAAGTATCATCTTAGATAAATTGGTTTTACTTAATTTAATAAATTCTCAGACCATCTGTATCAGTCATATAAATAAAAAGTCAATCTACACCATTTTCCTCCCTTTTAAGAAGAAATAATAGAAGACTAAGATGTTGTCCAACCTTTAAAAGGGAGACTTTCCAATGGCCTATTCTTCTTCAACCTCTAATAGTAATAAAAGATTTTCCTTTAAAGTGAGGGTAAAATTTCTTGCTCCATTGGGGAAAACATAAAAGCGTTTGTATATTACCACTTATTTCTTTAGAACAAGTGTAATAGCATTTCATGAGCAGAGTAAATGCATAAATATGTCTTGACAAAAGGAACCGAGATTGGTAGTCCTTCAAAGAAACTTGCATTCATTTTGGTGGCAGTAAAATATTGCATACCCTCTTAAAAGCTGAAATAATAATGTCTGAAATATGTACGTGAAAGCCCTTTGAACATGCATCACATGGAAGGGATCACAACCACAAAAACAGACAGCATTCAATTCTGAAGTGCTCTGGGTTTTGCAAATAAAAAAAAGAAGAGAATTTATTTTTTTAATGTTTTTATTTATTTTTGAAACAGAGACAGAGGATGAGCAGGGGAGGGGCAGAGAGAGAGGGAGACACAGAATCTGAAACAGGCTCCAGGCTCTGAGCTGTCAGCAAAGAGCCCGACATGGGGCTCGAACTCACAGACTGTGAGATCATGACCTGAGCCAAAGTCGGACACCCAACTGACTGAGCCACCCAGGCACCCCAGAAAAGAGAAGAGAATTTAAAATTTTGAATGTATGCAGACCTTTTTCAGGGAAGCACTGGAAAATGTTACAATGCTGATGCATGTGAACAGAGATGAGATAATTCATTGTCATTGGTAAGCGGAATAAAAGGTACTATATGAAGAAAAACAAATATGTTTCCCAAAGCAAGTAATAATTCTAAAACTACACAGTCAAACTGGTAATCATGACCAGAACTAACTGCAGGTACCAGATAGAAAATTAGTAATATTTTGAACTCCTACTGCCTTTTTCTGCCTTTTTCTACCCCCATTTTAAGTACATACATATATTAACCTTTTATAACTTTATTTCTTTTGTAGTAAACTAACTGTTGCCCTGCAGAGGAATGCCCTTATCTTCCTGCAAAACAAAACTTCTCTCTCATAACTAAAGGAACAGCCAATCTTTAAGATCCTTTCTTGGACTGCTATTCTAAGGCACCAGTTAAGCAAAGAGCATCTCAACTGAATTACATCATCCTGGTAAAAAAAAATATAGTTTGGGAGTGTAAGTTCAAAACAGGCTTAGCTAGATATACTCTTTTTCAAGCATTTACTATAGAAAATGGCTCCTCCTTTTGTACCTAGTCCGTACTAAAAGTTAATGTAGAGATAATAAAGACATTCAGTATAAATGTAGAATTCACATGGAAGCCAATTTTAGAGAGAAGGGGAAAAAATCCAAATATCTTTAATCAGCATATCACCATTAGAACAACTGTTTGCAACCCTGACAGAATTATAAATCAATTACTGGGAATTCTCTCAATTTACCTCTGATGAGCATATGCATGTGAAATATAGGAGAGTAGACCAAGCTGCTAAAGATAATTGTTCACAAAGCATTTTAACCTACATTTCAGCTGATTATTATTTCAGCTGATTCACATAACCACCTTCTTAAATGTATGTCACTAAACTTAAAACAGACTAAGGACCCAAAGAACTTAATTCAAAGTCACATATCCAGTAATTATAATGATCTAGAGGCAAACCATACATGTGGACTTCAGGACCCGTTTTCAAATTTCAATTATTTATTCATTGTATTAGTAGGCTGTTTTAACATAACCAGTGCTGTCAAATTAAAATGCCAAAAATAACTATACAATCCCAAAGTTGCTAACCCTTACAGAAATATTGCAAGGAAAATTAAACAAAAAGCATGAAAATGTATTGAATATTGCAGTACCTAACAGAGTAGCCCAACTGTTGGATGGACTCAAGGTCAAAAGCAGAAAATTAGATTGAATAATAATGACAGGTTGCTTTTTCATAAGTGACCCGAGCACAATGCTATATTCTGGTATCATAAATAGTTCTGCAGTATAACAGCCGTAAGCCTCATCCATGACATTGATAATGACATTGGAAAGTGATAAACAACAAAAAAAAGTTGATTTTATGGAAGGACACATTCTATTGAGTTGGCTTTATGTTCTGTTATTAATATTTCATTGGAAGATAGGATGGATCAATTGTGGAAAATTTTGCTGTGAGCCAATGCCAAACCTGCCAGGTAATGTTTAGTGATCAGGGAGCTTCACAGAGGGGGTGGAAACTGTGATGAGGGTTGCAGGAGAACTATATCCTTTAAAAATACAGGTCCATAATCCATTTTGTCTCTGTTCATTGTCAGGATCAATAAAAATGAATGTCACAATCAGTTTGACTCAACTAGTTTTAAAATAAACTCTCCATTCTAAAAATACTTACAGAAGAAGTCTGCCAGTTATAAAACAGAAAGAGAGAGAAATTAAAAGGATCATTTGATACAAAAGCATTGCAATAATTATCACAATGCATATCATTATCTTTTTCATTACTAATCACTGTTCATTTTGGCTGGTTCACTTAACTGACTATTTTCAATCACTACATTTTTTCAAATTTAATTTAACTAAATGTAGTGATGTCAATTATAAGCAGTGAATCAAGGAGAAACTAATGATTATAGATAATGCAATTGTCCTGGTTAGTTGCTCCAGGAGAATGTGCTAAAGCTTTATGAAGAGGAAAGCACAAAGCCAAAAAGCAGTTAATATGAGTACAGTAATATTTCTTCTTTCAAGTCTCTTGTATTAACATTGATTAAATACCTAGAATGTACTAGCATCTGGTTAGATCATGTAAAACTTCACTGTTTTCACCACTAAGGGCATTAAATAAGGGCCATAAAGATCTAAGTTACAGATAGCTACTGATCCTGAGCTTTCATCTCTAAAAGTAAAAGTTGTTAAAAATGTCTATTAGGGATGATATTATGCTAATCACCATTAGCTCAAGGGCACAGTTATCTTTAGCATAAGGGTATTGCATTATTTACAATACATGTAAGATATTATCAATTAATAAGAGGATCTGACCTGATTTTTTTTCTGGTTAAAAAAAGAATTTAGGCACTGACCTTAGTTACCATATTCTCTATTCTACTAGTTCAATAACTTGCCTCAAATCTCAGTGTAATCATTTAATAAATTGGGTAATCCCAGAACCCCGACATTCCCCTAATGTTTTGCCAAAGCTAGAGGTGAGGTTGGCTAAGAGTCCTCTGCAAGTTAGGTTCATTCATATATGTTGGCCCCAATAAAGGCCCCTCAGTTTAGGTCATTAATAATGTCATGTTCTTTATATACACAGCTGCAGTTCTGATTATATATCAGCAGTGCATGCTCTCAGGATTGATTTTCTAGTAGAGGCAATAGATTTTGTATTAACCCCAACTGTATTTTCTCTCCTAAGCGAGACAGCTGACCTGGGTTGGAAATGCAAATTGTGGTTCATATCAAGCCAGCAAATATGTTTTGACTCAAGTGCCAACTGAAATGTCTCAATACTCAAGCTCAGTTGGAAAATGCTCTGTAACTGATAATCATTATCTGCCAGGAGCTCAGGAGGGGACAGCAATTGCAAATGCACAGCACAACTTATTTATCATTCCTGCTGAGAACCTAAACTGTTAAGCTAATCTTATTTTTATATTGTTTTAATCAGTTGAACCTACCAGTAACATCAAGAAATAACCAACTAACCAATAAAAGTGGTCTCTGTAAACACTGAAAAGCTAACCGGGGAATTTTTGAGATGTTGATTTAGCATTCCTCTTCACACGACTCCCCGCCACCACACACACACACACACACACACACACACAATATAGGGATATAGAACTTTAATTTTTTCTTAGAAATACTAGGGGAGAAGAATAAATTTGATCAAATTGAAAGAACAATCAAATTTAGTCCTAAAGGCTACTACTTCATTAACAATACTAGCATTACTAAATAAATCTGTATGCCTGTTTGTGTATATGTATTTTGAACTTCGGATTATCACAAGGAGCACGCATCATAAAGTATTATAATTCCATCCTACATAATGATTTAGAATTCTTAGGGATAAAACGCTGTCACTACTATTACTATGCTTTAAAAAATTATACAACCTAATTTGGAGTAATATGTCTGCCATCTAAGGGTAGTTTCCCAAATATAAAATTATTCCTGCACCAAAATATAGTGAATAAAAATAAATTTACTTGCCTATTTTAATTTAAATCTGGGAAAGGGAACAGAAAATGGTGTTTTATTTAAAAACAATGAGACAATTGGGGATTTAAAACTTTCTCTGCCTTCTGCCTTTGTTGCAACATGTATAAGGAGTAGCTCTGTGTTTTATTTTTTAGTAATCCATTTTTTTCAGTCTCCAAAGCCCCATACAGTTGCTCAAGGCAAACAAGATGTTTGTACATCCAAACAGATCTCATTCTCAGATTTTACCCCTAAGGCTATCATACTTAAAATCTGCAGTAAGAAGACCTAAAGAATTTGCTAGTACCACAGTTCATTTACATGAGTGATTACACCAAAAATAAAACCTAAAAATTTGTATCATATCTCTGATGACAAGAAGGCAGTAAAAGCACATTTAGTAGAAAATATGCAAATAACGCTAATTGCATTAGCGTTCCTGTTTTTCTTCATTTTATATTTCTTAATGTGGCTATATTACATATACAATGAAAATGTTATGCAATTGTTCTAAAAATGAGTCTTAGAAATCTAAGTTACTTGATACAGCTTTACTCTTTTTAAATCATTCTTTCAAGAAGGTAAGCTGGTCCCAGCCTGCTACTCCCAAACTGAGGTACCTAAAAACCATAAAAGGATTTTAAGGAGGAGAACATGTCAAAATCCAGCTGATGAACCAGAAATGTCCATTACAAGTGGCAAGATTAGTTCCTTATTAAAGACCACATATCTTACAATTTTTTTACTAAATATATCTTATAATTTCCTAATAAGAAAGTTATATCCTAGAATTGAAACATGGTAACCTTTTTCTTTTCATCAATCCTATGATGTATTACCATAAAATGAATATTCCAAGAATTTGTTTAGGTATATATTCTTTTAGCTCTCAGCTGGTAATACACACATCCCAGGAAATGTAGCAAACTTCTTAGTTCAGATATTTTTGAAATTTGCCTCTGGAAATAGATGATTTTCTAAATGATGTCAGCTGTGATGAGCTTTGAAACTGGAGGCCTGGAGTTCATCACCAATATTGTCAACAACTCAAATCAGTACAAATAACTAAACAACTCCTGTGATCAGGTATTTCCTACCTGCTGGGACATAAAGAAGTATGAGACACAGACTCTGTTCTACTTGCTGTCCGTTTGGGAGTTGTCAATTAGGCTCTTTTCATTTGCAAGAATCAGAAAACTCAAGATTAAGATAGTTTATTAATTAATATCAATGGAGCGCATACAGATAAATGAATTTCAATTTTGATTAGGTATCTAAGTTGACTTAATTCTCATGCTGCCTTTTCTTACAGTGGTAAAATGGCTGCAGTGTCTCCAGGTTCATATCTGCACACCACAAGAAAGAGGGCTCCTTCATACTCAACTATCAAACAAAGTCCTATTTGGACCAAACCAAAATAATCACTGTGGCTATGAAAATATCAAGTAATTAGTTAGGCTTCAGTTACAGTCCATCCTTGAACCAATCAATAAGATTATATTGACTGGCAATTATCAATCAGAGTCAACCACCGAGGCTGAAGATAAAGTTCATATCATCCATATTCCGTGGATACCATACAAAGGCAGAAGACTGAAATATATGCTAGGGAGGAAACTTCAAGTTTTATTAGAGTGGTCAATATGGTAATAATGACAAGTAGTAACAAGAAGTCAATAGAGTAATCTAACGAAAATATTGTGGACAATTTTGGAGTATAAAGTCTTAACATTTGTTTTGTTTTTTTATATGAATATTTGTTGAATTATCATTCACTGAATTTAATTCACAATTAATTGCTAATATAATAATAAAAAAATATTTTATATTTCACAAAGATAAAAGGATATCTGTTAGTTGTGGTAATTCTGGAAAGGCACCTGAATAAAAGGTCTTGAAGAGGTGAAGGTTAAAGATACTCTGGCTTGTGTAATTGAGAAGGCACCCTAGTGGAAGGAAAGGCTCCAGCAAAGAGAGGTGTGAAACAGAACATATTTCCTAGAATAATCTAACCTAAAATAATAAATTGCAGTGCCTTGTTCAAGTCTTATATTTTTAAAGTACCTATGTACATTGACTCCTATTTTTGGAAGATGCTACAATAACCATTAATGGAGACTTGCAGTTTTTGCTGCAATTATACCTTCTTACCAAGACTGAATTAAATTCAAACTACACAAACTACACACACACACACACACACACACACACACTTTTCTATTTTTACGATAGTTCAAAAGGAGATTTGAGAACATAGTCACATTGGCCATCTCATGTAATAATTTTAACCAGACAATATAGAAGAGTAACTGAATGTTACTCAAGAAAACCTGGGACTCTCTAGTTGCAAGACTATGCTACCCAGTGTATTTTAAATTGTAAAGTATATTCTAGGTAACGTTATGTTAGAAAATCTTGTCAGGTGGAGTGCGTCTGAGTTTCTTTTTCCTATTTATTCTCATATCAAAAGGAAATGGCAAAACCTGAAACTCCTGTACTCTCTGACCTCATCATTTAATATTATTCCTTCTACACAAACCAATGTTGACAAAGTTACCAGCTTCTAACTAGAAAATTATTGAGTTCATTGACTCCTCAGATAAACTCTTCCTAGAAAATAGGATAAATCTGTAAGTTTCAATTAACTACAGTCTAACTATAAAGAATCCTCAACCAGAGGATCTCTGTATGGTGTATAGTTTATTGAGGGGACATGAGAATTATGAGGAAACAAGTTTTCATAACAGATCAAGGAACTACATCACTTTCAAAGTAATGTCCAAGATAATTTACTCAGGCCTCCATTCATTTATTCAACAAATTGTTTTTGAAAGCTTACTATGTATGTGCTAGGTATCATGCAAGATATTGGGTGAACACAAAATTAAGATTGATATGGATTCTGCTCCAAAATAGGAGAGATTAGCTGGGAGAGACAAACAAATTGGCAATAACAATACCATAAGATGCATGAAATAATGGGAGCAAACAGTATAGGTATCTAGCTTGGAATTACAGAATTAAAGAAGCCATCCTAGAAAAAAAATTTAAATGCCTAAGCTGAGAATTAAATGATTACTAAAGTTATCTAATCAAGGAAAAGGGATCAGAAAGAAATAATATGCAAGGGCCTAGAGGCTAGAGAGGATGCTACAAACTCTAGAAACTAAAAGACCTCATGAAAGAGAGCTAGCCAGGTATTCATGATATATAGCGAATTATGGCCTGATAAATTAAAAAAGAAAAAAATTAAAAGGAGGAGGAGGAGGAAGAGGAGGAGCAGGAGAAGGAGGAGAACAACTAGGTAACCATGCCAAGGATGTACAGAACACCCAACTTTTGCATATCCCACTAACTAGTACAAATAGGGGTCTTTATTATAGAAGTAATTTTTCATTGGTTCAAGAAATAAAAGGAAATAGACTGTAATTGTTTAAGAAGAGACCAAAGCTTGAGCAAGTACTAAAGAATGACAAGACAGCTACATCTATAATCACCCCTTAACCAAAGGAATCAAGTCCTACTGGTGTTCTTACAATTCTAATGCAGAAATCTGAGAGATACACACCAACTATAAACATTCTTGAAGATAGATTCATTCCTTTAAATGAGCAGATTCATTCCTTTAAAATACTGGAATGTCAAAGATAATTTATTTAGGCCTCCATTCATTTATTCAGCAAATTCTTTTTGAAAACTTACTATGTATGTGCTAGGCATCATGCAAGATATTGGGAGAACATAAAATTAAGATTGATATGGATTCTGCATATTGAGATTTACATTCTCGAAGATCGATTCATTCCTTTAAAATACTGGAACCCTTAGAGAATCACTGAGCCAGTCCACTAACAAATAACTAGATCAGTTTAAGAGGTCTTATTCCAAACTTAGCTCTCAAATAAGAAAGAGTAAGTCCTCTTTTCTCCTCTAATATTTTTGATCACAAAATTATACAGAATCTATAGAATTCTAAGATTAAGTATATTCAGTTTCTAAAAAGTTATCTCTATTCTAAAATCATTTACAAAATAAGATAACAAGCCCAATGTAAGGGAAAAAATAAATATATGTCTTTATTGAACATTAAAAATAAGATATGATATATTGAGATACAATTTAAGACTTATTTTGAGTTTCAATTATCTCATTTTTTTCAAGTTTTTATTTAAATTTTAGGTAGTTAACATATGGTGTAATATTAGTTTCAGGTGTAGATTTAGTGATTCAACACTTACATACAACATCTGAGGCTCATCACAAGTGCACTCCTTAATCACCATCACCTATTTCACCCATCCCCTCACCCACCTCCCCTCTGGTAACCATCAGTTTGTTCTCTATAGTTAAGAGTCTGTTTCTTGGTTTTCCTGTTTTCCCCCGTCCCCATGTTCATTTGTTTTGTTTCTTCAATTCCACATATGAGTGAAACCATATGGTGTTTGTCTTTACCTAACTTATTTTACTTAGTTAGCCTAATACTGTCTAGCTCATTCCATGTCATTGAAAATGGCAAGATTTCATTCTTTTTTATGGCTGAGTAATGTTTCATTTTATATAGATAGATCTCACATCTTCTTTATCCATTCATGAGTCGATGAACACTTGGGCTGTTTTCCATAATATGGCCATTGTAGATAATGCTGCTATAAATATCCGGGCTCCTGTCTCCCTTTGAATTAGTATTTTGTATCCTTTGGGTAAATACCTAGTAGTGCAACTACTGGATCAGAGGGTAGTTCTATTTTTAACTTTTTGAGAAACTTCCATGCTGCTTTCCACAGTCTGCATTCCCACCAACAATGCAAGACTTACCATTGCATTTTGCAATGGTTGGGGCATTTTAAGGAACTGTTTCTAGCTAGAAGGACTGGTATCCTTCCAAGTCTAGCACTTGGGGTATGGAAAATTGTTGTGGTGTGCAGTAAGGTTTTTGTTTTGGTTTTGGTGGTTTTTTGGTTTTGTTTTTGTTTTGCTTTTGCGTTTTCTTTTTCTTTTCCTTTGGTCTCCTCGTTTTTTCCTAACCCCTTCTTTTCTCCTACATTGGCCAGCTTGGGCCTTCTCTCCATGTCATCCCCTTACGAAGGCACCCACACCCCACCCTCTGTTTGCCTGTAGCATGCATCCAAGGCCAGAGCTCAGGACTGCCTCCTCTGTCTTAAGGGCATGGGAGCTAGGGAAGGGGCTTTTACGAAATAACAAAAGGAAAAAAATAATAAAGTCTTCAGCAGTTTCCACCTACTCAGATCCTCAAAGGCTGCAAGGTTTTGATGATCTAGATTCATTAGGAATGTCTCCTTGCCAGCTAGGACCAAGCCCCAGGCCTGCTGAGAGCCAAAGGCCCTCCCAGTGCCTAGGTTTCCACCACCCCAGGGACCTTGTCTTACAGAGGCCCAGGACTGAGGATGCAGAAATCTGGGGCAGGTACCATCAAGAAGCCCATTTTAGGAGCCAGAACTCCTTTGCCAGCATAGATTCAAGTCAGGATTGCATAACTAAAGCATTTGCAGTTTTTGGGGGTTTTTTTTGTTTTAGTTTTTTTCCCAAATATAATCTGTAGTTGTGTGTGTAGTGCTTTGCCCTGATATGTGTGCTCTACAATAAAAACCAAATCTGGGGCGCCTGGGTGGCGCAGTCGGTTGGGCGTCCAACTTCAGCCAGGTCACGATCTCGCGGTCCGTGAGTTTGAGCCCCGCGTCAGGCTCTGGGCTGATGGTTCAGAGCCTGGAGCCTGTTTCCGATTCTGTGTCTCCCTCTCTCTCTGCCCCTCCCCCGTTCATGCTCTGTCTCTCTCTGTCCCAAAAATAAAAAAATGTTGAAAAAAAAAAAAAAAAAAAAACCAAATCTAATATATTTAGAAACAGTTGTCCTTTTCCCTACATACTTGAAAATACCTGTTGTTTCTTGTATTGTTGATTTTAGCCATTCTGACAGCTGTGAGGTAATACCTCATTGTAGTTTTGATTTGTATTTCCCCGGTGATCAGTGATGTTGAGCATCTTCTCATGTGTCTGTTGGTCATCTAGATGTCTTCTTTGGAAAAGTGCCTATTCATGACTTCTATCCACTTTTAATTGGATAATTTGTTTTCTGGGTGTTCAGTTTTATAAGTTCTTTATAGATTTTGGATACTAACTCTTTACCAGATATATCACTTGCAAATATCTTCTTCCATTCCATAGGTTGCCTTTAGTTTTGTTTAGTTTAGTTCCTTTAGTGCTTCCTTCACTATGGAGAAGCTTTTTATTTTGATCTACATATTTAATGCAATCCCTATCAAAATAGCACCAGCATTTTTTTGCAGAGGTAGCAAACAATCCTAAAAATTGTATGGAACCACAAAAGAGCCCCAATAACCAAAGCAACCTTGAAAAAGCAAAGCAAAGCTGGAGACATCACAATTCTGGACTTCAAGTTATATTACAAAGCTGTAGTGATCAAGATAGTATGGAATGGCATACAAATAGATACATACATCAATGGAATAGAATAGAAAACCAAGAAATGAACCCACAATTACATGTTCAGTTAATCTTTCACAAAGCAGGAAAGAATATCCAGTGGAGGGGCGCCTGGGTGGCTCAGTCAGTTAAACGTCTAACTTTGGCTCAGGCCGTGATTTCATAGTTCATGGGTTCCAGCCCCGCGTTGGGCTCTGTGCTGACAGTTTAAGCCTGGAGCCTGTTTCAGATTCTGTGTCTCCCTCTCTCTGCCCCTCTCCTGCTCATTCTATCTCTCAAAAATAAATAAACATTAAACAAATTAAAAAGGAAAGAATATCCTGTGTAAAAAAGACAGTCTTTTCAACAAATGATGTTGAGAAAACTGGACAGCAACATGTAAAAGAATGAAACTGGACCACTTTCTTACACTATACAGAAAAATAAATTCAAATTGGATTCAAATTATTTTCTTACTGTCTAAGGCTTCCCCCACACACATTATGCAATATGGAAAATATATGACAATAGTTAAGGCTAAAAACCTTGATTCTCAGGTTTATTTTTTCAGAAATTGGCTAATGTGATTATTCCAAAATTTTATGATTTCAACCTATGTTTACCTATAATTTTTAAATTAAGCCACATAACTACCTATGAAATACAAGTTGGAAAAAGAACACTGACCTTTTTGCCAGCATGCAGAGAATATGTATATATATATATATATATATATATATATATATATATATATATATATATGCGTGTGTGTGTGTATACATATATCTTCTTCTAAAGCCATAAAATTCAAACTTGGCAGGTTTACAGATTTCAGTAAGGAAAATCAAGCCAACTTTTAGTAAAGCAGTTGAGCAATTTTTAAGCAACAAAGTTCTGAAACAAGAATATGAACATATAAAACTTTTCTGCAAAGGTTCAAGGGCAGTTGAGTAGATATAGCTATTGCTGCTCAAATAAACATTATATGTAACAACCCAAAATATAGAAAGCCAGCTCTCCAGCTCACCTGGACTCAGGTTAGATAGAAATGCAACAAATGAGAGAAACAAGGCTTCACTGCTTTACTTCCACCCATTCTTCACGAAATCAGCCTATAGTTTTGAGACCAAACTATAAAGGTCAAGTCCAATAGAAGTGTACCAATTGTTAGAATTAGCAGCCTTAGAAATTCTCTGGGAGATGAATTACCCCTAGAGTACACTGAATAAAAGTTAAATGCTTTGCTGCCCATGATATCAAGGGTTCTTTTTCCTACATGAAGAACTTCAAAGATGGGTTTCTAAAAGCATGATGCGTTTAAATAGCCACACCTACACTGCAGTCCTGATAATGAATGAACACCTCAATATATATTAGTATTCAATAACTCCCTGTGAGACACATTTGGCACCCACTATCTCATTCCTCTGTACATCTTGTTAACCAGGAAATGTCCAGGTATTTATAGCATGTCTTTATAAAGGCCATATAAATATATAGGAGGAACCTACTCTACTAATAAGTCCATCAAAGGTTATTCTTCATTTCTCTCACTGTATTTTTGATCTCTAGCATTTCTTTTTGATTCTTTGTCAGGATTTCCATCTTTCTGCTTACATCACCCATCTGTTCTTGCTTGCCATCTCCTTTACCCCTTAGAGTAATTAGCATATTAATCATAGATGTTTTAAACTCCTAATCTGCTTGTTCCAATATCCCTGCCATGTCTGGATTTGGTGCTTGCTCTGTCTCACTTAATTGTATTGTCTTGCCGTTTAGTATGCCTTGTAACTTTCTCCTGATAGCTGGACATGATACCCTGAATAAAAGGAGCTATTGTAAATAGTCCTTTAGTGATGTGATGGTAATCTGTTGAGGGAGGGAAGCAGTCTATAGTCCTATAATTAAGTCTCAGTCTTTTATGAACTTGTGCCTCTGGATTGTGGACTTCACACATGCTTCTCATTACCTCCCCCCCCCCCCCCAAATTAAATAGGACAAGATGGCTAGAGTAGATTAAAGTTAGATATTTCTCTTCTCTTATATGGAATCTAGATCTGATTGGAATTATTTCCTCCCCAGCCAAGTAAGTTAGGCTTTCATAAAACCCCAGCACAATAGACACCAGATGATTAATTTCTCCTGAGTGCTCTGGTGTATTTCGAAATGGTTCCTTTTCCTTGTCCCCTGCTAGAAAAAGGAAGGAATTTTTCTCCAATATTTACTGTTGAGAACTGGTCAAGCTCCTGGAAGTAATATTCACAGTGACCTAGAGATCCCCCTATGACAGGGTCGACCTGGAGTTTTTAACTCTCAGAGTTGTCCACACTGAGCTTCCAACAATCTGTCAATTACAGTTCAAGTTTCCTACCCTTATACTTTCCACTGGTAAGTCTCTGCTCTGAGAAGCCATGATCCCTGTATCCACCTGCCTGTCTCTCCAATCTTGGGAGCATCATCACAGGGCACAGTGATTTACTCTGTGTTCTCCCATCTCTTACAGATCCAAGAAAAGTTGCTGACTTTTCAGTCTTTACAGATTTTTACTTCTTGTTATGATAGAGTGGCGACTTCTAAGCTCCTTACATGCAGAAAAGGAGTAACCGAATCGGAGGATGTTTCAATACTTGTATGCATGACAGCATTGTTTATAAAGCAGAAAAATTGGGGGAAAATGAAGAAAAAAACAGAAAAATTGTGGTCTAATCATAAAATAGAAGACTCTGGGGGCGCCTGGGTGGCTCAGTCGGTTGGGCGTCCGACTTCGGCTCAGGTCACGATCTCACGGTATGTGAGTTCGAGCCCCGCGTCGGGCTCTGTGCTGACTGCTCAGAGCCTGGAGCCTGTTTCAGATTCTGTGTCTCCCTCTCTCTCTGACCCTCCCCCATTCATGCTCTGTCTCTCTCTGTCTCAAAAATAAATAAACGTTTAAAAAAAAATTTTTAAAAAAATAATAAAAAAAAATAAAATAGAAGACTCTGAATAAGTTAAAATGAATAAACTAAGAGGTATATGTATAATCGTGCATTAACCTTAAAAATATTTTGAACTTAGCATGCCATTCACATAACATTTAAAATTTTAAAAATGATCATATATGATTTTGATACAATAGTTTATGGAATAAATTTATTTTTTAAAAATAATCTTGCACGAGGCTAACAAATACTGAATTCTTAGTTTTTCCTTCTAGGAAGTGAGGGAATTAGGATCAGGAAGAATTCCCAGAAGGCAGTAACTATAACTATATTTTCTTTAATTTGATGATGTTAAACAAATGTAGTTACAATATTAAAATTTCTTAAGCCTGTGCGCGAGAGTGAAAATATTCTATATTCTTGTTTCTGCATGTGAAATATTTTATCTTAAGAATTATTAAAGCTGTGTTAGTTTTGGAAGCTAATTATTCATTATTCCTACATACTATCATTTAGTCTTTTGGCCAAGAGAGCCAGTATAGCTTTATGATTAAGAGTCTGTACTCCACACTTGTCTTGATGAACAATGAGTAATATATAGAACTGCTGAATCACTATCTGGTACACCTGAAACTAATACAACACTGTATGTTAGCTACACGGGAATTAAATTTTTTTAAAAATGGGCAGAGGGGAAAAAAATGAATCTGTACTCCAAACTAAAAACGCCAGAGTTCAAATCCCAGTTCTACACCTAAACATTTTTGTGTCATTAAGCTAGTTAACTAAGATAGCTAACCTTCAGTCTATATGTAATTCTGGGAAAATAATATATCTTATATTCTATGGTTGTTAAAAGTGCTACGAGAGGCAGTAAATGAAAATACCCCTTCCTTCTTACTTGAAAAAAGCATTTTAAAATGTTGACTGATATTAGGGACAATTTAATGTGTATTTCATACCTTCCTCTTTTCCTTTGGTCATCACAATCTAATGTATCTTTATAATCTCTTTAGGAAAAAGATCTCTTTAATCACAAGTAAGTATATATTTTCTCACTTCTTTCAATACATTCTTCATACCAGCTGACCATGTATTTATCTTGCTGTTCCCAATCTGCTCAGTTTAGTCTATGAGGCTATGATCATCCTGTTTCCTCTACCTTTAAAATTTTCTTTCTCCATGGATTATCTCTTATTTTCTTTGCAGCCTACATCAAGACCAACTTCCATAATGAAACTTCCTGAAATCTTACCAGTATACCTTGCTCTAAACAGCCATGTCTGAATAAAAACATATTACTATCAATGACAAACAATAATTTCAGGGTCTCACATTTTATGACACTCTACAGTTTAAAATCACTTACACATTATGTCACTCATATGACATTCAGGTGAAGTAGAGCTACTGTGCAGAACTAATTTTATATCTGCTGACTCTAAGTTTAATAGTTTGCATCACTTCATGTATTTAAGTACTAAGATCTCTTCAAAAAGTTCACAGTTAAAGCTGTACCTCACTACTACTTTTTATAAATACTTTCCCTATATAAGGCCTGTTAAGAAACTGTCAACCAGAAGATGTGTTAGCTACAAGCATAAACTGACCAGTGATAATAAAAATGAACCATCAGCTATCTTGTAATGTCTTGCCGGAGTAATGTGTTCAGAGACCTACCTATCCAGATTCATGCCCAATAGTGGGTTAACAATGTAACAGAAATATCCCATTAAAAAAAACATGGAGAAGGGAAAGGTGGAAAGTTTGAAATTATATTTATGCTACATAATCCCTCTAATAGAAATCCCCATCCAAATTGGTTGCAAGTATTATAGATAGAAGGATCCTACATAGAAGGATCCTATACAAAAGACCCTGACTCTCCAAGGAAGACCTGTTCACACTTCAATCAACTCATTGTCCATAGGGTAAACATCTCATAACAGCCTAAAAAGAACTAAACCTCTGCCTACATAGTGTTCCTATTTGTTGGATTTACATGACCAAAAGGCCTGACCTTGAGGAGCCCTATTGGCCTAGGATCAAGGAGTAGGGGGATAGAAGTCTGGGGATGATGAGGAAAGCAGAGTTGTACTCTTTCTTTTTCACTAATGAAATCTTACATAGAAGCTTTGGTTTTAAAGCCTGAATGTTAATTAAATGTTAATTCAATCAATTCCATGCAAGTGAAGGCATACATTAGAAATTTCAGCAAGAGAACTAAAAATTTCCATGTCAACAAAAACCTACCCAGGAGCCATTTCTTCATAGTATTTGGTCCTTATTCTGCTTTATGTTGTTTTTCTAAATGAATGTGCCTGCTTTCTTATATTTCTGATTAGTTTGCGTATTACTCAACAGTAAGTCATGTAGCATATTTCTTTAACATCCCTCGTATTGCTAATGTAAAAGTAGCTTAAAATGTATAAATTTTTAAATGCTTATTTTTTTATACAACTTGGACTACAAGAAGACCATGATAATTTTCATTGTCAAAACCTATTTCTTGGGGCACCTGGGTGGCTCAATCAGTTAAGCATCTGACTCTTGGTTTTGGCTCAGGTCATGATCCTGGGGTTGTGGGATGGAGCCCCATATCAGGATCCACGGTGAGTGCGGAGCTTGCTTAAAATTCTCTCTCTCTCTCTCTCTCTCTCTCTCTCTCTCTCTCTCTTTCTCCCTTTGTCACTCCCCCCCCCCCCCGCTTACACTCTCTCTCTCCCTAAAAAAAAATTTTAATTAAAAAAACCTATTTCCAAATGCTAATTTGTGATAATTGAGAGACTGATTGGAAAAAGAGAAAATAAGTGGATACCATGTTGAATCCATGTCCCAGTAAAGGGGATAAAGTAAACAATACAGAAAAAAAGAAGAAGAGATAAATCAGGAAGAAGGAAAAATATAAAGAGTAGTTTAGTCAAGCAGAATTGACTACAAAAATAGATGCAGCCAGGTTAAATGTAAATATAAACTGGAAACTGAAGAAAAACTAGGCAAATTATTCATCTTGAAACATGAAAAGTGGATCCAGTTATGTCCAACACACACACATATAGTTGGACTCTGCCAATAAGTTAATAAGGCTTTATAAACTATAGATCTCTGTCAAAAACCTTAGAGACTGTAATGCAGATAAAGACATTATGTATGTAAAAGACATACTTCACTGCCAACATGACTTGGAGTGCAAACACCTAAGAGAATAGGCTTTCCTTGACATTCGTGGGTTAAACTCAAGGTAAAGTCAAGAACGTAAACTGGATGTTTGAGGATCCACAAAAATTCTGACTGAGAGCTCTCATTTATAAGAACATGGATGGACCTAGAAGATATGATGCTAACTGAAATAAGTCAAACAGAGAAAGACAAATACCATATGATTTCACTCATGTGGAATTTAAGAAACTAAACAAAGAAACAAACAAGCAAAAAACAGACTCTTAAAAACAAAACAATCTGGTGGTTGCCAGGGGCATGGGGGTGGGGGATGGGTGAAATAGATAAAGGGGATTAAGACTCTTATCTTGATTAGCAGTAAGCAATGCATAGAATTGCTGAATCATAGTCACTATATTATCTACTTGAAACTAATATAACATTGTGTGTTAATTATACTGCAATAAAAATTTTTTCAAAAAAGCAGGGTTATCAAGGCTGACTCTATCTTTTTACACTCAGTACTTTATTGAATGCTGCTGCCAGTGTGTATAAAAGAATTACCCCTGTGAAATAGAAATTTATGAAAATTTAAAGTAGATGTTAAGGACTGATAAAAGTAGAAGTTTGTATAGTATAGCATGTGTTATAGGGATAAGCTTTTGTACAGGCTTCAAATTTAGTCCTCTTTTGAATATTCACTGGTTCATGAAAAGTGGTTTAGAAAACCATCCAAAGATTCATACAAAAATGAACAGACATTCTGGAGTCTGAAGAAATTTATACTTGAAGATACTCCAGTCAGCAGGGGGTCATGTTGAGCATTCTGCAGACAGAATTGTTTCAAATCTGTAGCTGCCTAGGAAACCTTCACGTGGTTGAGCCTGACTAGGCTACCAGTTAGAACTGTTGAACCATTTTCTTCATAGTGGTGATGGTGGAGGAACCAGACATTGTGCTCCAGAGAGCCAGTAGATTCATCAGTGGTGGATACATAGGTCAGGCAAGGCTGACTCTCTATCAAAGGAAGCCAATGACTTCAACAACACAAAACTATCCATGGTTCTGAATTTCTAGCCTCTACACCTGATTCACCAAGGATGATTAATTGGGGAGCTAGAAATGAAAAGACTGAATTTCAGAAGTTAACAAATAAATAAATATGACTACTTGTGAGAATTTACATATGAATGTGCTCAAAGCTTAAATAGAAAATACAGGTAGGCATACAGTAAAATAAGCTCCTCCTATATCAAAAGGCAATAATTTCACTATAGAATTTTGGAGGTTAGCAAAATTCTTCTGAGCAGAGGGATACCAAGATGGAGGTAGTACTTAAGAATTTTAATTTATGTTGGTATAGAGTGAAAATTGTGCAAATTATGTTTTAAATCACTGAATCCATAACAACATAATCCAATTTCATTAGGACCTTTGTCAATGCTTTGTCCCTAATGACTCAGTAATAACCAGAAAGAATATAAATGCTGGACTTTAGATATAAGACATTTCAATTGTCTTCATGCAGCGGAATTAGTGTAAATTGAGCTTTCCTTGGAATTCATACACAAATGTTAAGTTTCCAAATGATTCATTTTAATGATATTAATACCTATGAGTTCACAGATCACATATGACCAAAGATATTTATACTTAAAGATATAGAAGTTACTCACATTGGTTATATGGGATTATTAAAAAATTCTCAAGGGTGTATTGACTGATACAAAGATTAATAAGAGCAAAGACAAATAGATATAAATCAGATGCACACACAATGTTCCTTATAAACGAAATAAGTAAACTACTTTTTAAACCATTATTTTTATCTTTTCTTATCTAAATTTAGATAAACATCAAGATATTTTTGGTAAGGTTAAGAAACAATGATCACAAATATCTCTGAAATAAACTCTATTTATCTTCTAGTGACATATTTCCCTTAGCAATGGAATACTCTCTTTGGGGGGAGACTCTCAATTTAACAAAATTTTCTTTTCTCATTTAAAATTGAATACTAACTCAACTAATCTGGACACTAGGGATGATGTGATGTCTTTAATTTTTTCATATAATGATATGTATGTGTGGTAAGAAATACATCTTTGCTAAACTTCAAGTTTTGTTTCAGAAGATAAAAGTTTATTTGGGCACTGTTCCCAGAAGTTCCTTTGGGGGAAAATGACACATTTCAAAATTGCTGAGTTCCAATTGCATTCGGTTAAAATAATAACTTTGGAATAATAATTTTTTGTGTCTCTGTTTAAAGAACTGTCCTGTGTACCTGAGTTCAGATTTCAGAAATGGCAAAGTATGTGGACTCCAGGATGTAGAAAGTCATAGCTAATAATAAGCTTAAGTGTTGAATTGTAACGTCAACCAAACATACTCACATGTCTTTCTTTATTTGAGTTTAGGAACAGTGCTCTCCTCATCAAAAATAATGAAAACCAGATACCTCGGTAGCACAGCTGGGTTTAGGACAAACATGACACTAAAAAATATCTACTTCTATCCTGAAGCAGAAAATGATGTCTTCTTAAAAATAAAATCCTCTTATGGCAGCAAGATATACAATTATATTGTAGTGTTAGTTGCTACATCCACTTCCATAAGTAAATTAAGAGAGACAGAAATGATCCCAGAAGAAATATAAGGACTGAGTCTGGTAGGGCTGAAGGATGTAATTGTCTTTCCACATGACACTAACATTTTTCACAGAAAAGACAATATTGAAATATTTGCCAATGATAAACAATGTTAGTTAGAATTCAGTGGTTGACAAAATATCAGTTTTAAAAGTTGCATATAGAGTCAGGGCACCTGGGTGGCTCAGTGGGTTAAGCGTCCAACTCTTGGTTTTTGCTTAGGTCATGATCTCACAGTTCATGGGTTTGAGCCCCACATCCGGCTCTGTGCTGACATGTGGAGCCTGCTTGAGATTCTCTCTCTCTCTGCCTCTCCCCTGCTTATGCTCTCTTTCTCTCTCAAAATAAATAAATATTTTTTTTTTTTAAAGTTGCATATATAGTCAAACATTTCCTAGCGAAAGTATAAGTAGGATGTTAGGAACACTCTTGAAGGCTTTTACTCTCCAGATATTAAAGCCACTTAGAATGTATTATAAAACTTTGAATTCTTAACATTTTCCAAATAAAACAAAAATGGCAAAGCATTAGATTCATTTTTATGCCCACTTAGTCAAAATTCAGTAAAAAATCTATTCTCCATTGCCAAGAGAAAGATGTTGAGGAAAAGGAGTGCATAAGTCATGATGTTTTAATGAAGTGTTTGCTCCTGGGAATTTTTTCTTTTTTTTTAAAGGGATATCTGAGGATTAAAGGGTTAGATCAAACTCATAGTACTAACAGTGTTTAGCTTTTCTGTTAGGGATTCTGGTCTAACATTAGTGATGTTGTTTTCAATGGAAAATTAAGTTATTACTGACATTAAAGAGAAAAATATAACACTTTAAAAGAGTTCAAGTATTCTGTTTGAAATAATGCCAAAATAATTACATTCTATACATCTGTATCTAAAGCACACAATACAATCAAAATATTAACTGTAAATGTTCATAACTCATTCAAAGATTTTTTTCCCCAAACTCAACGTCAACACCAATTCTTATTCAAAATACAGACTGCACATGAAGATCATTTTTAAATGCCTATCTGTTCAACTTTACTATTTTCAAAATAAAGAACATATACCTTGTTTCAAACAAAATTTGGCTTTCATTATTTTATAGCTGTGAAAAACTAATTTCAGTTGTTTCTTTTCTTTTTCATTTGTACTACAGGTCTTTGAAATATATTTTTTCAACCTTTCTAATAGCTAGAATATCTACAAAAGATCAATAAATATCAGATTGGAAACCCTGTCAGTACAGGCTAAAAATATCCTATACTTTCATCTTCCTAGTAAGCCCTAGTATGACAGAAAAATCTATTTCTTAGTGAAATTCTAAATGAAGATATTTTTATAACTACTCACATTAGAATCAATTAGAACACATTATGTTTGGAGTAAAATTTGGTATAAGTGAAATTGTCATGAACATTATGATAGTTGAACAGTCTTTGATGTGCCTTACCATTAAGGAAATACAAAATGAGTAAGACATAGTCACTACTCTCAAGGTGTTTAAAATATTCTAAAGACATACAGAAGTACAAATAACTTTTAAAAAATAAAGTTAATTTCATTACAGGGTATTTTTACTTGACGTGGCCAAACATTTTAGACCTGGAAATAGCAAGATTTCTTTGTGTTCCTAAATATTCAGATACAGTTCTTTCTTTTTTTTTTTCAGATACATTTCAAACATATCTAGGAGTGAAGTAAAATAGTGGTCATCAGTTTTGTATTCTGACATCATTTCTAAATTATTTAAAAAAAACAAGGAAAATTTTTATATAGGTTTATTCTTTTTTTCTTCACCACTATTCTCCTCAAATAAGACAATAATTCTAATGGGAACACATTACTAAACAAAAGTTCATTTACTATATTATTGTTTATTCCCTTTTATTTGCATTTTAGTTTATAAATATGAACTTTGACTTTTGGAACATTTCTTGAAATCACTTAAGTAAAATCATGCTAAGAGATTTTAGTCTTCAACCAACATATTCATGACCATCCAAATGATAATGCTAATAAAAACTAGCAATGTGTCAACTAGATAAACCCATTAAAAATGAATACCATATGAATACTGTGTTATCTATATATCCACATTGCTGAACCTGGATTACCTAAAGCTTTTTTTTTAAATCCTGCACCCCCTTTTTTAGTAAGAGTGAGCAGGGGAGGAGCAAAAGGAGAAGGAATCTCAAGCAGGCTCCACACCCAGCACAGAGCAGGACAGAGGGACTTGATCTCAGGACCATGAGATAATGACCTGAGCTGAAATCAAGAGTTCCCACACTTAATCAACTGAGCCACCCAGGTGCCCCTGAAAGCTTTTGAATTAGACTTCTTGAACTGGATAAAAGTTAGAGGTTTTTTCCTCCTCATTTTCACCACAAGATGACTTTGTAACTGAACGCGAAATTGTTACTTTATTCAGAGCAAAATGAGCCCATTTTTTCCTGACTTTACTTTTGATTTTATACAGTAAATAACTTTTCTTTACTGAAACTCTGCACATATTTTTGCTAAATAATCAGAAGTTAAAACATTGAGCAATTAACATGTGGCAGAGATTGTGAATTGTCTCAATGAATTCTTAAAACCTGCCTATATATAGGTAGCATTTCACTCCCCATTCTAAATGTAAAGGAACTGAAAGCAAGACTAGGTGGTAACATTCCTAAAGTTCAAGCTAACAAATGGCGTATTCAGGATTGGAATCCAAGCCATCTGAGAGCTGAGACAACACTCTTAGTCACTATTATATGACAGTTTCCAAAGGACATAAACATGCCTTTAATTTAACAAATATTAACTACTTGCCAACATGCCATACGGGAACAGGCCTTGCTCATATATCATCAGGTATTGCCCACCTTGTATATACAATTGCTACAGAATCTAACCCATCCAGGTAAGTTGGTAAAAGATTACTTGGAATATCATTTAAAATTTTTTAGTTATGAAAAACAGAATCTACACACTAAAATCTATATTTTGTAATTTTTATACTATATATCTTAAATGCATATAGATAGACATAATAAAATTTTAAAAATCACACATATAAAATACAGTTGTTAGAGAAGAAACAACACACACACACACACACACACACACAGTAAAATAAAAAATAATAGGCCATGATTCTGTTCTGAATCACATATCCCCCACCACTGACCAGAGAAGCTTATAAAATGTCTGCTCCATGTTGGAGATTTCTCTGTGACAGCTGTTTCTACACTACGCCCTGGCCCACTTTTAGTATAGCACCCCAGTCCATGGCTCATTGTCATCTCTGCCAGTTCAGATCTTATTATTCAGTTGTATCAGGCCTCCAACTCTAACTTCAGTGCGGTATCTTTCCACACCTTTGTAACTGCTCAAAATTAAATCTTTAAATAAAGACCTCAAGTACTTCTATTCCTATTTGAAGATTCATACCAATGAAATAACCTTCAAAAGTGTGACTATTTTTCAACTCAAGTCTTGAAAAATACTTACTATGAAAATATTTTTTCTGGGTACACCTGCGGTGAAAAGGTTTTTATAAATCTTCCAGATTGGGATGTAACAGAACAAATTCCAGATTGAATACTACCTGAGAGTTCCTCAGCACTCTCAACTCAAGTGCCACGACAATCTAGTTGCTATAATTACTTGTGAGGCTTGCCACACATAATATGTTGTTTACAGCAATGAAAGTTCTAAGAGTGTCCTTCCCTGACCATTCCAGCTACAGCCCTTTCTTTCATTGAGTTTCTAATTTCTAAAGGGTATATATTTGCTTGGTTTTTGTGCACCTCACTCCACTGGAGTGTGTTATTCTTACACTCCTAGGGCTTCACACAGTGCCCATTCTCTAACACTGCTCAGAGAATATACAAGGAATGAGTAAATCTTGCCCCATATGGTTATATCTACCACAGTGAAAATACAGTTATATTTTTGAAATGCCAATCAAATCCTCTGATTTATCTTAAACTTTTCAATGGCCACCTACTTTCTAAGGTAGAAGCCTAAACCTTGGAAAATCTTTGACTACTGGGCCTATTCCAATCTCCAGCCTCCTTTTCTTCCATCTCTGCACTCAAATTTCTGCTCCATGAGTCCAGAAATACTGGAAGTTCCCCTAATGTTTCAAACTTCCGTATCTTCTCAGATTTTGGACATGCCATTTCACACAACTTAAAAACTCTGCTCTCCATCCAATCCTTAGCCCCTGATAAGTGACTAGCAAGACTACTCCTTCTTTCAGGGGTTATTCAAGGGTTCTGTATACTTTTTCAAGGATGTCTCTCCTAATACTTCTCAATACAATTAGGTTTTCCTTTGCCTGTGCTTTTGCTGTATTATGTCCACACCCACATTATAGCATTATTTTATTGTACTCATTATTTACTTTAGCTTCTGATTTTCTATCAGACTAAAATTATGACTATATAATCATTTTATAGTCAGGAATTACAGGTTTCATCTATGTGTTATCAGTATCTAACAGCGCGCCTATATTAAAAGAGGAGGGCACTTGTTGGGATGAGCACTGGGTGTTGTATGTAAATGATGAATCACAGAAATCTACCCCCGAAACCAAGAGCACACTGTGTACACTGTACGTTAGCTAACTTGACAATAAAACATATTTAAAGAGAGAGAGAGAGAGAGAGAGAGAGAGAGAGAGAGAGATCTTCTATAGAGATAAAGTGAATGACTGGAAGAATGGAGGTCTCACTATTATTTAATTAATATCCATGTTAGGATGGCTGAAAAATCTTTCCATACTTTGTGTGTGTGTGTGTGTGTGTGTGTGTGTGTGTATTTGTTTGTGGTTTTGTTTTGTTTTGTTTTTTTCTCTGCAGGATGGAAATAAACTCAACCTAACTCAGAGTATTATTCTAAGTGGATATAAACATACCCGCTAAACTGAATGTTCTACAAATGATTCTTCAAGACATTTACATATTAAAGGCGATTTATAGGCATGAATTCTAAATCAGAGAGCTTACAAACAGTATGATTTTAAGTTGTTCATCACACTGCACAAGAGAGAGAAGATTCTTTTTTTTTTCCAGGAAGCATGTTACAAAGACTATGAAGGCTTACCATATCTCACCATTCTTGGTTCTATGCTAGGGAACTGCCATATAGTGATACTTCAGTTAGAAAATCTTTTGGGACAGAATCTAAGACAGATTCACCATATACTAAAGGCCCCTTTAATAACTGATACTAAAGACTCATTGAATTTTAAAGCTGGAGGTTGCTATGAGAGAATAACAAGTTTCAAGTATATATATATATATATATATATATATATATATATATATATATATATATTTGTCATAAGGCAATTCAGAATTTTAAGAAAAAAAAACAAAGATAACTATAACATCTTTATCTGGTTCAGGAGTGATGAATATAAATACCCTGAAGTAAACGTTGAGAATTAACTGAGTATTTCAAGGTCTTTATCACCACTACCAGCTCATCTACATAAAGATGACTTTGTGGCAACACATTTCTCCATTATTTCTATAACAAAATGACTGCAAAGAGGGAAATGACACTGACTGCATTTTTGAACTGTGTAGCACAAACATGAAAGTATAATAGATTTTCATAGCACTTAAAAGACATTTCTCTTAGTGCTAAAAGCAAAGTTCAGAAAAAAATATTTTTCCTGGGGAAAAAAACGTACTCAAAATCCCACCATTCAGTAATAATCTCCCCTTAATGTTAGATTTTCATTTTTAATAAATGCTGTTGAAGAGTTAATGATGAATAACAATGCTAATAATGAACAGCCTAATCAAAATGCCAGTCCCTTTCTCCAGCTCAGACATTAAGAGAAATGAAAATTTTCCATTAGTACCTTCAGAGAAGACAATATTACACTGTTTCTAGAAAACTTTGATTTTAGAAACAAAATTAAAAACATATGTAGAATGTTTCCTATTCTAGAAGGTCCTCTGAAATAATACATAAAAGTCTTTTTTTTTAATTAGATGAAAAGTAATGTTATTTGTTGTCCTGCCTTTAGTCAAATTAGTAAAATTCGGCGTGTTTCTTAAATGGGTTGGGAATTATATATGGTTATTATAAAGCTTTAGTGATTGTCCTTATATATTTAGCAAATATTTAAGCATATAGTTTTACTATCAATTTTAAGACTTAATCGGTATTATTCCAGTGGCATAAAAACCTAAACACCCTGAAGACCTTTCCACTGAAAACAACTAAAATTCTGAATAAAATAAGAAGAAAATGTTTAATGCTTAAGATAGCATGAAAATAAGAATCTATCATAATTAGTTTGGTTTCACTTAGGACAAATGTAGAAAGCCACAAGAGAATGTTGCTTTCACACTAATAATAAGAGAAAGACAAATAATCTACAAAATCATAACTTTTCCAGAACCCAGAAGAGAACTGGGATTTCCATGCAACCAAAGAAACTAAATTCTACAGAGCGACAACCCTCTTAGAGACAGAAGACATAAATCATTTCACCTATGTAAGGCACAGAAGAAAGAGATGGCCTTCAACAAGCAGATAAAAATAAATAAGCTAAAATTTTAACAAAATTTTACAAGACAAATATATTCCAACCATTGGATAAATTTGAAGCTTATATTGCACTGAAGGGATCATAAAAAAATCAAAACTCTGCTCAATTCCTGATTAGATTGATTCGAACCAAGGATTTGACCACAGAAGAGACATTTCTGTCATAAATACTACTAACCTCAGTCTCAATTATTCTACATATAATAAAAGCATTCAATAAAAAATTATGAGACAAGCAACAGAAAAAAGCATGAACAATGACTCATTGTGAAGAGACAAAGCAATCAATAGAAGCATACTTAGAGTCAATCCATAAGTTGGAACAATCAGACAAGAACATAAAAATAACCATGACAGATACATTAAACGATCAGAAGAAAAGATAGATAATATGTATGAGCAGATAAGGGATTTCATCAGACAGATGAAAACTATGAGTCTAATGGAAATGCTAAAATAATAATAATAATAATAATAATAATAGTAATAACAACAACAGAGTAACAGAGATGACATATTCCTTTGATGTACTCATTACCAGAGCAGAAATGGCTAAGTAATCAGTAAACTTAAACATGAACCTAAATAGATCATCCAAACTGAATTTTTTTTTAAAAATGACTGGAAAAAAACAAAATAAAGAATTCAAGAGCTGTGGGAAAACATCCCCAAAATAACATGACACAAAACTGGACATACCATAGTCAAGCTGCTGAAAAATAAAGAGAAAAACTTGAAGCAGGCTGAGAAAAATGAATCATTTCATAGAGGGAAACAAAGATAAAGTTTACCACAAACTCCTTACCAGCAGCTAAGCAAGTCAGAATACAACAGCATGGTATCTTTATAGCACTGAAAGAGAAAAAATCTGATTCTGAATTCCATTCCCAATATAAGTATTTTTCTAAAATGATAGCAAAATAGTTTTTTTTCCAGATCAGCCAAAGATGAATTCATTGTCAACACACACACACACACACACACACAAGAAATGTTAAAGGAACTTCTTCAAGCAGAAGAAATGTGGTACCAGATGCAAATGTCAATGTACACAAAGAAACAAGGAGCCCTAGAAATGGTAAAACGAAGGTAATCATAAAAGACCTTTTCCCCTTATTTTCAGTCACTTTAAAGATAACTAACCATGTGAAGCAAAAATAGTAACACAAATGTGGGTAAGATATGAAGAAGTAAAATGTGTGACAAAATATAAGATAAAAATGAGAAGGAGCAAATGTAAGTATAGTGTTGTAAGCTGCTTAAATTATACATGGAGTGACATGGTAATATTTTGTGGTTGACAGTGATTAAGTTACAAATATACACTGCAAATCCTAGAGCATTCGCTAAAAAATGATTTTAAATGTATTAGTAACAATCCATAGTGGAAACTGTAAAAATCACACAAATAATTTAAAAAAGCAAAAAACAGATGGGACAGACAACAACTAGGCGGCAGATTTAAAACAACGTAAGTAACTATAGGTACATTACAATTAAATGATGTGAAAATCCCAATTAAAAGGCAGCATTTGTCAGATTGGAAGATATAAAAGAATTAATTATTAAACCTGCAAAACATTTTTAAATATAAAGGCATACATAGAGTAAAAGCATAGAAAAGATATGTCCCATAAGTACTATGTAAAAAAAGCTGAAACAGATAAAAATAGATTTCAGTAACAAGGAATATTACTAAGACTTACATAATTTTAAGGAAAGCTATTTATCAAGAATTAATGAATTATATAGATTCACTGCCATTATACAGATCATAACAATCTTAAATGTTTATGTACCCAAAAGCAAAACTTCACAATACATGAGGGAACGCTGATAGAACTGAAGAAAAATAGACATATCCATAGTTATAGTTGGAAACTTCAACACTCCACTCTGAGTAAATGGCAGAAAAAGTAGATAGAAATTCATAAAGATATAGCCAACCTGAAGAATACTATCACACTAGTTGATATTTATAGAACACTCTCCTAATCAGAGCACAATGAACATTATTTTCAAATACAATGTTCACCAAAACAGACCACATTCTGGGCCATGAAACAAACCTCAACAAACTTTGAAAAGAACTGAAATTGTACAAGGTATATTTTCAGATCACAGCAGAATGAAACTACAAGTAAAAGAAAGACATGTGAAAAAAAACAAATATTCAGAAATTAAGTAACACATCTACAAATAACACGATTCAAACAGATAAAAGGGACATAAGAAAATATTTTTAATATAATGAAAATATAAATCTAATATATCAAAATTTGTGGGCTGCTATAAAAGCATTAAATTTAGGGGTGCCTGGGTGGCCCAGTTGGTTAAACGTCCATCTTTGGCTCAGATCATGACATCACACTTCATGAGTTCATGAATTCCAGCCCTGCATCAGGCTCTCCAGTCTCAGCATAGAGCCTACTTCAGATGCTCTTTCTCCCTCCCCCTCTCTTTCACTACCTCTTCCCACACACGTGCATGCTCTCTATCTCATAAACAAACATCTCTTTAATGTTTATTTTTGAGAGAGAGAAATAGAGCATGAACAGGGGAGGGGCAGAGAGAGAGAGGGGGAGACGCAGAATCCGAAGCAGGCTCCAGGCTCTGAGCTGTCAGCAGAGCCCAACATGGGGCTCAAACTCACTAACTCCGAGATCATGTCCTGAGCCAAAGGCAGAGGGTTAAATGCCTGAGCCACTCATGATCCCCTGTTTTTTTTTAAAGGAAGAACAAATTTGAAGAACTAAGTTTTCACCTTGAGAAAGAAGAGCAAATACATTCAAATTAAATACAAGAAATAATAAAAAGGATAATAAAAGGATAAAAACAGAAATCAATGCAATACCAAAACCAAAGCACAAAGAAAAAGTCAGTGAATCATATGTGCCAGAAAAATAAATTGTTTCAGTGCCATAATACTTAAATCAATCTTGTACTTTATAATTAAAAGAAGATAAATATGATATGATGCTTAGTAATTATATTTTTCACATGTAACAGAATATGCTATTTCTGCAAGATCTATGTTTTAGCATTGTCTAGTGACATTTTTCCAAACAGTTATTTTAAAGAAAGGGAGTACATCTAGGTAATTTATCTTTTATCAGTTTCTTTACACTTTTTCTAAAATTATGGTGGGAAGTAGTGCTGAGAAAGGCATGCAGCCTTTTGGCCCTCCCTCAGCCAAATAAGACTGGGCATTGGAACACTTCCTTACAAAGAGATAACCCTCATGATTTCTTTTGGGCTTATAACCTTGTGTGGGAATATATTTCCCCTTTATAAGCCCAATATATGCTCTTTTGTTCTGCATAAGCATATGGTACCTGGTATATCTGCCCTCTGTGGGGAGTGTACAGAGTCCTTCTACTCGGTCATGAGAGGGGTGAACATAGGCCAACTGCCCCGCGTCTGTTGCAGGGAGAGAGAGACCCATCAGCCATGGAGGACCGATGGCCACTACTGAAGTAACTTCTCCAAAGTAAGGTAATGTAAGTTACTTCCATTTTTAAAAAAATAATTGACTAGTAAATGTATTAAATCTAAATGAATTAAATCTAAATCCTTAAGTAAGGAAATGTGATATTTATTAATAATCTATTATGTGCTGTACATTTAGCAATGCCCATCCAAAATCTCATTCCAGAATATATCCTAAAATTAAAGGCCATCTACAACTGGCTGTTGACTTTCCTTTCTAGCTTTATCTTTAGCTACTTTCACTCTTGAAGCATGACTTAAAACTAGACTGGAGTTTCTCCTCACCAAATTCAACTCTGTATCTTTTGGACTCTAATTAGAATTCAGCCCTTCAAATTCTTACCCATAATTAAATGTTCAGATTAGTGTGTCTACACTTTCCTGTTTATTAATCCATAATTAACTTCTATCTTTTTTGAATTCCCAAACCACATTGTTTAATAATGACTATCACATTCTTCTTTACCTCATAGTCATTCTTCAAAATGGCTTATATTTTCTTTGTGGAAATATACTCCCCGCCTACGTTCAATAATATAATCTTTGAATAGGCTTCCCATCTAAATACTACTTTCTCATCCTCCCTTGAATGTAGGTGTTGTCATATGACAAAAATCTCATCAAGGGTATGCAAGCTTAAGTGATATGAGTAATTTCCATATTGTGACCTTAAAGAGAGTGATATGTTTTCCTTCCATCCCTTCTTCTGGCATTCTATCATCCAGATGGGACAGTGTTTGTGAAACAATTTGGTCCTAGGAATAGTAAAGCAACTAGATAGACAACTAGAAGATACCTGGGTCCTTGACATCATGGATGCACCATATCAACCCTGAACCACTTATACTAGATTATAGCTTGAAGAAAAAAAAAAAAAACAAAAAAAACTACGTTATCTTATTTAAGCCACTACTATTTTGGGTTTTGTTATAGTATATAAATCTTCATCAAAATTAATATGTCCTACAAGTTCCTTGGGAGCAGGAATCACATCTTCTTTACCTTTATTTATTTTTGAGAGACACAGACAGACAGACAGACAGAGTGTGAGCAGGGGAGGGGCAGAGAAAGAGGGAAGCACAGAATCTGAAGCAGGCTCCAGGCTTTGAGCTGTCAGCACACAGTCCAACGCAGGGCTCAAATTCATGAGCTGTGAGAACATACCTGAGCCAAAGTTGGATGCTTAACCACTGAGCCACCCAGGTGCTCTACCTTTGTAGATTTTGTATTCATACCTTGCTTAGCAAAATGCCTTATAGTTAATAAGCAAGTACTCAATAAATATTTATTGCATTGAACATACTTTCCAAAATCTTCATTGGATAACATCTTTATACAACACACACACAGCTTAGCATGCACACATATATTTCATTGCTCTGTTATCTGAGTGGATCTAGAAGCAATGACACCCCAGCAGCAATGTACACCCAGAACCCAGATTTTGGTTTCAAATATACTCTTCAGTAAAGGGAGTCAGAATTAACTGGAGATATGGCTGATCCTTGCACTGGAGAAAGAACCATAAAAGATGAGCCTAAAGAATGTTACAGTGTCAAAAATTAAGAAAGTGTTCTCTCACTTGCTCTCTCTCTTGCCCACCTACACACACACACACACACACACACACACACACACACACACACAGTGGTATGTCAAAGGAACTAGTAGACAACTTAAAGAGTCCCCAGTGGTTAATGCTGAAACAACTGAAAAAAAAAATCAGGTATTATTGGAGTTTAATCCAAAGTATAAAATATCCATGAGTCCATACTGATATACATAAATGATAAACAGAGATACAAGACAAATATCCCATAGAGAAGAATTCCAAATAATTTGTATAGATACTCAACCCTTAAGGAAGTGAGGCATAACTCCATACTCCTTAAATGTGGGCTGATCGTTGTGCCTTTCTTCCAAAGAGTATAGTGCAGAAAGGGAGAAAAAAAAGAATAAGTTTACAGTAGGGAAATTTAAAAAAACTACCTTAGCCAAATGATTAATTTTAACATCAACTATGATAAATAAGTTCACTGTATGTACCCTTGAGGTAATGTAATGAAAACTGCACTGTACCTCCCCAAAATGGGAGGTATTCCTCCGGAAAACATGTAACTCCAGTCTAATCATGAGAAAAACATCAGACCAATCCCAACCAATATCCCAAGAGTGACATTCTTCAGAGTAACCAGTACTCTTTAAAACTGCCAAGGTCATCAATGAAAGTCTGAGAAACTGTCAATCTAAGAAAAGTCTAAGGAGACATTACAATTAAATGTAATGTAGTATCCTGGATGGGATCTTGAAACAGAAAAGGGAAATTAGGCAAAAACTAAAGAAATCTGAATAGACTATGAACTTTAGTTAATAGAAATATATCAGTATCAGTTCATTAATTGTAAAAAATGCACAATACAAATAGTTAAGATGTTAATAATATGGGAAAGTGGGTGTACATATATAGAAACTCTGTATTCTTTATAATTTTGCTGTAATTCCAACACTATTCTAAAACTGAAAGATTATTATTAAAATATTACAATCATTCTCGTCTCCTTTCTTACTCTCACATCTAACATCTAACCCGTAAGAAAAATCCTGTTCATTCTACCTTCAAAATATAATCATAATCCAACTAACTCTCCCGCCTTTCACAGCTTCTACCCTGACCAGATCACCTTTCTCTTACTCCTGATTATGGAAGTATTTTCCTATTGATCCCTCTGGTTCCTCCATTTATTCCTCTTTGGTCTATTTGAAGCATAGCAATAATGGTAGTTTCTCTAAAACTATAAGCAAGTAATGTCCATGGACTACTCTAAACCCTTCAAAACCGTATCTGCCAGAGCAAGAACCACAGTCATAAAGGTCTACAAAGCCCCATGAGATTTGGCACAGTTTCCTCTAGATCCCATTTCCCATTGCCTTTTTCTCTCACTCACCCTCCCCCTAGTGATGACTCTAACATTTCTAGTAAGCTACCATCTCAAGATCTTGGCTCTTGCTGTTTCCTTTGCTAGAATGTTCCTCCCTAAGAATTGATATATTTCATTGTCTCACCCCCTTTAAATTTTTACTCACTTACCCTGTTGGTGAGTCCTTTCCTTATCCTCTAAACACATTTGCTCTTCCCCTTCCTTACCTTACTTATTTCTTTAGCCCTTATCACCATCTAACATAATATTTTCATTTGCTTATCTTGCTTATTTTCTGTCTTTTCTCATTAGAGAGTTGGGAATGTAAATTCAATGACAGTAGAAAGTTTGTCTGTTTTGTCCACTCCTTTATCTTCAGTACTCAGAATAGTGCCTGTCACCCAAGGGCCATTATTAATATTTACTGAATAAATGAATGGATATAAATATATATTTGGAAGGAAAGGTGTGCTTAAGTTCACATGGCTTACATAGTTAACTACCCCAGCCAAGACAGTTTATAACCAGTATTATGCCAAAAATGTTTTCCTAGAGATTAATGTTTCATCAGTTTTTGTAGATGGAGATTGTTTTCATTTAAAAGGAATTCATTTTTAAGAACAGTCAAATCTCATTAATTTGCACAATACTAATGTAAGATTTATGATCACTAAAACTGGGGCGTATGCTATGAAAAAGCAATTGTTAATCAAATTAACAGTATAAACAAAATTTTGGGAGATGACATTAGATTCCTAAATAACCTAAGAATAATTATTTATAGATTTTTAACAAATGTTGATATATATATATGGATGCTCTTAATTATAAGTCAGTCTCATTAAATCTTTAAATAAAGACCCATAGGAGTTCTGCTTAAAATGGTTTGAGAACAATTTGTTTAAATAACTGTGTGTACCTAAGAAAAACAAGAATGTATGTCTTCAGAAATAGCCTATTATTCAGGCTTTTTATGAATTCAGGCTAGTCTTTCCTTCTATTAGTCTGAGATGTAGAGTCTTAAAACATGTGTCTGGTTTCAGTTTCTCTGTTACATATTTTTTTCAATTTGCTTGGGTTGTAAAACAAACCTACTTGTACTACTTTAATGACATAAGACCTCAACACCTCTCAAGGTATTGGAAGGTTCTAGAGCTGATAGAGAAAAATTATATCTAGCATAACTTTTTTTTTCATGTGCTCTAATTGCCTTTTACTTCATATTTCCTCAGAACAAAGCTTGGAAACTATTTTCAATCCTTCTTTTAAAATTATTTTTCATTATTTTTAAATTATTTCAGTTATTTGAGTCCACTTTTTACTCTGTTGGGTGAATCTTACAGAATGTAAATATCAAAAAAAAAAAAAGCCACAGCTTGTTTGATGTTAATGGTATACCTTCTTAGTGTCTACACTATTTTTAACCAGTTTTCATGTTCTACAAAGCAAAATTGTTTTAAAAGATAAGCTACTCAATATGGAACTGTGACCTACTACCATAAAGAGGGATGGGTTTACCCTGTATGTAGGTATTGTACCTCAATTTTTATGAGTGGATTTTAATGCTACACTTTTCATGGTTGGTAACAATTAAATCTTTCCTTTAACTGACAATATAGAATCTGGCTGCAGTACACCAGTAATGAAACAGCTATTTATTATGACCAGTATCCATTCCGATTGTTCTACCTATTTGGATTAGTATATGCCAGCGAAATACTATTTGTTAAATATTTTTAATATCATGCCTATATAAAACATATTTGTTCTAGGTTCTTTCCAAGGGGTTCTTGATAATTTTTAATTATCTTATCAGAAAATCCTAAGCAAAAGGCTATTTTAGAGAAAAAATATTTATAAATAATTCCCCTAAATCAGGAGTTCTTGGTATCTGGGACATACATCCTTTCAGAATCTAATAAGAGGTTTGTATCATCTCCCTAGAAAACTTCACAGAGGCCCATAGACTCAAAATTAAAATCTCAAAAGTTTTGAAAGCCCTTTGATTGAAGCCCAGGTTAAAATCCCCTGAATATATATGCTAACATTGACCCTTCAATCAAGCTTTAGAGAGATGCATACTTAGATGTCATTCTTATCACTTGTAGAATTTTTTATATTATCTAATATTATGCCTTTCTACTCCCTTTTCTACTTCTCTCCTCTCTCCTCTCCTCTCCTTTCTACTTCTATCCATCTTTACCATTCTAGTCCAAGTCACTAGTGTATCTTGCCTAGACCCCTGAAGCAACTTTCTAACTTTTTTCTTCCTTTTCCCCCCCTTCAACTCTATTACAAATAGCAATCAAAGTGAGATTTTGTAAGATTACACTACCATTTATGTGGAACCATTTGAAATTTTTCCATTGTCTTCAGAACAAAACTCATTCCTTACAAGGTCAGCCAGGTCTTAAATGACCTAACTCCCAATTTTTCCTAGTTTCACCAATGGAAGTCTCCCCATTCCTACTACACTCCAATGATACTGGTCTTATTTCAGTTCTTCAGAGGTATCAAGTTTTCTCCTACCTTTATAGACAATGGTCTTTCTGTCTGAGATGTTCTTTCTTACCCTTTAAGATGGTGAGTTCCTTCTCATCAGCTTAAATATCACTTTCAGAGACAGGGTTTTCCTGAAGAACTCTGCAATATAAAATCAGTTCCCCATCCTGTAATTGTCATTTATGTGTATGAGTATTTATTTCTGCATTTCTCCCCAACTAGACAATAAGGTCTAGGAGAGTGAACATTATTCATGCAATACAGATACTAACACATTGTCTAACATATGTGATTTTTCATAATTTTATAAATATAAAAAAGTAGTTAATGAAATAGTGACATAATCTAGGAACAAAAAATACACAATTCATTATTGAATAATTACAGAGATAGGATGCTATCTACTGCAACACTTAGTTTTCTATATATGAAGAACATTGGATAAGACATCTGATCAATATGCTTGACATGTCATGCTCCAAACATATAAAAATGTTAGATAAAATGTATTAAAAATATTTCTAATATATGGTCAAAAGAAGGAAGGAAAGAAGGAAAAAAAGAATGGAAAACCCAATGTTCCAGAAACAAGAAGTATGCAAAGCAGTAATTTGAAGCAAATGTCAAATAGTTCATCTGGATCAAAGTATATAGTATATATAGGATCATAGTATATAGATCTTAAGGGCAAGGGCTAAGAATTTAAAGCTTGCACATGAACACAGCAGAGGTATCAGGAAAATATTAAGTAGAGAGGTGAACTTTAAGCCCAAATATTATTTCAGTTCTTCAGAACTGAACATTTCTTTGCCCATGAATAGGAACTAGAGAAATTCTGTCCTCTGGTTCTTTAGGCATCATCAAAATTTGATATCGTCATTTGATAACATCAAAATTTGTTATCTATTCCCAGCATGAGTGAAAACAGATTTCCAGGAGCAGAGAATTGAATAAAATACCACCAGACTCATGCTTCTACAGCACATGACACAAGTCCTCCAATAAAATTAACCACTGTTAAAAATGAATACTAGCAAGAAGAAGGATGCAAAACAATACAAACAGGAAAATTCTAATTTCAAGATCTGAATAAAATTAAATAATATACCTGAAAAGTTAATTTTAATTTGTACATATAAATTTCAAAAAGATGAACAATGGGGCACCTGGGGGCTCAGTTGGTTAAGCAACTAACTCTTGATTTCAGCTCAGGTCAGGTTGTGAAATAGTCATATCAGGCTCCACACTAAGCTAAGCATGCAGCCTGCTTGAGATTCATTCTCTCTCTCTCTCTCTCTCTCTCTCTCTCTCTCTCTCTCTTCCTCTGCCCCTCCCTGCCACTCTCATGCTCTCTCTCCTTCAAAACAACAAAAAAAGGATGAAAAAAGAGCTCAAACTTTTATAAAGCAATTAGTTATGAAAAAATAGCAGACCGATTTGAAAAATGGTCAAATAGAAATTCCAAAAATTGCTTATTTAATTAAAAAATAAATTTAATTTATTTTTTTTTAATTTTTTTTTTAACGTTTATTCATTTTTTGAGACAGAGAGAGACAGAGCATGAACGGGGAGGGTCAGAGAGAGGGAGACACAGAATCTGAAACAGGCTCCAGGCTCTGAGGTGTCAGCACGGAGCCCGACGCGGGGCTCGAACTCACGGATGACGAGATCATGACCTGAGCCGAAGTCGGCCGCTTAACCGACTGAGCCACCCAGGCGCCCCAAAAATAAATTTAATTTAAAAAGTTAAATTAAATTAAAAAAAAAAACTAATGGATGTATTCAATGGTTGGGTTAGTAACTAGAATAGGAGGCTAAAGAGGAAATAAGGTAAATGGAAGTTATACCTGAAAAAATGATCCAGAATACCACACGATAATTTAAAGAGATAGAAAATATGAAAAGTAGGTTAAAAGTCATGGAGGGTGAATTCAGAGGAAACAATTCAATGTCCAATAGGAATTCTGAAATAGGAAAACAGAGAAATAAGGAGAATCATTATTTAAAGGAATACTGTATTAAGATTTTTCCAAAATGAAAAATGTTTTTAAAAGAATACATGCTCAGATTGGAGAAAACCACCACATACTTAGCAGAAGTGATGAAAACAAAACACAGAGAATTTAATGGAATTTAAAGAATATAAAGTATCTGAAAACTATCAAGTACAAAGGGATATTGTTAAAAAATCGTATCTGCAGGAAAAAGATACATGGTGTGTCCATGCTTCCAATGGACAGAACACTTTTTATTAGTATCAAAAGAAATCAGAAGGCAATGAAATGTCTTCAAAACACAAAAGAAAAATAACTGCTAAAACTAGAATTATAATCCCAGGTAAAAAAGAAATTCACAGAAGAGCCAAAATAAAAAAATTTTTTGACAAACACACTATGAACACTTTCTGATATACTAAAAGACATATTCAATAGGAAAGAAATTGATCCCAGATGGAAAGAGTAGAATATAAAAATTAGTAAGAAGATTAGTAGATCCAATTAACTATGTAAAATATATAAAAATGGTTAAATGGGGAGAGACAAAAAAAATCCAAGGTGGCATGACGACAATGGCACAAAAGGTGAAAGTGTTATAAAGAAATATATAAAACATTATTGAGAGCAAAGAAGTTTTAAATAAATTAAAGGATATGTTAATGTTCATAAACTGCAAAATTCAATTTGGTAAAGATTTCAAGTCTCCCCAAACTGATCTACAAATTTAATGATTTTTTATTCCAATCAAAATCCTAGCATGACTTTTTTTTTTTTAAACTGGCAAGATAATTCAAAATTTAGGTGAAAACATAAAGGGGCAAGAATAACCAGAAAATTTTTTTTAATTTTATTTTTTATTTTTTAAAATTTACACCCAAATTAGTTAGCATATAGTGAAACAATGATTTCAGAAATTCTTAAATAATACAAGAACAAACTCGGTCTCGCTAAAGCTAGAGTAATTAAGGCACTGTGGTATTGGTGCGAGACAGGCAAAAAGATCAAAGAACAGAAGAGATAGTCCTACATTTATACAGGCACTTGATTTATGAAAAAGATGGCACTACCGCACAGAGAAGAAAAGGATGACCTTTTCAAGAAGATGAAGCTAGATTAATTGGATATTCGTACTCAGAAAATAAACTGGAGGCGCCTGGGTGGCTTAGTCCATTAAGCGTCCAACTTTGGCTCAAGTCATGATCTCACAATTCCAGAGTTTGAGCCTCACGTCGTGCTCTGTGCTGATAACTCAGAGCCTGGAGCTTGTTTCAGAATCTGAGTCTCCTTCTCTGTCTCTGTCCCACCCCAACTTGTTCGCTGTCTCTCTGTCTCTCTCTGTCTCTCTCTGTCTCTCTCTGTCTGTCTGTCTCTCTCTCTCTCTCAAAAAGAAATAAACACTAAAAACATTAAAAAATAAAATAAAATAAATTGACCCATGTTGAACATCATGGAGAAAAAAAATCACTTCCAGGTAGATTGTAGACCTTAATGTATAAGGTAAGACAACGAATTCTCTAGAAGATAAAAATGTTGGTTTGTGTATGTAAACAAAACAAAATGATAAACTGGATTACTTAAATAAAGAACTTGATATGAAAAGATACCATTAAGAGAATGAAAAGGCAAGGCACTAACTAGGAGAATATATTTGTAACATATTTATCTGAAAATGGACTTGTATACAGTATATAAAACTTCAAGAAATCAATGATTAAAAAAACACAATATATAAAACAGGCAAAACACTTTAAAATAGAGTTCAAAACAAAAGATAAGCAAATGGCTACTAAGTATTTAAAAAGGTATTCAATGTTATTATTCATCAGGGACAAGCAAATTAATAGCACAATGAAATACAACTATATACCCACCGTGGCTAAAATGAAAAAGACTGGAAATACCAAATACTGGCAACGATCTGGTGCAACTGATATTCTCAAACACTTTATGTAAGAGTGTAAATTGGAATAATCACTTTTGAAAAACTGGTTGGCAAAGTCTGGTAAGTTGAACATATGCTTCCCTATGTTATAGTAATTCTACTCCAACAGAAAAATGCACACATATATGCAACCAAAGACATATGTAAAAATTTTCATAGCACTTTCATAGCATCAATGGTATCATACTGGAATAGCTGATATTAGTATCAGCTAAATACTGGAGACAATCCAAATACCCCTCAGTATTAAAATGGATAAATATATTCATACGCTTTACAACAATAAAATAAACCCACTGTCACATACAAAAATATGGATAAACCTCACAAATAATACTGAGTAAAGATGCCAAACACAAAAGAGCATTTATTACATTTTTTTAAATTTATTCTACTTAAATAAAGTTCAAAACCAAAACTTAGTCAAGCTAATCAACAGTCAAAACTGTGGTTACCTTTGAGAGAGGTAATGATAGAGTATACAAGTGTCTCCAGAATGCTATTCTACTTCAGAAATATTCTATTTCTGATCTTAGTAGTGATTACTCAGCTGTGTTCACTTTGTAAAATCTCTGCAAACTTCACTGAGCTGGAACCTTAAGTCTATTTTTCTCTGTGTGTATTATACTAGGAAGGAGGATGGGCTATATGGGTAAGGGGCATTAAGGAATCTACTCCTGAAATCATTGTTGCGCTATATGCTCACTAACTTAGATGTAAATTTTTAAAAATAATAAAATAAATAAAAATCCAAAAAAAAGTTTATTTTAATGAGACAGCTCAGTAGGTTAAGTGTCCGACTTCAGCTCAGGTCATGATCTCAAGGTTCATGAGTTCAAGCCCTGTGTTGGGCTCTCTGCTGTCAGGGTGGAGCCTGTTTCAGAATTTCTGTCCCCCTGTCTCCCTGCCCTTTCCCCATTCCTGCTCTCTCTCTCTCTCTCAAAAATAAACATTAAAAAATAATAAATAAAAGTTTATTTTCATAAAAAAGGTAGCACTTAAAATGCTAAATAAAAATACATGGAAAATAGGAAGAGAAGATTTACAGTTATAGTGATCTAATGGGCTTATGTTATTCTAAATGAGGACAGAAAGAGTAAGATATTGTTAAGAATGCATATTAAAATTTAAGGGTAACAATGACAACAAAAAAAATAGTAATCATATGTTAACCTTCCAAGCTAGAACTGTAAAAATAGAAGAAAAAGAGAAAATCCCTACATGTATAATGGAAGAAAGAAGATCATAGTACAACAATCTGTAAGTGAACATGAAGGACATCATGAGACAATAATTTGGAAAAGGTAAAGGCCCTCAATGTTACAATCTCAATGAAATGATGAACTTAGAATATGTACCTACTGGCAAAAGTCAGTGGCTGGAAAACTTTTCTGTCTCCTCCCAGACTTTGAATTCTGGGGTACTGAGGGAGCCAAAAGTCACTCTTGGTAATTTTAGCAACAGATTCATCCTTAATGATAATTCATTTAAAGGGCCTCAGACTGGGGGTTTGCCAGGGTACCTGGCTGAAGGAAACTAAAATCCTTTTCTACAGGAATTATCTCATGTTAGGTCACTGAATCAGACCAAACTGAACATATACTTACATTCCAAAATTACAAAATGTATGAAGAAATAAGGCACCATGAGGAAGAAACAGCTGAAAACACATGTTACAAAACCTCAAAGAATCAGATATATTTTTATCAGACATTATATTTTCAGATTATTCTGACATTTCAGAGTTATTCTGATAATTACTGAATTATCAGAAACAATTTTAAAATGTGTTTAGGGGCACCTGGGTGGCTCAGTCGGTTAGATGTCCAACTTCAGCTCAGGTCATGATCTCACCATTCGTGGGTTCAAACACCACAATGGGCTATGTACTGATGGCTCAGAGCCTGGAGCCTGCTTTGGATTCTGTGCTTCTCTCTCCCCTTCCCCCACTCGCACTCTGTCTCTCAAAAATAAATAAACATTAAAAAATTTTCTTTAAATGTGTTTAAAAGTATTTAAAATAAAAGATGAATTTGAAAACATGAGTAAGGAACAATTTTTTTTAATGTCCGGCAGATTTGAAAAAAGAACTGGAATTTCTAGGAAAAAATCATAACTGTTGATATATAACATACAATAGACAATTTAAGCAAGCATAAGAAAAGCAAATGAAAAGATAATTAGTAAATGAGACAATGGGACACAGGGAACCAGAGATGGAAGCAATACAAGAGAAGTTAAAAAAAAAAAAAAAAACAAGAAACAAAAAACTGAAGAATATACTAAGAAGGCCAAACATATTTAATCAGAGTTTATGAGGAAAAGACAGGATTGGAAATTGACACTCTTCTGTTGGGATTTTATGCACTTAAGTAAACGTGATAGTGTTGAAGAGGGAAAGAACCAAGAGAATGCCTGCCAAAGTATCTATACAAGCCATAAAAGCTGACAAGAAGACACAAGACTCTCGGGTCACAGAAAAGAGATTACAGCAAAAACAATATAAGGATTATCAGTCTAGTTGCTATTGTGGTTCAATGAACCCCAAAACAAAAAGCCACAAGGAGGGCTTGTGAGGATGTGCAACAGGAGATGAAGCCTGAGTTTAGACAATTCACCATTTTTTATAGCAAGGGATTTGTAAATCAAGACTTCTTTGTCCAGAGGGACAACTAGTATGGACAAAAACCTTACTTTTCAAGATTATGTTCAGGAGAAAAAACAAAGAAGTTGGTCAATAAAGGCCTTACAATTTTGGTGTTTTTGGTCTAGCAAGACTCAGCAAGACAACAAGATGCACAAGAGGCCCAGAGCAGACAAACTCTCAAAATCTCATCCCAACATAAAAGTAATTTACCAGAAAAGAGCAAAGACACCATTCCACTAATGCAGCAATCACAATGAATCCAGGAATTCCTGCTTTTATTTCATTTTTGACTTCTGCAAATTCCTAAGTTTCTTTGTGATATCAATTCATTTTAAAGCATTTTTTGTCTAATCACCTTAAAAAAAAACTTTTAAGACTATTTTTGAATTTACAGAAAGACTGCTTACAATCTAGCAATATAGGAGAGAGGCAATAAACAAGATGATTTCAAATTGGGATAAGTGATGGAAAGAAACTAAACAGAATGATATGAGAGTATGACTCTGGACTATGGAGGCACTTAGGTAGGGCAGTCTGGAAATAACTCCCTGAAAAGGAAATATTAAGGAAAAGTCCTTAAAAGATTTAAAAAAAAATCAGCTATTATAAAAAAGAGAAAAAAAAGAGGAAAGAACTTTTTAGGCAGGGCTACAACAACAAAACCCAAAAGCTAGGAAGACGTTGAATATTTGAGAAACAGAAATGAAGCAGAAATGACTTTGACATATTTGAGGAGTCAAAAGAAAGCTAGTCAGCAGTGTTGGAGTAGAATGGGCAAGGAAGAACAGTTCACGAGACGATAGGGACGGTAGACAGGGCAAGATGTCACAGGGCCTAGGAAGCCATGGTAACATTTGATTCTATTCTAAGTACAATAAAAAGCATTTTGAGCAGAGACATTAAATGATGACCTTTACTTCTAAATGATCCTTGTATGGAGAACAGACTAAAAGCAAGAATAAAAGCAGAAACCAGCTACAAGGCTACTAAAGGAGTCCAGGCAAAGCTGATGGTGGCTTTTATGAGACTGGTAGCAAAGAAATGAAGTGAAATATTTATTACATGTCAAAGATGAGATTAAAAGAACTCAATGGAAGGGAAAGAGCTAAATCAAGGATGACAGGTTTTTTGGGGTTTTTTTTTGGATAGACAGTGGTTGAAATGAGAAGACAAAGGAGCAGTTTTGGGTATTTTAGACATGTTAGATTTGAGATGTTTAAGAGAAATCCAAATGGAATTATTGAGGAAGCTATTGAATAAATGATTGTGAAGCTAGAAAGACTTGGATTGGAAAGATATTTTGGAAGCCTTTGGTACATCGATAATATTTTAAGTAATGGTGATTGGGGCGCCTGGGTGGCTCAGTCGGTTGGGCGGCCGACTTCGGCTCAGGTCATGATCTCGCGGTCCGTGAGTTCAAGCCCCGCGTCGGGCTCTGTGCTGACAGCTCAGAGCCTGGAGCCTGTTTCAGATTCTGTGTCTCCCTCTCTCTGACCCTCCCCCGTTCATGCTCTGTCTCTCTCTGTCTCAAAAATAAATAAACGTTAAAAAAAAAAAAAAATTAAGTAATGGTGATTAATGCAATCACCCAAGAAGGACATGTTGTTCACAAAGAGGAACCAGTATGCCCCCCCTTCCAGCATTTGGAGGTCTAATAAGGAGTGCCAGCAAAGAACATGGTGGAAGAGTCACTAAAAGAAGCAAAAGGAAAACCACAAGTGGTTGATGCCCTCACAACTAAGAAAAAAGTGAAGAGGGGTCTGCTGTATCTAATGGTACTGAAAGTTTCTATTGTATTCAACAATCTAGAGTTCACTGGGGCCCCAGACAAAAACAATTCAGATGAAGCTGTAGGGCCAGAAACTGCAGTGCAACAAAGTGAAAAGTGGCCACTGTAAGAGAATCACCAATAGCTCTTATCTCTTTTCATCTTTTTGTGTACTTTATATGAACTTTTATGTTTTATACTCTGTTTGAAAATTTATAACTAGGTGCCAATACCACTGTACTGAATATTAAAACTAGAAATCTATGACAAGTTTTTTTTAATTTCAAAATGCATCTCTTTCTGAGAATTCTATTTCTTCCTTTGGTGAAGTTTATAATTGTAAATTAAAAGAGATGTTCATGGAGTCCACTTAAATTTTATTCTATTTCAATTCCATTTCTATTCTAATTAGAAGTGTTGCTTCTTCCTGCAAGGGGTAAAAAAAAAAAAAGATGTAGTAAATTATTCTGAAATCTAGCCAATCTGAAATTCATAATCACTTCACTTGTATGACATTAAAGCAAATATTTTGGTATGTTAAAAAAAGTCATTTTTACTTTTAGTAAGGAAAGCAATAAACTAATGCTGAAATTAATTAAGAGCAGAAAAGAAAGTGAAACATTTAATCAATGTCTAGTGTACTTTAATGTGAATTATTCCAAAATGATTGAGATCATGTGAACCATACAATGGAAAAAATACTCTTGATCTAGAAAAGTCAGAATACTGTACACTGCTTTACCAGGATATACTAATGATTTCGAAGTCTGATTGTGTTTCCTTCTCTTGCTGATGGGACAATAATGGGATGATTAGAAGCTGTGGATCTCTTCTCTGAGTCTCCTGCAGAGAATGGAATGGAATCCTCATTCCTATGCCACTTTATCTTGCATAAACCTAAATCCCTTATTTAATCTTTCTGAGCCTCAGTTTCTTCAGTTAAAATAAGGACTGACTGATTTATGTAATATCTACATCATAATACCTATGTCATAGGGTCACTGTGAGAATAAAATTTCCTGGCTCAGAGTTAATACTCAAGCATCATATCACTTCTCATTTTATCCTACATCAGGGTCTTGGCACTTGCTGTTTCTTCCACCTGTAATACTGTTCTTCTCCTTACTTCTCAGTTTTGCCTGCTAACTAATGTATCCTCATGTTAGCCTTGCCTGTCCCTCTCATACTACAGGAGGTCCCTCAGTTACACAATCTCCTAGCACCCTGTGCTTTTTCTTCATAGAGTTTATCACAATTAGAATTATTTGGGGGATTATTTGTTTATTGTCTGCCTCATCACTATTTTGTTTACACTGTCTAGCACATTATTGGACACCTAGAAGGCAATTAATAAATATTGTTGAGCAAGTGAATGAATTGGAATTTCATTACAGGAAAGGATGAAGGGGATAATTCAAAGATGATTCTAAGATTTCTAGACTGAATAATCTTATCATTAATACAGAAAATAGTAGATAAGGAGAAAAGATAATGAGTTTCTGTTTTAAACATGTTGGAATGAAAGTGCCTGAAGGGCATCCAAGGGAAGACACTCAGGAAAACGGAACTGTGGTAAAAGATGAGAACTCAAGCTAGAAGACCTCATATGGTAGGTTAGCCTTAAAGATAGCCAAGGAAGGCCAAAAACAACATCCTAGAGAAAATAATAAAGTACACATGTAGGGCTGTGTGATGGTTAACTTCTGGGTCAACTTAGGCCATGGTACCAAGACAGTTGACCCAAACATTATTCCAGATGTTTCTATAAAGATATTTTTTAGATAAGATGAACATTTAAATCAGATTGCCCTCCATAATGTGAGTGGGACTCATCCAATCAGCTGAAGACTTTACTAGATAAAAACTGGCCTTCCCTGAAGAAGAAAGAATTCTGCCAGAAGACTGCCTTCTGACTGAAACTGCAACTCTTATTCTCTAGCCTCCTGGCCTATCCTACAGATCTTGGATCTGCCAGCCTGCACAAGTTCATGAGCCCATTCCTTAAAAACAAAACAAGACAAAACAAACAAACAAACAAACAAAAACACACACAAAAAAACCCAACCGATAGATACATACGTACGTACGTACATACATACATACATACATCAACCTATAGTTCTGTTTTTCTGGAGAACCATAACTAATACAAACTGATTGAAAAAGAGTAAAAGGGATTATTAATTTAATATAATTCCAAATCACAAAAGAGGCAGAAAGTAAAATTTAAAATATTGACAATCAATCTTCTGTGGACTTTCTTAAATAAATTATGATTTTTCTACGCACATTTACCTATACTTAAAGTGCTTTTACTGTTAATGCTTTTTAGATCATTTAACATACATTGGCCTAATCTCTCAAAACTGTAAAACATTATAAAAAGCATGAGCAACAATATTAACAGGAAATAGAACTGTGATTGCTCAGGAATCATAGTCCTTTCAAAAGCAGAATGGCATTTGGAAACTTTCTAATTTTTACCTTTGGGATAGATTACTGTGGTTCAGAATTTTGAATTGTTTATGTTGTGTTTCTGTGACATTAGTATGTAGTTTCTGTGACAAGTCTTTCATGAAAACAGAGGAAAAAAAGAAAAAGAAAGGGTTAGTTTAGGTATTGGTTTAACTGATAAAATATTTACTCATAACTCTGCAAGCCTCAGGCGAAAACAAGCAAGAATCCTGACGACCAAAATAGAAAGTACTTCGTAACAGAACCTGTAATATGAAGATAAACTGGACAACAAAGCCAATGATGGAGATGATCTCAGTTCCATTTAGCCACATGCAAACAGGAAATGTGGAGTCCTAAGGTCTTTTCTGTGCCTGCTGTCCCAGATTTCAATACAAAGAAGGAGCAGTGTGAATGTGGTAAAACAGTGGAGGACTGGATTGAACATTAAAAATCATCTACTCTGATTCCTTTATGTTTCTATAGAGTACACTAATATTTCAGGGAGGTTAATTGAATAACTAAAGATCATACAGGCACGATCTTCAGAAATAAAAAATATTACTAGCAGATTTTTCACAAAGCAGTTTTGTACCACTAAAACCAAATTCAGGTAGTCCCATAGAACTGGAAGAACTTATTGAACATAAAGTATTAAATCTAGAGCTCCAGTGCTCTGACTCCAGTCTAATGAATGACTCTAGTCCACTCATAGATGAAGGAATATCATTTTCCACTTCACAAAAGATTTACAATATAAATTTTAATCTCACAACATCCTGAGGTAAGATATGATGATTCTCTAAAGTCACACAGTTTGTAAGAGCTGAACGGGACCAAGATTTTCTGACCTTTTTAGCATCCATTTTGACACACTCATAAGGTCATACAATTAATCCATATGAGAGGATAAAACCTCACGCTTGAGCAATGTAAACAAGTGGTTTACTTTCCTGATGGACTTGATAAGAACCTCTAGCCAGTTTTATCATTTTGGTTTTGAAGTCTTCCAACACCATCAAACTTTAACCAGCAAAAGCCAACCCTCTGTGTTTCTGAGTTATAAGAAACTAAGAAGTAACATTTTTTAAAAAGAGCAATGGCTAAAGGCAGAACAAAATATGTGTAATTGAAGCACATGTTTATTATTGCAGTCAAAATCTCATTCCAGGTTATTAGGAAATATAAACTCATTATTTCAAATTTTTTATTTAATTTAAGTTCTTCCTGTGGTTCCTAATGAAGCAATAAATCCTTTGGGACCAGGCATACCCACAGATTGTGACACATTGCCTTCAGACTCACATAGCATTCTGATAAATCCGTCAGTATGTGCAGTGATGACAGATGTGATAAAGAGATCATTGTGGCTCTCACTGCCTATATTTTATTGTTTGTTACAGCCATCTTCTATTTCTGGAAAACATTCCCAGCTGCCTGCAGCAGAGCAAGGAGCCAGAGTTGGAAAAATATGTTGTTTTTCTCACAGTTTACAACCTAACTTGCCTACCACTAATTATGCAATATAGATAGGTAGAAATAATACTAGAAAACATGTCTTGAACACTTGTTTCATTATCTGGTTTTATTATAATAACCTTATTTCTGATCTTTCTTAGTTCGGGGTTCCAAAAGACTCATTAAAAATGTTTTCTCCGCAGTGTTTTATAACCTTTTGACATTTTCTTCTTACACCAGTCACGGCAATTTTTTAAGTCTATAAATAGGAAGGTTGAGAGGGAAGAAATGGACACATTAACCCCCTGTACATTTGCAGCCTGACAATGAGATTCAAGGTGGGAAGGTTATATCAATACCTTGGTTTTTATTTTCTTTTGAGGATATACTGTGAGATAACTAAAGTATTCTGTATGCATTCTGTTAGCTATCTTAATCATCATTGAAATACACATGCATTTCATATATAAACTATTTACAAATTATATAAAAGTAATAGGGAATTGTGTTCTTTTGCATGAATTTCTGAGGACAATTTTGGCTGCTTTCAAAGCAGTAAAGAATTTTCTTAGTGGTTGGTATGAACTGCAATTATTTTATACTCTTCAAGGGACAGAGAAGATGTAAGTGACACAAAGCCTGTATCCTTTGATCATTTATACCTAAGCACAGTTTAACCCTAGTTCATTAATTATCATTGTTATTTGATATGTCCATGTTTTAGTTATTTTACCTTGTATAAAATGACAAAAAGCACTATAATACTATGCTTTATATATTACTTGTATATTTATTTGTAAAGCTTATAAATTCCATATAATAGACTATTTCATAAATAACCTGTAAATCTAATATTAATCAATCAATATTTAAAAACCTCTAAGCACTCATCCTTTACCATAACTGTTCTCAACTTTGAAAATATGTTGCCTGCCTTGTCCACCATTTCTTACAGGTTATATTTGATCAAACAAATGCAAGAAAGAAAAATAATGAAGTAAAATACTTCATACACTAATTGGCCCTAATTAAAAAGTAACTATCATAAGAAATGTATTAACTGAAAATTCACATCTATTATTAGAGTAATCTCTGACTATCAAATGCTCTTCAAAGATCATTTTACTCATAGAGGAATGGTGCATTTTTGTATATCTTATAAATTGTCCTTCTTGATAAATGTATTATGATAGAAGATACCCATAATGATGCTTTATAGAGAAAGTTTGACATTTAAGATTAACTGACAGTAACACATCAAAAAATAAGTTGGAGAAGCTGGAGTAGAGAGGCTTACTGAGTGTACTATTTAAACCATTTGAACTGTTGCCTTCACTGATGGAGTAGGCATTGCTTACATTAGCAAAGCTACACCAAACATCACTTTTGTGGTGGAAAATAGAAGACATTTCCATTAAACTAGAGGTCTGTAGCTATTTAAATGTCTTTAATACAAAAAATAACTGATAAATTAATTGTACAAAAGACTCCTATCTAAAATTAAGGTGTAACAAATAAATGAGGCTTCTTGTGTATTTAAAATAAATTCTTCAGGGGCGCCTGAGTGGCTCAGTTGGTTAAGTGTCCGACTTCGGCTCAGGTCATGATCCCATGGTTCGTGAGTTTGAGCCCCAATCGGGCTCCAGGCTGATAGCTCAGAGCCTGGAGCCTGCTTCAGATTCTGTGTCTCCCTCTGCAGCTCTACTGCTTGCACTCTGTCTCTCACATTGTCTCGAAAATAAATAAATGTTAAAAAAAAAATTTAAAAATAAAATAAAGTAAAATAAAATAAAATAAATTCTTCAGAGCCAAACAAGGGCAAGAAAGAAACTGATTACTGATTTGGACTCCAAAAGAGGGTATCATTTAATATTCTCTAATAGGTTTTATTCCTCCAAACCAACTATATAATATGTTGTAATCATTTCCAGTGCAGCATCTAAAAATTTTCAAGTCAAATAAACTTGTTACTCTTCCTAGATTTATAAAACAATGGGGATTAACACAAAGCATTATGAAATGCATAATTTAACCTCAGGATGCCTCTTAAAGAGATATAAGCTTCCACTTATATGATGACTGAGACAACATATCGACTTCATTTATTCATTCCTTTCTAGGGGATCCTTGAATCTGAGTTGGTATTCACTTTTCTTATAATCCTGTGTGACAATTCAAATAGCTAGCTGACACAGGTGAGCAGTCGTTTCTTCAGAATTTACAACAGTATTTTAGGACCAAATTCTTCCAGTATCTTAATAAGACAAAGTGCATTAGTTTAGTAAGGCTGCCCTAATAGAATGTCACACACTCTGGGTGGTTTACACAACAGAAATTTATTTCTCACAGTTGTGGAAGCTGGAAGTTCAAGATCAAGGTATTGGCAGATTTGGTTTCTTCTGATGGCCTCTCTCCTCATCTGGCAGATGGCTGCCTTCTTGCTGTGTTTACACATAATCTATCCTCTGTGCACAAACATCCCTGGTTTCTGTTTATGTGTCCTAATCCTTTACAAGGACACCAGTCAAGTTGGATGAGGGTCTACCTTTAAAGTCTCATTTTAACTTAATTACCTCTTTAAAGGTAGTCTCTTACAAAGAAAGTCACACTCTAAGATACTAGAGATTAGGACTTTAACTTATGAATTTTGAGGGAACTCAATTCAGCCCATAAATACAGTCATATCCAGTAATAAAAGTTACATTGCTTTCAAAATACCTCATCAACTATTTTTCACATTAATAAATAGTGTGTATGTAAAGGTGTTCCTTAATTCTTAAAGTACAATAACTACATATGCCACTAGAGTCAAAATGAAACATCACACAAGCAATATTTTCATCAAGTTTTTAATTCGAGTGAAAGCTCTATGTCTTCATGTTTTGCTTATTTGTTTATTTTTGCTCATTCCAATTAGAGAATCATTCCCAAATTATGAAGTCTTTTCTAATGGTCAAGCATTATGAGTTCTTACATTTTTTAATTTTTTTTTTATTTAGTTTAAAAAATATTTATTTATTTTTGAGAGAGAGAGAGAGAAAGAGAGAGAGCAGGGTAGGGACAAAAAGAGACACAGAATCTGAAGCAGGCTCCAGGCTCTGAGCTGTGGGCACAGAGCCTGATGCAGAGCTCAAACTCATGAACCATGAGATCATGACATGAGCTAAAGTCAAATGCCTAACCGACTGAGCCACCCAGGTACCCCGAGTTCTTAGTTTTTCTTAAAGATGCAACAGCAATCAATCCTGAGCATTCTTTTGACATTTTTCAGAATGCCTTTATACCTAACCTATAATAATGGAAGTCATTCGCATAATATGCAGACAATACTCCTTGCCGCTGTGCTTCCTGTGTGTGATAATTTTTCAGCGACACTCTTTCAGATCAGAATTGTTAGACCACCTTATTCACCTGGCCTGCCTGCTTTGAGCTGCTTTTTCAATGGAGCCCTATGAAATTCACAGGTTATTATAGCAAAACTACATTATGTGAATGAAGTCAAGATCACAAGTGTAACATTAAACTATTATACCGAAAAAAGAATATTTCACTGATAGGGAAACCAGATTAAACCATGCTTAGCTGAAGATGCATATACATTGAAAATGTAGGGGCGCCTGGGTGGCTCAGTCGGTTAAGCGTCCGACTTCAGCTCAGGTCACAATCTCACGGTCCGTGAGTTCGAACCCCGCGTCGGGCTCTGGGCTGATGGCTCAGAGCCTGGAGCCTGCTTCTGATTCTGTGTCTCCCTCTCTCTCTGCCCCTCCCCCATTCATGCTCTGTCTCTCTCTGTCTCAAAAATAAAAACGTTAAAAAAATTTAAAAAAAAAAATGTATTGTACGTGAAACCATAAAATATGTCCTTTATATGTTATTTACAATGAGTTATTTGTGTATGATATAAAACACTTAATAGTACTTACCCCTATTTAAAAGATACTGGTTTTTTTAATTATTTCTTTGCTTGAAACTTCAAGAATCACATTTGTTTCACCTGCAACCATGTGACAGTGAAGTACATAATTAATAACTTTCCAAAGAGCACCATAACAATCACTTTGAGAGTTAATGCCTAAATCCAGAGAAAAAGATAGAAAAAAAAAGTATTAAATTTCTATCTGGTTTGTTTTCTACTAGATTACCTTAACTTCAGGAGAGATCTGCAAGAAGGCTAACTGACAATGACCCTATATAACAATGCGGTACCACATGTTTGTCACATATGTTTTTCATGCAGCTTTTGCCACTTGAAAAAAAAATGACTTCCTCCTTAGGTATTAAATGATAAATTCTCCAAACATCATAAGACAAAGTACTTTTTATGAGTAGGACAATAATTCCTCTGAATGGTTATGTAAGTGTACAAATCGCAAGGGACTTCAAAAATATTGGTTGGAGAATGCAGAGCCAATAGTCTTTACACAATAAGAAAAACATTTTAAAGATTTTTGCAAGTTCTAGTTTCCTTGCCCCAAGAACAATTAAAATGTTTGAGAAAGCAAGGACAATAAACAAGGAGCAGTATGTGCAATAAAGAGATACATTTTAGAAGCTAGAACTTGGTTCCATTTCTGCCTGAAAGAATTCATTCTGGCTGAATAATCAGGAATTTGCAACTTAAAAGGGACAATTCTGTTGTGATCCATTTGTTGATTTTTGGTTTTGGTTTTTGACTATGTGTGATCAGAAGCATTAAGTTTTACTTGGAACCACAAATCACTGCAAAAGTAATGCATAGCCAAGCACATCATAGTTTGAAAGGTGGCTACTAGTGCTTCCCAGATCAATGATTGATGAGAAAAAAGAATTCTCACTAGCATTTCAACACACCTAATATGCCTAGAATGACTTAGATGATTCTCTCTGTACTATTTCTATAACTTAAAAAAAATCTCCCTTGAGTTCTTGCTCAAGTGTTAATTAGTTGCCAAGAATTAACCATCCCAACTATTCTCCATAGTAATGAACAGTTTTTGAACAACTGTAAGTTGATTTGCTCTTTAGGAAAACTTCCAAATTTGAAAATTAACTAAAAATTCATTAAGGGTATACCTTTTATATTTTCATACACAGGACTCTTTTAATCCAAATAAATGAAAAGATCTCAACTGATCTTCCTTTTGAAAGGATCAGATTTCCCATAAGAATATCCCAAAAAGATAAAAGATGGCTCAGGAAGGGCACAAGCCTTTTCACCTCTATTTCAGTGTCCCTCCTAGTTTCTCTGTTTCCCTCTATTTATCTGCTCTGTTTTCATTTAACTACTCAAGTTCTTCATAAGCCTGTTATCCCCTATTTCTTACCCTGTGTTAGATCAGAGACCTCAGGTGACAGCCATGAGCATCCCTGAAGGATCATATAAACTTCTGCACATACATAGTTTTAGGAGTTCATTGGCCTTACTAGATCTAACCAATGAGTCCCTCTTACTATATCCCATAATAGGTATAGGCCTTTGGAGTCAATTATCTATAGTAAGAGACATCTTCTGTGTCTCAATTCAAGATTTTGATCACGAGGCAGCTCCATCCAGTTCTTCTTTTCAAACCATATCCTTAAAATTCAAGATTTTGAGCAACTTCATAGATTACTCCATAGGTCAGGAGTTCACCTCTAGCTCAACAAACTATCCCACAGTGTAGGGTCACATGGTACTCTACCAGTTCAGCAAGGGCAGTGGTAGGGATTTTTCAAAATGGGGGGAGCAGGGAGTAGAGTGGGCAGTACTGGCATCTAACAGATATTATACAAAGACTTAAAAGTTACATAAATTTTTATTGCATACAAAGGAACACAGAATAACGAGGTTATAAAACATGGCAATAAAATAAACACTCATGAATTCACCATCTAACTTAAGAAATGGAATAGTACAAATAAAATAGAAAATGCTTCTTGATCTCATTTCCTAGCCTCCTTATCTCAAATTGTGTCTTAATCCATCTTCCTTAGTAAGGCATCAATTAACAAGACCTAATACCAAGTCTAATAACTACTGCATTCTGAAGCAGTAGAGAATATAAACATAGTGAGATATATATACCAACTATAATGTGATATGAAAACATCTCTGATTTATAATGTTGACAAAGTCATAAGTACTGCTAATATTACCATGATTTATTACTTTCATTCATAATTAAATAATAAATGTCAGAGTATAAAAATAAAGATTTGTTTTCTATAGGAATTCTGTATCTAGCCCCAGGTTAAGAACATGTGCTCTAGGGGTGCCTGGGTGGCTCAGTCGGTTAAGTGTCCAACTCTTAGTTTTGGCCCAGGTCATGATCTCATGGTTTCATGAGCTCAAGCCCTGCGTCTGGCATGCTGACAACATGGAGCATGCTTGGGATTCTGTCTCCCTCTCTCTCTCTGCCCCTCCCCAACTTGCGCTGTCTCTCTCTCAAAATAAATAAATAAATAAACTTAAAAAAAAAAAAAAAAGAACATGTGCTCTAGATAGAGCAGAACTAGTAAAATGCCAGCTGATAAAAAGAATTTAATCCAGAGATTTGACTTCTTTGGACACCAGAATGTACCAGTGTTGAAAAAGAAGTACATTTCTTATGCCTCTAAGTGGGTCCTTCAGACTCCAGTAATAAGCACACCACTCCCTATTTCATAGGATGCCTTCTCTACTGAGCCCTCTATATTTCATATATGAGGTGTGAGAGTCCTGCTCCAGAACAATTTTATAGTATTCTAGAAGGAAAGGGTGTCCGGTTATAACAGAGAAGGGAGGCAGCCTGACAAAAGCAAGTAAACACACATAGAATAATGTTAAAAGGCTGAGTAGAAGTTCAAAATGCTATTGATTAAAGAGACAAATGATCTTTCCTATGTCAATTCGTTAACAGAAATAAATTATAAACAAAAAATTTTAAGCGTTTTAACTTAAAATAGCACAGAAAACTTTAGAAAACGTTGAACATGTAAGTCCATTATATCAACATTAAAAATTCTTTTACAATTTGTCCATATTTATTTAAATGATGGCAGTCATTATATACATAACTTTCATATTTTACTTTTATCCCTTATATTTTATATTTCTCACTTGTATTTATTACAAAGAATAATAAATGGAAAATCAGAAACAAAAGGGAAGTAAAACTTCTATAAAGTTAAGAAAATAAAGCCATTGGTTGAACTCAGTTACATTTCCTGAAAGAAACCATGCAGAGTTAAAACCCACTCTCCCTTTGTGCCCAAGGCTGTCACCAACGATTAAAAATATGGTCCATTGGTTGTCCTACAAGGAGTAGGTATTTATTTATAATACAAGGAGGTATTTATTTCAAATTAGGGTTTGATTCTAATAATGGTAACAGAAACAAACATTTTTTAAGATAATGGAAATAAAAACAATACTGGAAATGATATTGAAAAATATCCACAACCTCAATTACGTTGGAGGGAGCCAAATATTTATTTAGTATCTACTCTAGATCAAACTATTACAAACTTATGATCGAATCAACTGTACCATACTGCTGTTAAGTAACAGAGCTGGGATTATATTTATATGTTATGTTGGGGTCCATTCATCTGACTCTAACATCACTTAAGAACAGAATGCTTTACTTTAATAACTATAGGCAATGGAGAAAGAAAAAACAAGATACAGTCCTGTACTAAGTCCATTATACTATAGATAGAGAACAGTCATATACACAGATCCTTTCAATGTATGCTCAAGTTGCTATGGGAACAAAGAACTTCCATATGGTTCTCCAAAGTCCTCTTTCTCTACATTATGTTGCCATTCACCAGAGAATATGCCTGCTAATGTATGCACTACAGTCTACAAAGAATAAAAATAATTATGCTTCAATCATAAGGTTCCTCCAGAAGGTGCTATTCTTCTTAAGACGATACCAGTAGTGATACAAAATGGAAGATATATACATTTTCATTTATCCTATGGTCATGACTAAATTCAATCAAATTTCTAATAAACTTGGAAATCTCAGCAATGTTAGAACTATAACACATTTGCTAACTATTTTCCTATATTGTAGTAATCACCTAATGGTCTCTCTTCAATCATGACAGATGTAATTTTCAAAACTGCACTTGATTACATAAAGACATAATCTTTTTTGACATATCTTCATATAGATTGTTTCCAAGACAGATGTCACATACGGAATCCCAAGTAACTTATATTCTAGGTATGATGTCTGATATTGTTATAAATATACGTATTTCCATCTTTAATTTAAAAATGTTCTACCTTTGCTTTTTCCCATTATAAAGTCTTCAGATGGTTTGTCCTTTTCTTGTTGCAGTATTCCAAATGGTATTTTAATTGATTTTGTTTGGTATGTGTAATTTAAAAAAAAGAAAAATGTACTGGCATTTGTTGCAAATTGTCTTTGATCTGAGCATGGTATCAGTTTCTTTGTTCTAGCATGGCACTGAATTAAATTGAATGATTCAGAAAGCATTACAAAAGGAATAAATTTTTACATACTTTTATTATAAATAGGAATAAATTGTGATATACCAATAGGAGAGATTGCCTAGCCAATGCATTTTTTCAATTAACTAAGAACTATCTTTTAATTAATATTTCCCTAGTTTTCACCTAATGTTCTTTTTCTATTCCAGGATACCACACAATATTTTGCTGTCATCTCTCCTTAGGTTGCTCTTGGCTGTGACACTTTCTCTGGCTTTCCTTGTTTTTGATGAACTTGACAGTTTTGAAAAGTATTGGTCAGGTAATTTTTAGAATTTCCTTCAATTGAAATCGCTCTGATCTTTTTCTTATGATTAGATTTGGATTATGGGTTTTACAGAAGACTGCAGAAGTAAAATGCCATTCTCACTACATTAAAGCAAGGGTACATACTATCAACATGACTTATCATTGTTGATTTTTAACCTTAACCTCTGGCTGAGATAGTGGATTGTCAAGTTTCTGCTCTGTAAAGTTACTCTTTTTCCTTCTTTTCACTTTGGAAGAAAGTCATTATCTACAGCTCATATTTAAGCCATGGGCGGTCATGTGACACCTACTTGAGGGTGGAGTATCTACACAATTATTTGGAATTCCACACAGAGATGTCTCTATTCCTTCCCCTTTTAAAATTTTATTCAATCACTAATTTATATCAGGGTGTACCTATGAATGCAAATGCGATTTTTATGTCATAGTTTCCACAGAAAAGAGTGATTTGAAGTTTAAAAGTAAATTATCCTTTAAAACACAAACTGATACCAATAACAAATTCAATTTTTAAAATACTGAAAGAAAATTTTGAGGAAAATGTAAATCTACTAACTCAGAAGAAAATACTTTGCTACAATTTAACATTTATAAAATATAATAAGAAAGTGAAAAGATATAACATGCATAGCCTAAAGTGGAGATTTAAAAATTATCTGGCAAATACTAAGAACAAACATGATTGCCAGAGGGGAGGTGGGTTGAGGGATGGGTGAAAGAGGTAAAGGAGATTAAGAGTACACTTATCATGACTTCTAGGGAAGATGGCAGAGTACGAGGCTCCTAGACTCACCTCCTCCCCAAGTGACACCTAAAACAACATGCATATCAGAATAAATAAACCAGAAAACGACCTGAATACTGACAGAACAGATTCCACACAGCTAAATGTAGAGAAGAGGCTACATTGAACAGGGGAGGAAGAGTGGAGATCCAGGGGAGGTCAAACTGCCCTTTGACCACTGGAGGAAGGGACACTGCAGCAGGCATGGAGAGAAGATAGGATCAAGTCCTACACAAGACACCCCAGGCACAAGGGACTCACACTGGGAAGATGAAACCCCATAACATTCTGCTTGGAAAACCACAGGGGTCTAACTTTGTGAGTTCTTACAATCTGTGGGTCTTAAAACCTGGAACTTTTATTTTTTATTTTGTTGTTGTTCTTTTCCCCTCTTATTCATTGTTTTTACTTAAATTCAAGTTAGTTAGCATACAGTGTAGTATTGGTTTGAGGAAGAGATACCAGTGATTCATCACTTCCATATGTTCATCCAAACAAGTGCTCTCCTTAATGCCTGTCACCCATTTAGCCCATCTTCCCACCCAACACCCCTCCAGAAACCCTCAGTTTGTTCTCTGTATTTAAAAGTCTCTTATGGTTTGCCTCCCTCTCTGTTTCCATATTAATTTTCCATCCCTTCTCCTATGTTTATCTATTGTGTTTCTTAAATTCCACATGAGTGAAATCATATTTGTCTTTTCTGTGACTGACTTATTTCACTTAACATAATACACTCTAGTTTCATCCATGTTGTTGGAAATGGCAATATTTCATACTTTTTGATTGCTGAGTAATATTCGTGTGTGTGTGTGTGTGTGTGTGTGTGTGTGTGTGTGTGTGTGTGTGTATCTCACATCTTCTGTATCCATTCATCAGTTAGCTGGTGGAAATGCAAACCAGTGCTGCCACTCTGGAGAACAGTATGGAGGTTCCTCAAAAAATTAAAAATAGAGCTACCCTACAACCCAGCAATTGTGCTACTAGGTATTTATCCAAGGGATACAGAAATGCTGATTTGAAGGGGCATATGCATCCCAATGTTTATAGCAGTGTTATCAACAATAGTCAAATTATGGAAAGAACACCTGGAACTTTTCCAATAAGTAGCTGGGCTCTGGGAGAGCCAGAGGGCAATGGGAAACTGAGTCCCTGCCCCAAAAAGGAAAGCACAACAAACAGCCTTGCTGAGATAGAACAGAGAAGCAGCAGATGGAAAAACATCTCGGGTATCCTGGAAGGTGATTTATTTACTAATGTGAAAGTGTGTGCTGGAGGGGCTAGGATCTTTGGGATCTTTGGCAGGGACCCTTCAACCCCATAATCTTCTACAGACCAAACCCTCCATCTTGGCAGGGGTTTTCCAGGACACTGGCAGGTTCCCTCCACCAGCAGAACGGTACGGACCTTGTTGTCCACCATTCAAACAGCCCCTCCTTATTCCTGCAGACATGCCCCTTCCAACATGACCTTGGCAGAAGGCCACCCAAAGTATCACCACGAGCCTGGAAGAAGGCAAGCAGCCCTGATAGGGGCCATTACCACTCCAAAGTGACTCCTGCCCCAGGAAGAGAAGAAGGTAACCACATACACCAGTCAGACTGTGGCCCCAGACCACCAATGATAGTTTCTCAGAGGACATCACTGGGAAAGTACCCTTCAGTTACCTGCAGTATTACTGCAGCTCTGGCAAATGCCTGATATGACTAAACTCAAGCCCAAAGCAGCCTCAGACTGACCCCACGTGCAATAGGCAAAAAGAACCATTGCAGATGACTGGACTGAAAGCAAACAGGTCTCAGCCACAACAGCAGGCCACAAGCAACACACATAGGAGATACCTCTGAAGCACCACGTTCTGGTGACCAGGGGACATTGCACTACAGGGCAGTACAGGGCCTTTTCTGCATAAAACCACTACTTTCAAGAGCAGGAAATATAGATGGCATCCTAACACAAAGAAACAGGCATATGGAGTTGGACAAAATGAGTTTACAGATGAATATGTCCCAAATGAAAGAAGAGGACAAAATCACAGCAAGAAAGGAAACTGAAATGGAGATAAACAATATGCCAGATAGAGAATTTAAATTAATAGTCATAAAAATACTCACTGGACTTGAAAAGAAAGTGGAGTCTCAATAATGTGATAGAAAATACAAAACAGATCCAATCAGAGATAAAGAATTCACTGAATGAAATTAAATATACACTACAGGAAATAAACAGTAGACCAGGGGAAGCAGAAGAACAGATCAGCAACATAGAGGACAGAGAAATGGAAAGCAATCAAGGTCAACAGGAGAAAGAAAAACGAATAATAAAAAATGAAGAGTAAGGGAACTCAGTGACACCACCAAATATAATAACATTCACATTATAGCGACTCTACAAAGAGAAAACATTAAAAAGAAGGAAGAAAATTTATTTAAAGAAATAAGAGCTGAAAATTTCCCACATCTAGGGAAGGAAACAGAAATACATATCCAGGGGGCAGAGAGAGCCCCCAATAAAATCAACCCAAGGGGGTCCACACCATGACACATAGTATTAAAATGGCAAAAACGTAAGGATAAAAAAAGAATCTTAAAAGTAGCAAGAGAAAATACAACAGTTACATACAAGGGAAATCCTATAAGGCTTTTAGCTGATTTTCAGCAGAAACTATGCAGGCCAGAAGGAATGGCATAATATATTCAAGGGGCAGAAAGAAAAAAAAAAAACTGCAACCAAGAAGACTCTATCCAGTAAGGTCATCATTCAAAATAGAAGGACAGATAAAGAGTTTCCCAGACAAAGGTTAAAAGAATTCATCAACACTAAACCAGCCTTATAAGAAATGTTAAAGAGTACTTTGAGTGGAATAGAAAGACCATAAGTAGGAATAAGCAAAATAGGAAACACAAAAGCAGTGATATTAAATATAACTATAAAAATCCATGAAGAGATTCAAAAATAGTATGATGTAAAGCATAACACTATATACCTAAAATGAGACAGGGGGTAAAGAACAGGTTTAAACTTAAGCAACCATCAACTTAACATAGACTGCTATATGCAGAAGCTTGATATACAAACCTAATAGTAACCACAAATCAAAAACCAGTAATAGGGTCACCTGGCTGGCTCAGTCAGAGCATGGGATTTTGGATCTAAGGATCATGAGTTCAAGACCCACGTTGGGCATAGAGCTTACTTAAACAAACAAATAAACAAACAAAAAACAGTAATAGATATGCAAAAAATAAAGATAAAGGAATCCAACCAAGTTCTAGGATCACTAAAGAAATTCAGCAAATTGTAAGAGAAGACAGCAACAGAAAAAAGGAATAGCGGAAAACTACTAAAACAACCACAAAATAAGTAACAAAATGGCAATAAGTACATACCTATCCATAATTATTTAGAATGTAAAATGAACCAAACACTCCAATCAAAAGACATAGGGAGAAGGAATAGATAAAAAACAAAACCCATCATATGCTGTGTACAACAGACTCATGTCAGACATAAAGATACATGCAAATGGAAAGTAAAGGGATAGAAAAGCATTTATCATGAAAATGAAAGTAAAAAGAAAGCCAAGGTAGCAATAATTATACTGAACACAACAGACATTAAAACAAAACAGTGAAAGAGCCTGGGTGGCTCAGTCAGTTAAACGTCTGACTGTTGGCTTCACCTAACGGTGTGTGAGTTCAAGCCCCACATCGGGCTCTGTGCTGACAGCTTGGAGCCTGCTTGGAATCCTCTGTCTCTCCCTCTCTCTCTGTTCCTCCCTTGCTCTCTCTATCTCTCAAAATAAATAAATAAACTTAAAAAAATAAACACAGATCAAAGACTGTAACCAGAGAAAAAGAAGAACACTATATAATCATTCAGAGAAAAATCCAACAAGATATAACAATTGTGAATATTTATGCACCCAACATGAAAGCACCAAATACATAAAGCAGCTGATAACTAACATAAATAAAGTAATATATAGCAATAAAATAACAGTAGGGGACTTTAGCACCCCACTTACATCAACTGATAGATTACCCAAACAGAAAATCAATAAGGAAACAGTGGCTTTGAATGACACATTCAATAAGATGGATATGACAGATACATTCACAACATTCTATCCTACAATAGTGGAATAAACACTCTTTTCAAGTGCACATGGAACATTCTCCAAAACAAACTACATGTCACCCTGAAAAACAAGTCTCAATACATTCAAAAAGACTGAATTTTGCATCTATTCTGACCACAATGCTATGAAACTAGAAATCAGTAAGAAAAAAATCTGGAAGGAGCACAAATACATGGAAGTTAAAAAACAAGCTACTAAACAATTAATGTGTCAACCATGAAATCAAAGAAGAAATAAAAAGTTACATGGAGACAAATGAAAATGAAAACACAATGATCCAAAATCTTTGAGATACAGCAAAAGCTATTCTAAGGGGAAATTTATAGCAATACAGGTCTACCTCATAAAGTAAGAAAAATCTCAAATAAACAACATAACCTTATACCTAAAGGAGTTAGAAAAAGAAGAACAAAACCCAAAAAGAGTAGATGGAAAGAAATAATAAAGATTAGAGCAGAAAAAAAAACAACAAAATAGAAACTAAACAAAAAACATGCACACAACAGATCAATTAAACTAGGAGCTGATTCTTTGAAAAGACCAGCAAAATTGATAAACCTTTAGCCACTTAAAAAAAGAGAGAGAGAGAGTACTGAAAAAAATCACAAAGAAAAGAGGATGCAAAAACAATAGACAATACAAAAATATAAAGGATTACAGAGAAATATTATGAAAAATTGCATACAACAAATTGGACAACCTAGAAAACAATGGATAAATTCCTAGAAACCTATAACTTCCCAAGACTAGATCAGGAAGAAATAGAAAATTTGATCAAACCAATTACCAGCAATGAAGTTGAATAAGTAATCAAATAAATAAATAAATAAATAAATCAGTTTAAAAGCAAAAACAAAACAACTCCCAACAAACAAAAGTCCAGGACCAGATAGCTTCACAGGTGAATTCTACCAAACACTTAAGGAAGAGTTAATACCTATTCTTCTTAAACTATTCCAAAAAAATAGAAGAGGAAGGAAAACTTTCAAATTCATCCTGTGAGGCCAGCACTACCCTGATACTTAAACCAGATAAACATTACAAAAAAAGAGAACTACAGGCCAACATATCTGATGAACATAGATGCAAAAATCCTCAACAAAACACTAACAAACTGAATCCATTAATACATTAAAAAAATCATTCTCCAGGATCAAGCGGGAGTTATCCTGGGATGGAAGAATGGTTCAATATTCACAAATCAATCAACATCACACATCACATCAACAAGACAAAGGATCAAAACCACATGATCTTCTCAATAGATGCAGAAAAAGTGTTTGACAAAGTACAACACCCATTCATGATAAAAACCTTCAACAAAGTAGGTTGAGAGGGAACATACCTCAACATAATAAAGACCAGCTATGAAAAACCCACAGATAACATCATACCTATGGTAAAAAACAGAGAGCTTTTCCCTTAAGACCAGGAACAAGACAAGGATGTCCACTCTCGCCACTTTTATTCAACATAATACTGGAAGTCATAGCCACAGCAATCAGACTAAGAAAAAAAAAAAAAGGCATTCAAATTGGTAAGGAAGAAGTAAAACTTTCACCATTTGCACATGACCTGACTATATATATAGAAAACCAGAAAGACTCCATGAAAAAACTACTAGAACTGATAAATTAATTCAGTAAGTTCGCAGGATACAAAAATCAATGTACAGAAATCTGTTGCATTTCTATACACCAATAATGAAGCAGCAGAAAGAGAAATTAAGAAAACAGTACCATTTACAATTGCACCAAAATAATAAAATACCTATGAATAACTTAACCAAGGAGGTGAAAAACCTGTACTCTGAAAACTATAAAACAATGATAAAAGAAATTGAACATGACACAAATGGAAAGCTACTCCATGTTCATGGATTGGAAGAACCAATATTGTTAAAATGTTCATACTACTCAAAGCACTCTACAGATTCAAAGAAATCCCTAGCAAAATACCAACAGCATTTTTCACAGAGGTAAAAAAAATAACCCTAATATTGGTATGGAACCACAAAAGACCCCAAAGAGCCAAAGCAATCTTGAAAAATAAGAACAAGCCTGGAGGTACCATACTCCCACATTTCAAGATACACTACAAAGCTGTAGTAATCAAACCAGTACGGAATTGACACAAAAAAAGACACATAGATCAACAGAACAGAATAGAAAACCCAGAAATAAACCCACAATTATATGGTCGATTAATCTTCAACAAAGGAGGAATGAATATACCATGGGAAAAAGTCTCTTCAACAAACGGTTCTGGGAAAACTGGACAGATACCTACAAAAGACTGAAACTGGACAACTTTCTTATACACAAAAATAAACTTAAAATGATTTAAAGACCGAAATGTGAGACCTGAACCATAAAAATCCTAGAATAGAGCATAGTCAGTAATCTCTCTGATAGAGGCCATGGTAACGCATTTCTAGATATGTCTCCTGAGGCAAGAAAAACAAAAGCAAAAATAAACAATTGGGACTATATCAAAATAAAAAGCTTCTGAACAGCAAAGGAAACAATCAACATAACTAAAACACAACCTACTGAATGGGAGAAGATATTTGTAAATGATATGTCCAATAAGGGATAATATAAAAAATATATAAAGAATGTTTACAGAGCAGAACGGAGTCTCCGGAGCCAAGCGCAGACTAGAGGCCCACGGAAGAGGGTAGGAAGGGCGGCGAGGCGGTGCGCGCTCCACGGACTGGCGGGAGGGAGCCGGGGCGGAGGGGCGGCTCGCCGGCCAAGCAGAGCCCCCGAGTCTGGCTGGCAAAAGCGGAGGGGCCGGACAGACTGTGTTCCGACAGCAAGCGCGACTTAGCGTCTGGGAGGTCATAAGTTAACAGCTCTGCTCGGAAAGCGGGAAGGCTGGAGGACAAAGGGAGGGAGAGCTGCTGAGCCCCCGGACGGCAGAGCTCAGCTTGGCGGGGAACAAAGGCGCCAGCGCCATCTCCCCCGCCCATCCCCCAGCCAAAATCCCAAAGGGAACCAGTTCCTGCCAGGGAACTTGCTCGCTCCGCGCAAACACCCAACTCTGTGCTTCTGCGGAGCCAAACCTCCGGCAGCGGATCTGACTCCCTCCCGCTGCCACAGGGCTCCTCCTGAAGTGGATCACCTAAGGAGAAGCAAGCTAAGCCTGCCCCTCCAGCCCCCGTGCACCTTGCCCACCCACCCCAGCTAATACGCCAGATCCCCAGCAACACAAGCCTGGCAGTGTGCAAGTAGCCCAGACGGGACACGCCAACCCACAGGGAATCCCGCCCCTAGGAGAGGGCAAGAGAAGGCACACACCAGTCTGACTGTGGCCCCAGCAGTGGGCTGGGGGCAGACATCGGGTTGGACTGCGGCCCCACCCACTAACTCCAGTTATACACCACAGCACAGGGGAAGTGCACTGCAGGTCCTCACCACCCCAGGGACTCTCCAAAATGACCAAACGGAAGAATTCCCCTCAGAAGAATCTCCAGGAAATAACAACAGCTAATGAACTGATCAAAAAGGATTTAAATAATATAACAGAAAGTGAATTTAGAATAATAGTCATAAAATTAATCGCTGGGCTTGAAAACAGTATACAGGACAGCAGAGAATCTCTTGCCACAAAGATCGAGGGACTAAGGAACAGTCACGAGGAGTTGAAAAACGCTTTAAACGAATTGCAAAACAAAATGGAATCCACGATGGCTCGGCTTGAAGAGGCAGAGGAGAGAATAGGTGAACTAGAAGATAAAGTTATGGAGAAAGAGGAAGCTGAAAGAAAGAGAGATAAAAAAATCCAGGAGTATGAGGGGAAAATTAGAGAACTAAGTGATACACTAAAAAAAAATAATATACGCATAATTGGTATCCCAGAGGAGGAAGAGAGAGGGAAAGGTGCTGAAGGGGTACTTGAACAAATTATAGCTGAGAACTTCCCTGAACTGGGGAAGGAAAAAGGCATTGAAATCCAAGAGGCACAGAGAACTCCCTTCAGACGTAACTTGAATCGATCTTCTGCACGACATATCAGAGTGAAACTGGCAAAATACAAGGATAAAGAGAAAATTCTGAAAGCAGCAAGGGATAAACGTGCCCTCACATATAAAGGGAGACCTATAAGACTCGTGACTGATCTCTCCTTTGAAACTTGGCAGGCCAGAAAGGCTTGGCACGATATCTACAGTGTGCTAAACAGAAAAAATATGCAGCCGAGAATCCTTTATCCAGCAAGTCTGTCATTTAGAATAGAAGGAGAGATAAAGGTCTTCCCAAACAAACAAAAACTGAAGGAATTTGTCACCACGAAACTAGCCCTACAAGAGATCCTAAGGGGGATCCTGTGAGACAAAGTACCAGAGACATCACTACAAGCATAAAACATACAGACATCACAATGACTCTAAACCCATATCTTTCTATAATAACACTGAATGTAAATGGATTAAATGCGCCAACTAAAAGACATAGGGTATCAGAATGGATAAAAAAACAAGACCCATCTATTTGCTGTCTACAAGAGACTCATTTTAGATCTGAGGACACCTTTAGATTGAGAGTGAGGGGATGGAGAACTATCTATCATGCTCCTGGAAGCCAAAAGAAAGCTAGAGTAGCCATACTTATATCAGACAAACTAGACTTTAAATTAAAGGCTGTAACAAGAGATGAAGAAGGGCATTATATAATAATCACAGGGTCTATCCACCAGGAAGAGCTAACTATTATAAATGTCTATGCGCCAAATACCCGAGCCCCCAGATATATAAAACAATTACTCATAAACATAAGCAACCTTATTGATAAGAATGTGGTCATTGCAGGGGACTTTAACACCCCACTTACAGAAATGGATAGATCATCTAGACACACAGTCAATAAAGAAACAAGGGCCCTGAATGATACATTGGATCAGATGGACTTGACAGATATATTTAGAACTCTGCATCCCAAAGCAACAGAATATACTTTCTTCTCGAGTGCACATGGAACATTCTCCAAGATAGATCATATACTGGGTCACAAAACAGCCCTTCATAAGTTTACAAGAATTGAAATTATACCATGCATACTTTCAGACCACAATGCTATGAAGCTTGAAATCAACCACAGGAAAAAGTCTGGAAAACCTCCAAAAGCATGGAGGTTAAAGAACACCCTACTAACGAATGAGTGGGTCAACCAGGCAATTAGAGAAGAAATTAAAACATATATGGAAACAAACGAAAATGAAAATACAAAAATCCAAACGCTTTGGGATGCAGTGAAGGCAGTCCTGAGAGGAAAATACACTGCAATCCAGGTCTATCTCAAGAAACAAGAAAAATCCCAAATACAAAATCTAACAGCACACCTAAAGGAAATAGAAGCAGAACAGCAAAGGCAGCCTAAACCCAGCAGAAGAAGAGAAATCATAAAGATCAGAGCAGAAATAAACAATATAGAATCTAAAAAAACTGTAGAGCAGATCAACGAAACCAAGAGTTGGTTTTTTGAAAAAATAAACAAAATTGACAAACCTCTAGCCAGGCTTCTTAAAAAGAAAAGGGAGATGACCCAAATAGATAAAATCATGAATGAAAATGGAATGATTACAACCAATCCCTCAGAGATACAAACAATTATCAGGGAATACTATGAAAAATTATATGCCAGCAAATTGGACAACCTGGAAGAAATGGACAAATTTCTAAACACCCACACTCTTCCAAAACTCAATCAGGAGGAAATAGAAAGCTTGAACAGACCCATAACCAGCGAAGAAATTGAATCGGTTATCAAAAATCTCCCAACAAATAAGAGTCCAGGACCAGATGGCTTCCCAGGGGAGTTCTACCAGACATTTAAAGCAGAGATAATACCTATCCTTCTCAAGCTATTCCAAGAAATAGAAAGGGAAGGAAAACTTCCAGACTCATTCTATGAAGCCAGTATTACTTTGATTCCTAAACCAGACAGAGACCCAGTAAAAAAAGAGAACTACAGGCCAATATCCCTGATGAATATGGATGCAAAAATTCTTAATAAGATACTAGAAAATCGAATTCAACAGCATATAAAAAGAATTATTCACCATGATCAAGTGGGATTCATTCCTGGGATGCAGGGCTGGTTCAACATTTGCCAATCGATCAACGTGATACATCACATTAACAAAAAAAAAGAGAAGAACCATATGATCCTGTCAATCGATGCAGAAAAGGCCTTTGACAAAATCCAGCACCCTTTCTTAATAAAAACCCTTGAGAAAGTCGGGATAGAAGGAACATACTTAAAGATCATAAAGGCCATTTATGAAAAGCCCACAGCTAACATCATCCTCAACGGGGAAAAACTGAGAGCTTTTTCCCTGAGATCAGGAACACGACAGGGATGCCCACTGTCACCGCTGCTGTTTAATATAGTGCTGGAAGTTCTAGCATCAGCAATCAGACAACAAAAGGAAATCAAAGGCATCAAAATTGGCAAAGATGAAGTCAAGCTTTCGCTTTTTGGAGATGACATGATATTATACATGGAAAATCCGATAGACTCCACCAGAAGTCTGCTAGAACTGATACATGAATTCAGCAAAGTTGCAGGATACAAAATCAATGTGCAGAAATCAGTTGCATTCTTATACACTAACAATGAAGCAACAGAAAGACAAATGAAGAAACTGATCCCATTCACAATTGCACCAAGAAGCATAAAATACCTAGGAATAAATCTAACCAAAGATGTAAAAGATCTGTATGCTGAAAACTATAGAAAGCTTATGCAGGTAATTGAAGAAGATATAAAGAAATGGAAAGACATTCCCTGCTCATGGATTGGAAGAATAAATATTGTCAAAATGTCAATACTACCCAAAGCTATCTACACATTCAATGCAATCCCAATCAAAATTGCACCAGCATTCTGCTCGAAACTAGAACAAGCAATCCTAAAATTCATATGGAACCACAAAAGGCCCCGAATAGCCAAAGTAATTTTGAAGAAGAAGACCAAAGCAGGAGGCATCACAATCCCAGACTTTAGCCTCTACTACAAAGCTGTCATCATCAAGACAGCATGGTATTGGCATAAAAACAGACACATAGACCAATGGAATAGAATAGAAACCCCAGAACTAGACCCACAAACGTATGGCCAACTCATCTTTGACAAAGCAGGAAAGAACATCCAATGGAAAAAAGACAGTCTCTTTAACAAATGGTGCTGGGAGAACTGGACAGCAACATGCAGAAGGTTGAAACTAGACCACTTTCTCACACCATTCACAAAAATAAACTCAAAATGGATAAAGGACCTGAATGTGAGACAGGAAACCATCAAAACCTTAGAGGAGAAAGCAGGAAAAGACCTCTCTGACCTCAGCCGTAGCAATCTCTTACTCGGCACATCCCCAAAGGTAAGGGAATTAAAAGCAAAAGTGAATTACTGGGACCTTATGAAGATAAAAAGCTTCTGCACAGCAAAGGAAACAACCAACAAAACTAAAAGGCAACCAACGGAATGGGAAAAGATATTTGCAAATGACACATCGGACAAAGGGCTAGTATCCAAAATCTATAAAGAGCTCGCCAAACTCCACACCCGAAAAACAAATAACCCAGTGAAGAAATGGGCAGAAAACATGAATAGACACTTCTCTAAAGAAGACATCCGGATGGCCAACAGGCACATGAAAAGATGTTCAACGTCGCTCTTCATCAGGGAAATACAAATCAAAACCACACTCAGATACCACCTCACGCCAGTCAGAGTGGCCAAAATGAAGAAATCAGGAGACTATAGATGCTGGAGAGGATGTGGAGAAACAGGAACCCTCTTGCACTGTTGGTGGGAATGCAAATTGGTGCAGCCGCTCTGGAAAGCAGTGTGGAGGTTCCTCAGAAAATTAAAAATAGACCTACCCTATGACCCAGCAATAGCACTGCTAGGAATTTATCCAAGGGATACAGGAGTACTGATGCATAGGGGCACCTGTACCCCAATGTTTATAGCGGCACTCTCAACAATAGCCAAATTATGGAAAGAGCCTAAATGTCCATCAACTGATGAATGGATAAAGAAACTGTGGTTTATATACACAATGGAATACTACATGGCAATGAGAAAAAATGAAATATGGCCTTTTGTAGCAACATGGATGGAACTGGAGAGTGTGATGCTAAGTGAAATAAGCCATACAGAGAAAGACAGATACCATATGGTTTCACTCTTATGTGGATCCTGAGAAACATAACAGAAACCCATGGGGGAGGGGAAGGAAAAAAAAAAAAAAAAGAGGTTAGAGTGGGAGAGAGCCAAAGCATTAGAGACTGTTAAAAAACTGAGAACAAACTGAGGGTTGATGGGGGGTGGGAGGGAGGGCAGGGTGGGAGGGAGGACAGGGTGGGTGATGGGTATTGAGGAGGGCACCTTTTGGGATGAGCACTGGGTGTTGTATGGAAACCAATTTGACAGTAAATTTCATATATTAAAAAATAAAAAAAAAATAAATAAATAAATAAAAATAAATAAATAAATAAAGAATGTTTACAACTGAACACCAAAAAACCCCAAATAATCCAATTAAAAATGGAGAGAAGACATGAACAGACATCTCTCTAAAGAAGACATACATATAGTTAATAGACACATGAAAAAATGCTTAACATTATTCACCATCAGGAAAATGCAAATCAAAACTACAGTGAGATTTCACGCTATACCTGACAGAATAGCTAAAATCAAAAACACAAGAAACAACAAGCGTTGGTGAGGATATGGAGATAAAGGAACCATTGTGCACTGTTGATGGTACGCAAACTGGTGAAGCCACTGCGATGAACAGTATGGAGGTTCCTCAAAAAATTAAAAACAGAACTTTCCTACAATCCAGTAATCATACTACTGGTTATTTACCCTAAGAATACAAAAAAAACCAAAAACAAAAAACACCACAACACTAATTCAAAAGGATAAATGCACCTTTGTATATGTTTCTTACAGCATTACTTACAATAGTCAAATTATGGAAGAAACCCAAATGCCCATCAACAGATAAATGGATAAAGAAGATGTGATAGATATATACAAGGGAATATCATAAATCAGCCATAAAAAGGAATAAAATCTTGTCATCTGCAACAACATGGATAGAGTATAATGCTAAGTGAAATAAGTCAGTGAGAGAAAGCCAAATACTATATGATTTCACTCATATGTGAAATTTAAGAAACAAAACAAATGAACAAAGGAAAAAAAGAGAAACAAAAAAATCAGACTCTGAAAATATGGAGAACAAACTGATTGTTACCAGAGGGAAGATGCGTGGGTGCGATGGGTGAAATAAGTGAAGGGCTTTAAAAGTACACCTATCATGATGAGCACCAAGTAATGTGTGGAATTGTTTAATCACTATATTGTACAGCTGAAGTTAACAGAACAACACTGTATGTTAAACTTAAATTTAAAAAAAGGACAAAAAGGCAAATAAATACCTATAAATTAAAAAATATATATCTGCCAAATCCAATCAGTAAGAAAAGCACATGATTCAAGGGTCAGAATGAAGGTTTGAGCCTCCTTTTGCCTATTTATTGATCAAGTTAATTTATTAACTGCTAATTATAACAATTATTTGTACAGAGTGCAATAGTCCTAATTCTACCTCATCATATTCAAATACAACAAAACGTCACTGAATCAGAAAAGAATACATCAAACAATACGTACATGAAAAAAATCTTAGAAAACTCTAAAGTATTGTGATATTATTTATTTCAAATACAGCTGATAAAGTACAAATGCATATTATGGTGTAAAATGACATAAATTAATGCAAAATTACAAGTGCCACTTGTTCCAAAGTACATAATCATGTATCCTAAAAGAGAAATATCTTAAAAAATAGAAAAGAGAATATTAATTGCTTCACTTAGAATTTGAAATTACATTGAAGGCATAATTAGACTGTTGACCTTTTTTTTAAGCTACAAATGTTAGCCTAGTTCTCTTTTATGATCAAAATACCAAAATTTTGAGAAGAGAGACATAATCTCTATTTTCCTGCTAAATAAAATTGCATGTTGAAATCAAATTAGAGATAGGGTATCTTTTTTAATGAAGAGACATGTGAATGACTAAAATGTGCCCAAAACTTAGGATTTATACTTTACTATACATGAGAGTGACAGTTTGCTTGCTTCTATTTTAATTAATTTAAATCAAGTATTACTAGAATACTGTCTACTTCCACAACCACTTGAGGAGAAATATGCCAATGTAAACCTCAAAAGCAATATTGAGTCTCTGTGAATACTAGATGCTATACATTACTCCAGCTCTTTTCGCCCTCAAAACACTTGTTCGCCAATATCACAGCATAAAATGGATCCCTTCTCCAGATCCTCAAATTCTCCATCGGCCTCCATCCATGAAAATGCTAATTAGGATTTTATACCCAAATGTCTTCAAGTTACCCTATCTGAAAAGCTATTTTTTTTTTCTTACCCAAGATCTTGAGGACACCACCACTCGGGTCTTTTCTCACAAAGCTCAAACCAAAAATTGGCCTAAATATCCTTTTCTATGTCCATCCTGTTAGGCATCATCATACCTTTGTCTCTCCAAAACTCTGACTCTCCAAAACTTACCACTCAAATGAGAAGGGGAGAGAAAAGAAGCGTAGAAAAGTCTTTCTTCCTACCTACCTTTCTTCTTTCCTTCCTTCCAACCTTCCTTCCTTCCTACCTAAGTCTCACTCTTGATGTTTTTTTTTCTTCTTGGTCCTCACTTTTGTCCCACTTGAACTCCAAGATGAAGATAATTTTTTCAAATGGGAAGAACCATTTCTCAAACATGGTAAAAACTGTTTAAGAAGGTATATCGCCTTAGCCATGAAAAAAAAAAATCACTTTAAAAAAGACCCACAAAATGTCTAGCTTCCACCAATGTAACTTCCTAGTGTGTCTTCCAAGATAAAATGATTGCACACTAAATTAAATATCTTACTAGAGCAGGGTTCTTGTGTGATGTCTACCAAAAAGGATTTCTTGGTTCAAAGTTTATCTGTGGTGCTCTCAGATAGTATATAGGAGAATGTTAGTTTTTCTATTCCTTAAATCAACAAATATTTTATATTTAACAAGAAAAATAACCAATAATTTAAAAATAAGATTCTTTTGATATAGTTTTGAATTCTAAATAATTTTTGGAGGAGACAATTTCCTATGGGAATGTGCATGTAATATAGGTCTAGTGAGATATAAAACATTTATAGTAATTTATGCAATTATGATGAATATATAATATGTTATGTACTTTGAAGAAACAATATGGAATTCTATGATGTAGTGATAACAGAGAAGGAAGGAATTACTTTTACAACTCATTCAACTATGGCATAAGTATAAATTAAAAAAAAAGTCTTGACCATGTCTCTATTTTAACCTATTAGAAATTATGATCTGATTTGTCAAAATACCATCATTATTGACCTTCACTTTAGCATTACCCTATGACTCAGCAATTGCACTACTAGGTATTTACCCAGAGGATACAAAAATGCTGATTTGAAGGAGTACATGTACCCCAATGTTTACAGCAGCACTATCGACAACAGCAAATTATGGAAAGAGCCCAAATGTCCATCGAATGATGAATGGATAAAGATATGGTATATATATGCAATGGAATATTACTCAGAATTCAAAAAGAATGAAATCTTGCCATTTGCAACAACGTGGATGGGACGAGAGTGTATTATGCTAAGTGGAATAAGTCAGTCAGAGAAAGACAAATTTTAAATGATTTCATTCATATGTGGAATTTAAGAAACAAACCAGATGAACATAGGGAAAAGGAAGGAAAAACAAGATGGAAACAGAGAGAGAGGCAAACAATAAGAGACTCTTAATTAAATACAGAGAATAAACTGAGGGTTACTAGAGGTGCATTGGGTGGGAGGATGGGCTAAATGGGTAATAAGCATTAAGGAGGGCACTTGTTGGGATTAGCACTGTGTGTTATATGTAAGTGATAAATCACTAAATTCTACTCCTGAAGTCATTATTACCCTATATGTTAACTAACGTGGGTTTAAATTAAAAATTATATGGAAAAAAATTTTTTTTAACTTTAAAAAACTGCTAAAAAATTAAAATTGTGCAGTCTCGAGTGCTTGGGTGGCTCAGTCAGTTGAGTATCTGACTCTCGATCTCAGCTCAGGTCACAATCTCATGGTTGGTGGGATTGAGCCCCACGTCCAGCTCTACACTGACAGCATGGAACCTGCTTGGGATTCTTTCTCACTCTCTCTCCCCCTCTCCCTCTCTCTCTCTCTCTTCCCCTCTCCCACTCTCCCACTCTCACTCTCTCCAAATAAATAAATAAACTTTAAAAAAATAGTGCAGGCTCATCTAAGCATTATTAATACTTAATAAAAAGGAGGTCTGTACTGTGTTCACCATTGCATCCTATAAACATACTCAAAGCAAAGCTATTAAACCTTTCTTTTATTATTAACAGTGACTGACAATTATTTTTTATCTTCTTGCTTGTTGTTTACCAAATTAGATCTTAAAACATGGCACATCTTTACTCATTCAAATATATTTTCCAGTAAATGTATATTTAATGTGAAAATTATTTCCATTATTTTTAGTTTCCTCAGTTTAAATTCTGCCTTTTTCTTTGAAGAACATGCAAGTCCCTTTTATTATTAATCTGTTTAAAGGATTATCCTCCCACACGTTTACTAATAAAATCATCTGTAAGTTTCTTCCAGCTTCTCTCTAAACTAAAGCTGCATCTACACTAACAAAATTGCTTAACTGAGTTGGCCGGTTGGAATAATTTGGTGTTATGTCTTTAGTAACCCAACCAGTCAGTTTATAATTCATAGATAGGGGCTTAAGCAGAAATATGAATTTTGTGCCTACATATATAAAAAGAAAAAGAGAATTGAGGCAACATGATTTTTACCCCAACAATGCAGTTATAAGGGAAATACTGAGTTATTCAAGTAGAAATCTCTTTTATTTTAATTCAAAAGAGACACCTAAAATTATCTTAGTATATCTTTAAGAAAGTTCCACAAGTATGAAAGATATGGAATTAACGACTCCTAAAGGGAGCTGTTTTCATTCACCATGCTTTCAAATCTAAAACATGATGAATTAGCAGATGTTAAGACTATATATACAATGATCAAAGAAACAATATAACATGATGTCTTTATAATACTTGCAATGTGAAACACAAAACATAAAAAAAAATCTATATCAGCCATTTTAAAAGTACTTCTTATTGAAAATAGCAAATCAACTTTCTCCAGTTAAAACCTTGAACTTGAGATCAAACCAAATGGTCTGAGAAATAAAATATGCTTTAATATTCTATTAGATTTTTAAAAAATTTTTTAACGTTTATTCATTGAGAGACAGAGAGAGACAGAGCTTGAGTGGGAGAGGGGCAAAGAGAGAGGTAGACATAGAATCCAAAGCAAGCTCCAGGCTCTGAGCTGACAGCACAGAGCTTGACCACAGACCTCAAACTCACGGACCATGAGACTATAACCTGAGCCCAAATTGGACATTAACCGACTGAGCCACCCAAGCAACCCAATATTCTATTAGTTTTAAGTCAAAACAAAAAGTATATATCAGAAATAAGAAAAAAAAAAAACTCTGTACTTTTAGGATTAAATGAACATTTTCAAATTTTGCACTGAATTAAAACTTAGATATAATATATTCAAAGGAGTTTAGATTTTTCATTTAAATTCATCCTGTTTGAATGCAGCCTTACTTCTCTGCATATCTTTTTTCTTCCCCGTGAATGAGTTGGTTGGAATGCCACATCCATTCTGATTAGCCAGCAGATAAGTAATATGAAAACTGATTTAAAGTCTCTACCACTAGAGATGTCAAAACAGATGTTACTTTCCTACCGGATGACAGCACTGGGCCTGAGATGTCAAACATAATTAAAAATTTTATTTTCAAATGTACTCCACAGTTTATACATACTAAAAGTATGTCTTACCTTTTGAACTTGTAGAGTGCTGTGCTCTGCAAAATCGAAGAGGCTTTATTTTAGTTTAGACTCCATTTGGGAGTGAAATCATTTCATCAATCGGTACCCAGAGGTTTCCTTCAGGATTTGGCATGAAAAGACTGGCATTTCATTAAAATGTGCTGACAACTGAAAGAGCGATTCTAGCAGGACTGATTTCTCTCACCCTCCTATCTATGACTATCAAGGTTTGCTCCTAGATTATCCAAATCAGAGAATAAATTAAGGAGTCTTTCTTTTTTATGATGATATTGCTCATTTCATTGTTTGAAAGAGTAGAGGGTCAGAAGTTGCATGTTACTTAGTCATATTTATTTATTATTTACTAAGTTTCTCCCAAAGTCTTTCCCTTGGCAACAGAAATAATAAAATGCCTGGGGGCGGTGGGACGAGTCCCGTTGCCTTTTTTATGATATGCACTCAAAACAGATTAAAAGTTCAGAACTCACCATATACTTCAGAGAATATCATGTCCATAGAGGGAAAATACAGAATTCCAAAAGCATGGCTGCTCCAAAGAAGGTCCTTTGCTTCCACATCCCTGCATGTTATCTGAGGAGCCTTGACCTACCCACAACCATAGCCAAGTACCCTATATTCACCTTTGAAGTGTAATGGTTATTCACATGTATATCTCCTCTACTACAGATTAAGTCTCCTGAGGGCAAGGAAAGTGTCATATTCATGTGGTTATCAACTACAGAGGATTCAAGATGCCATGTGTAGATGACTTTCAGTATATTTTTTGAATCAATTTAGTTGGAGAGTGAGAAACCCAACATGGAACATCTGCCTTCTAAAGACCAGAGCAGTGCAGCATTGTACATGAGTAACAGATTGGGCACTCAGCTGCTCGATTTTGAATCGCAGCCCCACCATTTACTAGCTATGTGAGTTAGGCTCATCACTGAGCCTCTGTTTCTCCATATGTAGCATGGTTATTGTGAGGATTAAATGAGATGATACATATATCATCAGAACAGTGCCTGGCACATGGATAAGCACTCAATAAATATGAACTACCACTATCACCTTCCTTTAAGGTGTCAGTGATGTGATAACTTATTGAAAGACTCATTGCTGTAATGTTAGTGATTAGGAGTTAGTGACACCTGCGCCCCCTAAGTATATGCATAAATGCTTGTTAACTTCAACAGATCTCCAGGTAGTGGAATTTCAGGCAGTGATTACTGAGTTTAGGAATTTGGAGTTACCTGCTGAAAATCTGAGTGATGCAGAAACTTTCATCATTCTGGATTATAGAGATTTGCTACTGTTTGTAAGGGGTTCAGGCAAATTTTCTTCTAGTTGCTTCTCAAAAACTGACCTCAGAAATGTTCATTTGATACTAGCTCCTGTAGAACCCTTGTTCCTTCTTTAGACATGCATACTGATGTTTCCTCTAACCCTAATTATTACCAGAGGATTTAGGGTGTTTCTTAGTAGTAAACCAGATTCCAACTAGTCTTTTTCCTGATTTTACAGAAATTACTTCTTGGAGTCCACTGTTATATATGTGCCCTGCTGGTTTCTGATGCTCCTTAGTCTATTAAGGGAGTTTTCTTCTATTCTTAGGTTACTAAGAGTTTTTATTAGAAGTAGACCTTGAATATTATCAAGTGCTATTTTGGATGGCTATCAAACTAATTATGCCTTCACCTCTTATTAGAGTGTATTGCAGTAGTAGACTGCCTATTATTGAGCCACACGTGCATTAATAGCATAAAGGGTCTTGGTAATGGTGTATATTCCAATATACTACTGTGTTCTATTCGATAACACCTTAAGATTTTTCACATTAATATTCCCAAGTGAAATTAGAACCAGGCCTAGTTTTCTTTTTTTGGATTATCATAGTCAAATATAAGTACCAATATTATGATGATTTTTAAAAACACATCAGAAGGTTTTCTTCTTCCACAATACTTGCAAAAGATTAATTATCAGAGTTATCTCTTCTTTGAAGATTTAAAATAAATCACCTATAAAATCATCTCAGTCTGTTATTTCTAAGGTATAGTTTTAGAAAATGTTCTCAACTGTCTATGATTATTTATATATGTCACTTCTTTCTTTTCTTGAACCAATCTTGGTATTTTTATTTTTCCTTATCTTTGTATATTTTATTAACATTTTCAGTTATTATTATACAATTGAAAATTTTATTTTATAAATCTTATCATTTCCTCTTTATTTGTAGTTATTTTTCCTTACTCAGTTTCTACATATGTACATTTGTGGTGTTTTTTTTGGTTGTTGTTTAACTCTAATGGTAATTAATCTGGTGAACTGTTCATTTGTCATATTCCATTTTTTTAAACCAGATCTGTGCCTAGTGTATTAATATTAATTTTATCAACTTACCTTTTTTTCTACCTAATAAAAAAATCTCCTTCTCTTTTTACTTCATATGTTATCCTACTTTCCTCAGTTTTAATTCATTGATTTCTGCATTTATCCTTGACTTTTTCCTACTGCTTTCCTTAGATTTATTTTGCTCTTGGGGCACCTGGGTGGTTCAGTCGGTTAGGCAACCAACTTTAGCTCAAATCATGATCTCATGGTTCGAGAGTTCAAGCCCCGCTTTGGGCTCTGTGCTAGTGCTTGGAACTTGGAGCCTGGAGCCTGCTTCATATTCTGTGTCTCCCTCCCTCTCTGGCACTCCCCCACTCATTCTCTCTCTTTCTCTCTCTCTCTCAAAAATAAACATTAAAAAACTTAAAAAAGATTTATTTTGTTCATTTTTAACTTCTAAAATTGGATGTTTAATTCATTGTTTTCACTCATTTTTTATATATTGAAGATGTCAAAAGTTATAAATACTTCAAGTATAACTGTAGAAATCTCATATGTTATGATAAATAGTGCTCTTATCATTAATTTCTAGATATCATAATTTACATTTATTTTACTTACAAGTTGCTTAAGAAGTTTTTAAAAATTTATATTTATTTAGTTTTCTAAATGTCTGATATATTTATTTTTGTAAATGTTATTTCCTTTTTCAATATTTAAAAATTTTTTCACTGTTTATTCCTTTTTTGGTCATGGACTTTTCTTTTTATTATGGACTTCTAATTTTTATTACACTGTGATCAAAAGACATCATTGCATTCCTTCCACTCTAAAGTATTTATTAAGGTTTTCTTTGCGACCTAATGTATGGTCATTTTTGTAAATGTTTCATAGCCCATAAAATAGCTGGTTTCTGGGGTTTTTTTAAGTTTATTTAGATTTTGAGAGAGAGAGAGAACAGGGAGGAATAGAGAAGGAGAGAGAGACAGAGAGTGAGAGAGAGAATGAATCCCAAGGCGGCTACACAGACAGCATGGAGCCAATACAGGTCTCAATCCCACCAATAGTGAGATCATGACTTGGGTCAAAACTAAGAGTCAGATATAACCTACTGAGACATCCAGGTGCCCCAAAACTAGTTGGTTTCTGTCTGAAAGGCACTAAATATGGAATATTCTATTAATTAGTATATAACTGTTCAAGTCATTGTCTACTTTTTAAATCTTCTTGCTCTGTGGGCTTACATTACTGATGTAATACAGCTCTCTACAAACAAGAATGCAATTGTTATCATTATTTAAACAAAAGCTATATAAGATAAAAAGACTAACTATATGCTAACAAAATGGTGAGAAGAACAAAAATAGACATTTGCTAATTCTTCATCTTTTATATGAGGGCGGTCAATATATGCCATTTCATTTCTTAAGCTGTAATATAAGAATATTTAAATTAATGGAGATAATTACTAATAGACCTAAAAATATGCTGCAGTATATATTTTCAAGTTACTGAGATATGATGAAGGACTTGGGAGGAGGCATAAAGGAAAGAGATATCATATATCAACAGAAAAGAAACAAAACACAGCAAGAAAACCAAAAATAGGATCATACATAAATAAACACTGATACAAGAGAATTAAGTCTAAATATGTATCATAGAAGTTAAGATAAGAGAGATAAAAACCATGTTCTAAAATAAATTGACTCCTAAATTGAAAGAGGTAAAAGAAATAAGTTCCAATCACATACTATATCCAAGATGATATAAAACAATGTAATCTATAGCTTTAGTATAAAAGGGTAGGCAAAGGAAAATGAGATTTACACAAATAAAAACAGAACAAATACAGCAATATCAATGTTGGGCAAAATAAACACAATACACAGAACATTAAACAAAACAGAGTTATTCTTTTTTTGATGAAGTTTTCCTTGTTCAGGTAAGTTACTTAGAAAGAACACACAGATGATATATTTTAGGATCCCTTGCATATTTAAGTTTATTTTTAGGTTGCCTTCATACATAAATGAAAACATAGCTGACATGAAATATTGGGTTCACAGAGCTTACCCATAGGACTCTTTGTGTATTGCTTGGTTGACTACTGGTATCTAATGCTCCCAAGAAAATACTGAAGCTACCTTGATTTTTTTTTTCCTAATACTTTTGACTGACGTTTATCTTCTGCTTGGATACTGCATCTTTATGGCATAATTTTGTTGTTGATTTATATCATATGCCTGGCATACATTACTGCCATTAATTCTTAGAACAACTCTGTAATATTTGAGGTTTATTGAAATCCACTGAAAGTGATCAGTTCCAATGTTAGTGATGGGAAGGCAGACTTTATAGTATTTTAATAAATACCCCTGAACTGTTGTAACTCTAAGGCACTCTCTTAGGCAAATTCCAAGAAATTTGTTAAAACTCTGCTGCTAATTTATAAAGATCTTCTTGACATTGCATTTTATCAGAGTTCATAATATCAAGCTTATATGAATATATCAAGATAAGACTTAAGACATATCATCCCAAAAGCAAGTTCTTATCTACCAATCAATTCTTCTAGAAGATTATAGTCACTCCTTTTAAATATTATGATGTATCCAAACATACAGAAAATTACAGTATAGCAAATACCAATGTAACTGCAATCCAGGATTAACAATATGCTAAAAAATTTTACTATGTTTGCTTTAGGTCTTTTTTAAATTATTATTAATAAACTAATCATTCCAGACTTTAAGTCCCCTTAATACATCTCCGAGGTCTCATTCTGCTACCTCTCTTCTCAGAGACAACCACCAACCAGCTCATCTGGGTTTCTACATTTTATTACATATGTTTATATGTATACTAAGTTTGCACTGTCTGATTTTTATTAATATATATTGTCTTGTTCTATACTTTGTATCTACAACATTTTGTTTTTAAAATCTATCACTTTTGAAACATTTTAACATAATAGAAAACATTAATCTTTCAGTACTTGAAAAGAATGTGGCTTCTCTATTTGTTATGGTCAGGAACTATATGTATCAGGTCTCACACATATCTCATATCTATTAGATAAAACGTGGTAACTGAACTGTTCAAACCTGTATCCTTGAAAACATTTTGTCTATTTATTAGTTACTAAAAAAGGCATATGCATATTTCCTGCTGTAACTATAGGTTAGTCAAATTTTCATTACAACTGTGTCCATTTTTGCTTTAAATATTATTTCTACAAAATTTTTTTCTTGTGATAAGAACTTTTAAGACCTACCCTCTTAGCAACTTTCAAATATAGAATACAGTATTGTAAATTATAGTCACCTTGCTGTATATTACATCCCCAGGACTTATTTATCTAATGATTAGAAGTATGTACCTTTTGATCACCTTCACTCTTTATTTAATATTTAAATATGCTTTAAATGTTTTGAGGTAATGTTATAAAAGTTTTAATTTTATTGCTTCTTGGTGGAATATTCCTTTTATATCTATATTGCATCCCTTTTCATTCCTATTAAATCCTTTGCATGTTAAATATTCTTTGTTTATTAATCAATAAGCATTTACTTGACTAATATTTTATGGTACATTTTTCCAGAAATATATTTTACCTTTCTGGGTCATGATACAATGTTTTGTGTCTATTTATAAATGAAATATATCTACATTGTGTTTTTTGACTAATATGAGTCTCTTTTACATATGTGAATTTACTATGTTTATTTTTAGAATGACTCAGATTGCTAGGGCACCTCCCAGTCTGTGAGTAGTTTTTCTAGCCTCTATTTCAAGGACTAGACAACATTTGATGGTTCTAAGCTTTATGTAGAAAGCTCCCTACAAGGCACAGACTTAGATTCCATCTCTGATTTGAGTCTAGATCTTGGAACCTTAGCAGCAGTAACACATGTCCAGTTCTAAAACCATTCAGCTTCAGCCTCCCTCACTTGCAACTATGGCTTTACAATATTTCTTTATTTCTAGTTCTTAGGGCCTTTCCACGTACTTTCAAGAATTGACATGTATTTTTGAAAGTTTATTGTTAAATTCATCAACATGTGTTTCAGATAGGAGTATGATTTTCTACATCAGTTTAGCATACCGTATTGACCAGAAATCTTATATACTATTCCTTGTCTTTGAAATTCAGTAACTTCCCTAAATCTTATCTTAATGTGGTTATCCTCTGTTAGTTTTTCCTAAAACATAATTAGCCTTACTGATTTGCTTTAATTTAGTAAATACTGAACTATGAATTTGAATGTTGATTCTATTACCACTAGCTCCATTCTCTACTTAAGTATTTCATTTGCTACATACTGTATTTGTGTTTGTTTTCTAATTTTCATATGTATCATCTTCTTTCAGGTGACAACCACTTCTTTATCAATGGTAATTCTTTTCACCCTGTCCTCAGTAACCTTGAGTTGTGTTTCTGCTGTGTCAATGTTACCTCTAAGACCGGAGTAAACAATTATCATGTAAATGTACTTAAGTATTCAATTGTTCAGAGGTCAATTCTCCCCCAAATTTATCAATGAAATCCCAGTCTGCCTCACAAATCCAGTGTGCATTGAAGATGGCAGCCAAAGTGGGAAGGTTTCTCCAGGCTTGGATTACCCAACATGTGAGTGCTATTCCTTGGGGGCATCTATGCCTCTGCAGCTTTAGACCTGCTGTTTCCTGAAGGACAGCTTGACAAATGTGTTATGATTTGGTTCTGGTCAAGTAAAGTTTGCTCTTGGCACCAATTCCTCATACTATGCCCTTGCCAGCACGTAGCACACACCCTATTTAAAGGGTATTGCAGTTGTAAACAGAGAGTTCCAAGACCTAAGGCTTGATGACTTTAAGGGGAAATATTGGCGCTGTTCTTCTATCCTTCGGATTTCACTTTTGTTTGTCCTAAGAAATTGATGCTGTTAGTGACAAAGCCAACGAATTTCATGATATAAACTGTGAAGTTGCTGCAGTTTCAAGATTCCCACTTCACCTATCTTGCCTGGATAAACACACCAAGGAAGAATGGCAGTTTGGGCAACATGAACATCACACTCTTGTCAGATTTGACTAAACAGATATCCTGAGACTACAGTGTACTGTTAGAAGTCCCTGGTGTTGCTTTAAGACATCTATCTCTTCATAACTGACCCCAGTAAAGTCGTCAAGTATCTGAGCATCAGTGATTTCTCAGTGGGCCAAAATACAGAGGAGACCCTCCACTTGGTAAAGCCATTTCAGTTTGTGGAAACCCAATGAAGAAATCTGCCCTGAAAACTAGACACTGGATTCTCCTACAATCAAGCCAAACCCAATTGCTTCCAAAGAATACTTTGAGAAAGTAAATCAGTAATCATCCCATGCATACCTGTAGCTTCTCACATCAGAAAAGAACCACAGTTGGAACTCACTTTTAGCATTTGAAAGATGGTTATTTATAGAAGACAGAAAGCAATTATGCTTGTACTCATAAATAATATGCTAAATGTTTTGTTTTTGTAACAGTGGCTAAGGCTTTTAAATGTACTCATATACATCAAGAGTCTTTTCTTAGTAACTTCTGGAGGGCTAGCTAGTTTATGGAATGCTAGTTTACCTATTTCTTGGATTGTATCTTTAATGGGAAGAGGAAACACTCTTCTTTATTAGTCTAACTTAAACTTTTATGTACACCAGAGTAGTACAACAATCATCAAAAGCTTCTGATCAAGGGTCCTGAAATTTTCTTCTTGAATTTCTTTGTACTGAACTGAATTTTCTTTTAAGATAACAAAGATCATAGTTTTAAGGTGTTAACATCAGCAGTCTAATTTAACTCTTACAATGGATGTACACGTACTTGAAACAAATGTGAATCATGTTTTTCTAAAAAACAGGGTGATAAAGTGACTTAAGTGATCATGCATGTTTCTCATCCCTGAGATTAATATAGCTATTTTACTTGTTAATTGTCTTAGGGTCTACATACAATTCTAGATATTGATTGGATGTAATCATAAAAAATATTTATTGAATCCAGGAATTGTATTTTGAAATCATTGTAATTATTTTCTTTTCTGAAGTGCTCAATGTAAAGTACATAATAAACATATTTTAAAAGAAAAAAAGATTCAACGAAATCCCAATAAAATTCCTAGTATACTTTTTTATGGAACTTGAAAAGCTGATTCTGAAAATCACATGGTAATATAAGGGATCTAGAGAATCTAAGAAAATTTTGAAGAACAAAGAGGATTTATAGCATCACATTTAAGATTTACTATAAAGCTACAGTAAATAGGACAGTTTGGTATTGATGCAAAAGAAAATATACAGATCAAGGAAAAAGAGAGATAAAAATACCACATAATACATATGATCAATTCCTTTTGACCAATACAATTCAGTGGTTGGGGGGTGGCTTTTTCAATAAATTATTCTGAAACAACTACATATCTGAGAGAACATTTATACTTAATCTAATGTTATATACAAAAGTTAATTTGTGAAGATATGGTGTACATTGCTTTAACATGCAGTCTACTCTAAAGCCTTTATGAGAATATTTTCAAGAACTTGTGATGCATTATAATTCATTGAGAAGGATACAAAAAGCATTAAACATAAAAAGAAAAAGTTAAGTTGGACTTCGTTAAAATGAAAATCATTTTCCCACAAAAAAAATACCATTAAGAACCACAGACTGAGAGAAAAATAGTGTCTATGTATTGATCCAACAAAGAATTCATATTCACAATATATAAACAACTAGTGTACATCATTAAAAAAAGACAACCAAGTTTTAAATGAGCAAAAGAACTGTATAGACACTACACAAAGGAAGATACATAAATGGCCAATAAACAATAAAACGGTGCTACAGATCATTACACTCCCTGTGTGGTTGGAGGTTTGTGAGGCACATCTCACTGCTGCCATAGTCCAACTTTTATGCTATTCCCACAGGCCTCCCTTCCTAAGGAGAAACCCAAAAGAGGGAGGTCAGTGGCATGAACCACAGTCCCATCACTCAGTTGATCTTAGGACCATATTGTCACATATGTTCTCCCTTCTCCAAAATCCATTCTAAATTCCCCTCACCCTCAGCTAACACCTCAGTTGGCCTAAGTGGTGGTATGATCCAAACATTCAAAAGATACCATTACAGGAATAAAAAGACAAGCCACAATGTGGAAAGTGATGTTCCTAACACATGAAACTGATAAAAGGCTTGTAACCAGAATACATAAAGAAATTCTAAAAACTAGTAAGAAAAAGAAAGACAATCTAATAATAATATGGGTAACAGACTTTAACCAAATACTTTATTTTTAAAAAGATATCCCAAGGGCCAATAAACATATGAAAAAGATCAAATTCTTTAGTCATTAGAGAATTCAAATTAAATCTACTGTGAGATACTACAAACTACATACCAGAATGACTAAAGTGAAAATAAGAGACAGTGCCAAGGATTAATGAGGATATGGAGCAACTGGAACTCTCTTACATTGCTGATAGGAGTAAAATTGATACAGCCACTTTGGAAACCTCTATCCAATATCTATTAATACTCAAACTAGCAAGTGTACTTCTAGATATATATTCAACAGAAATACATACATGTGTTTCCTAAAACATATCATAGTGGAAATACTTGGAATAGCCAAAACCTGGAAATAATCCAAATGTCCATTATAGAATGGACAAATAAATAGCAATGTTTTCACCTGTGCTATCTCAGTTATCTGTTGCTGCATAACAAATTAAACTAAAACTCAATGACTTAAAACTACAACACATTATTTTCAGAAACTGTAGGTTGGCTAGGGGTTTCTTCTACCAGTCTGTCTGGATTCACTCATGTGGTTATGGTCATCTGATGTTTCCCCTAGATATGCAGATGCAAGATGGTCTCTGGAACATGGTTCTGGCTATCACTGGGCTCACTATTACTCTTCTGTCATCCTACAGAGCCTTTCATCTTTAGTAGGCTACTTTAGGCTTCTTCAGAGCATGATAATAAAAGGACATAAGAAGGCAAGAGAGGAAACTGCAAGTACTCAGGGATAAGAAGCACTAGAAGATGCATAATATCATTTCCACCAAAATCTAAGTCAAAGAATTTATAAAGTCAGCCCAGACTCAAAACAGTGAAAAAACAGCCTCCATCTTTTGACAGAAGAAGCCAACAGCACATTACAGAGGGCATATACACAGACAAGCATGATTTACTGGGAGCTATCACTGCAGCAATCTACCACAACCAATATATAACAATGACAATGAATGAATTACTGCTACAAGTAACAACAGGAATGAACTTCATGAGTACACGATGCAAGTAACAAGAGGATATATGCATCGTGTTCCATTTATATAAAATACAAAAATCTGCAAAACCAATACATGGTGTTAGAAGTCAAAAGAGAGTCTAAGGAAAACATCTTGGCACTACAAATGTTTTATCCCTTGATCCATGCAATGGTTACGTGAAATTTTTCACTTTGTGGTCATTTCTTGATTGTTTTGTTCTTTTGATTTATGTAATTTCCTACATGTTTGTCATACTTCAACAGAATTTTTTTTTAACCAGAATAAAAATGAAGACAAAACTAAAATATAATGGAAGTGAATTTTCTTCAATTCAGTTCAGTTACCTGAGTGGTGTTTCATGCCTTTTTTGGAATATCTGCTGATGTTACACATTTACTACTAAAGGAATAAGGAAGATTCCAAGTCTATGCTGGGGAACTCTGTCTCTGTTCTTCTGTCTTATTTTGTTTAAACTCCTACATCAAGGGTCAGTTCACTGGTCACCACTTTTGTTTGACGTGCAATTATTTTCCTCTGCTCAGATTCCTCTGTTTACTGCTGCCAGTCCTAATAATTGGCTAATACAATTATTCCTAGGAGATTGTGTCTTCCTGTTTCATCTGTTGCAAGGTTGGGTAGCATCCCAGTCCCAATCTTTAGTCCTGCTTATCGAAACAAGTGAGGAACATTTTTCATATTTTTTTCCTGGTAAGCCAGATTCTTCATGTTCTCTTAAATAGAAAATATGAATAAGATTTTTCAGGGCTTCTTCCACTTACCTTGCTGTCATACAGGGCAATTCTTCTCAGAAATTCAAATCCTTGCATTTTTTCCCCAAATGATTCAAACCACTTGGTATATAGATTATATTGTATAGGAGTTAACAATGTAGATGCTGGAAACAAAATGTCCAAGTTCATATCCTGACCTTGAGTTAGGGCAGATTATTTCCCTTACTAGTCTCAATTTGCACATTTGTAAAATGGGAGATGACAAGAAGTACCTCTTAGGGCTGTAATGAGGTCTAAATAAATTAATCCATGTAAATTAAAAATGTGCTTAGCCCTTTAAGTACTCAAAAAATATTCTCATTATTATTAAGCATAGTTATTAACAGGGCAGAATGTTGACACATTTCCATGATTATTAACACTGATGATTTTATAGCCTTTGATACGTTAATTATCTTTTAATCATTTCTATCGGTTTTATAACCCTGAATTTATACCATCATTTGGGGGAGGTAAGGATATCTGTTGCCCAACATTCTAAAAATGAAATACCAACTTTTAAGAAAAAGATTTAATGATTACATTAGCATTGTAGTTATAAGGAAATATTACACAGCCATAAAAAAAGATGAGACTGTCCCATCTGAGATAACATGGGTGAACCTATTTGGTATTATGCTAAGTGAAGTAAGTCAGCCAGAGAAAGACAAATACCGTATGATTCCACTCATAAATGGAATCTTAAAAAAATGAATGAACAGGGGCGCTTGGGTGGCTCAGTCGGTTAAACGTCTGACTTTGGCTCAGGTCATGATCTCACGGTTCATGGGTTTGAACCCCATGTCAGGCTCTGTGCTGACAGCTCAGGACCTGGAGCCTGCTTTTGATTCTGCGTTTCTGTCTCTCTCGGCTCCTCCCCTGCTCACATTCTGTCTCTCTCTCAAAATAAATAAAGAGTCAAAAAAATTTTTTTTCATAAATAAAACCCCAAAGACTTAAAAAAAAATGAACAAAAACCAGAATCATAAGTATAAATACAGAGAACAAACTGAGGGTTATCAGACAGAAAAGAGGGTAGGGGATTAAGCAATATGGGTGAAGGGGAGTGGGAGACACAGGTCTCCACTTATGGAATGAGTGAGTCACGGAAACAAAAAGCAAAGCATGAGGAGTCAATCAATGATACTATAATAATGATATAATGGGACAGATGGTAGGCATACTTGTGGTGAACATAGTAAAATGTATAAACTTGCCAAATCACTAAGTTATACACCTGAAGCTAATGGAACACTGTCAACTATACTCAAAACAAACAAACAAACAAACAAACAACAACAACAACAAAAAAAAAACAGCATCATATGGTAGTATGGGGATGGGAAAAAAAAGAATTGGAGGTATATGTAAATGATAAAAATGTATTTGCATTTTCTCATATTCACCCCATTTTTGATCTAATCATCTGCATTTAAAATCTAAAACCTCTCCAGAGATAACTGTTTGCTCCCAGTCCTTCCAGGTACAGTTCTGCTAGTTATTGCACAGGCTAAATGCAGGAGTGGAGAGAAAGGCACAACATCATCTAACAGGAGTCAGCCCTGAAATCATCCTTCTAAATCTACTCTCTCCCTCCTCAAGTAACTGCATATATCTTCAATTGCTAACTTTACATTTCTTGAAATGGGGGTGCAGGAAGAAGAGTTTCCAGGAAAGCCATCAGTATAAATAAGAGTTAAAAAATTAAACTGGAGCGGTGTCTGGGTAGCTCAGTCTGTTAAGTGCTAATGTCAGCTCAGGTCATGATCTCATGGTTCATGAGTTCGAGCCCCATGTCAGGCTCTGTGCTGACAGCTCAGAGCCTGGACCCTGCTTCAGATTCTGTGCCTCCCTCTCTCTCTAGCCCTCTCCACTCGCACTCTGTCTCCCTCTGTCTCAAAAATAAAAAATAAACATTAAAAAATTTTTTTAAAAATTTAAACTGGATCCATAGTCCATGGGCTTCTCTAAAACTCTTTCCTTCTCTTGCCTCTATTACTATTCCAATTCCCTAAACCACTCTAGATATGGTTCAAAAAACTGAAAGTTCCTCTGATGACAGGAATTCAGCCTTGAGTGTTTTTTTTTAACTTTTGACTGGTTTTATTAAACGATGATTCAAAAAATAACCCGGTGTACATTTTTGACATGTTAAGAATAAGGGGTACATCACATGGTTCAGGTAAGACTTAAACAAACTGCATTCCATAATTCTGATTAAATGCAATCATGGATTATAATTTATCATGCAAGGCAGAAAGGTTAATTACACAGACTATGTAAGCAGCATATAGCTGCATGTTTATCAATTCAGATTTTATCTGGTGTATGTAATTTATAAGAAGAAAAAAAGATTGATTTATAAGAGTGGGCTGAATTTACCACTTTGGTCCCCTATACTCTAGTTAAATAGAGCTCCTCTCCTCAAAAATAATCTCAATTTGTCCTGGTTTGACAGATTATAATGAATATGCTCTTTCCTGTGCTGTTTGAGAATTATCCCATTTGGGGGGAAACAAATGCAGTATGGCAGTGAATGCTAACTTTAGATACAAACTAGAACCACTTGAGAAGCTTTAAAAAAAATCCCATTGTTCAGGCCATGCTCCATGTAGTCAAATCAAAATTCCTAAAACTAAAGCCACAGCATGAAGCATTTTTTTAAAGGTCCCTCAGGTGATTCAGAGGGCAGCCAAGGTTAAGAACCACTGAGGTGGAGCTTCTACCTCCACTACCAACCTTGACAATGTTCATACAGGTTATTGATATTGATCAGTTACTAGTCAATCACCTCAATTGACTAAAATGGTCATGCAGACAAAATTTTTTAATTATTAAAAATACTTTGTTAGGGGCACCTGGGTGGCTCAGTCAGTTAAGCGCCCGACTTTGGCTCAGGTCATGATCTCACCATTCCCAAGTTCGAGCCTCACTTTGGGCTCTGTGCCTCCCTCTCTCTCTCTGCCCCTCCCCTGCTTGTGCTCTCTTTCTCTCTCAAAAATAAATAGACATTAAAAAAAATGTTTTAATACTTTGTTAAGTGTCTGCACAAGAAGTGTTTGCTCAAATCTGCTTAAGTAATTTGAAGAAGCAATTAAATATATATTTGCACATATATATACACAGATTTATAATATATAGATTATATATATAATTCAATTCAAATATACAGGTATTATTATTTAAAAGTTCAATTCATTACTGTAAACATAAGAAACCATAATTTGTTAATACAACTTCCAGGAAAAGAGAACTTTTGAGTGTTTCAATTAAATTTATCCTTTACCATGTAGGTTCAATCCCCTTTATGCATATTTAATATTTTTAATAAGAACATACGCCTTGGATAAAGGATTTTGAAATCAAAAGAAATATATATACTAACACTGAAATACACACAGTAAAACCTCTTTTATAAAAGCTGCTTTAGAGAACCGAATCAGTATGCAGAGGGCAGATGTTCCTTTAATATAGCTCTGTGGTTCAGGACATCTCTAAAACCCTGGATCTATTTGTAAAAAAAAAAAATGTGAAGTGTGTGTTTCCACATAATTCCCCAGTAACATGCATTTTTGTTGAGAGGAATGATGGCTTTGATGAGGTACCTAAAATCAGTAAGAGGAATCTACTCTGTTAAGGGCAGAATGTCATTCTGCAATTGCAGGTGTTACACATTATAGGATGGCATTTGACACACAGCATATCTCCCATCTCTGTGAAGACAGTTGAGCATAGTGGACTATATCTGGATTCTGACAACTTGGATTTGAGTTTTAGCTCTGCAATTTACTTGCTGAGTAAATGCAGCTTTTCAAGTTTCAGGTTTCTGGTCTATAAAGTGATAATAATAATGTGTCCTACCTACATAATAGAATTGTTAAAAAGTTTTAAATCAAACAATTATTTGTAAATTCTAATCCTCAAATAAAAGACAAGAAAAGATTCAGCATAAAAAGCAAGCTCTGCTTTGAGTAGACTGTTAGCTTCCAGGCCAACCTTCATGAACTCCTATGTAAGTAAAAAAAAAAAAAAAAAAGATGCTCAAGCAAGATGCTGAAAAAATGTTTATGCATGATTTAAGTGAGTTTGGGGGAATAAAATTGACATGTCTGAGACTTTTGTGACAAGGAATGACACATAGATTTGTGTGCTTGGAGGTATCTTTGCCTCTTTAAAAGAACAACTTCAGTTGAGAGAGATCCTGGTACAGTGGTGATTAACAGATAATAGTAGGAAACAAACCAAGAAGCAGGGAGAGACCAACACTCCTTCATGAATCTTCTTGGTGAAATCTCCAAAAGAAACATGGACCAAAAGAAAAAGAAACATGTAGTCACTGAGAGCATCTATTTGGGAACACTCATAAGATTCTCTCTGGGGACTTCCAAAAACAGCTGAGGACATTTTAGGTGTATATATGGACTAGTGGTGAAGTTTATACTCTCTTAGCAGGAAATATGGAGGGAGCAAGAAACCCTGCTACATCTAATATCATCACTGAAGAAACAACAATGTTATAATGCATTCTGCTCTATTTTTCTTCTACTTCGTATCATGGGTGCTTGTTTGTATGCAAAAATTCTAAATAAATTCAATTGTTTATATACTTCTGCTATTTGTAGTTTAACCAATTAAATAATTACTGTATTTTCATATAGAATGAAGCATATATCCCTGTGAAGATTATGCATGTTATATCTGCCTGATATGTCCTTCTTAAAAGAGTATTTCTAAAATCTCTCTTTCCCATTTCTCCCTCCCTGCCTTTCTCTCCCTTTGTCCTCCCCCCCACCACACTTGAATAAATATTAAAAGTCTTAAAGATTGATTTGACACTTCCTAGATTAAAGAAGGATTTGTTAATTGCCATACTTTAGACAGTATCTTGTTCTACCATAGCATAAAAGCCACAGGTTGAATGAGGTTTACCCCTTACTCCTTATTTTTAAAACTGATTTGTGCTTTTCTTTCAGGAAGAGATTTTATTTAACAGGATTATTATCAATGTTATAAGTACCTTTTTTCTAATGTCTGATGACAAAAGATTTCCTGTTTGTAGATACTTTTATAAGGTTTTGATCAAAACATTGTAGTATCCATGTATATAACAATCAAAAATGTTTTCAAGGACAAATGAATATGACTTGAAATCTTAGCATTGTCTTTAATACCATTTTCTCCTTCTTCCAAACTCTAATTTTTCATCAAGCATTTAGTTTTCTCCTTGATTTCTTGCCTGCCTCATCTCTGTGTGCACACAAACCACAATGCTCCACATTGCTGTGCCTCACACTTCCACTTCATCTTCCATGACTGATATCTCCCCTTTGCCCAGGGAACTGTCATGATTAAAGCAAGTTCAAGCATTATGTCTTTTATGAAGGTTTCTTAAATTTCCATCTTCACTATCAGGTAAAATTAACCACTCCTTTATCTATGCTTCTTTGCAACTGCCTGATCAGTCTTCTTCCCATGTACGGACAAAAACCTCATGAATTCCATAAAATGTCTGGTATCCAGACTGGAACATGTGCCAACCAGCAATGTGATACTTCATCAAACTCACATTGTTTAATATTTATTTTAAAATAATAGGAAGAAATTTCCATTAATTAAACTGTATATACTTTATGTTCAAAATAAAGACTTATGTCATATGCACATAACATTTTAACTCATACATAATTGGAATTGTTTCTTTAAGCCTTCTCATCACTTATAATTGAATAGCATCAGGCAACATGTTTACATGTTCAGCAAACTTCTGTATCTTCCTAATTCTTGCTTCCTTTTGTTCAATCATTTAATAACCAGATTTTAGCCAGGCATTATATTTCTTAGACTGGTATACATATAGATATATGGCTTAGACTGGCTACATATAGATATAACAAAAAGCCTTGTCTAAAATATCCTATTAAAGTTTTTGTTCTGGCTTTCATTATGTTTCATCAAAATACTTTCTAATGAGTCTATGCTTTTAATAGTTGCATGTCCAGATAACACCACCAAAGAATATAAATAATTATCAATAGGATAAATAGTCACTCTTAATTTCAAATATGTAAAAAGCTATATATGACATTATTTTCAAGATTCTCGATGACCATTTAGATATTCACAATAAAATATATTTCATACTTTATGTATTTCTAACTGTTTAGGTTTTTATTAAAGAAGTTTTTAGCATAAAATTCAAATGGTATCAGTATGGAAATAAAGTCATTCTAAGATAGCCAGTTCTTAAACATTGCCTTTGAGAGATGCGTTTTTCTAATTGAATTTAACCTGAAGTGTTGATAATCAACCTAACACAAATCTAACTGTAATCAGAAAGCTCCCTCTATTCTGATAAGTTTCTCACTTCACACTCCTTTGATGACCTTGGTCTGCTCCATCTCTAACATAAATCTTGCACTTAAATAACCTTGTGACCAGGTCATGAAGCTAAATGGCATACTGGAACAGGGGAGCGGGAGAGTTCAGCAAACTTCTGTTATCTTCCTAGTTCTTGCTTCCTTTTGTTCAATCACTTAATAACCAGATTTTAGCCAGGCAGTATATTTCTTAGATTGGTATTTTCAAACTTACTCCTATTGCTTTACTTTTCCCAATTTAAACAAAAATTAATGTAATGTTTAATAATGTTACATATTTAGTATCCATAGTCCTTCAAAATATAGATTATCTCTCTCCACATGTAAGTCCATCATTTTGATAGTTAACAGTTACAAGTCCTTAGTGGCATGGGTGGCCACACATTTGGCACAGATCCTGAAAATCCCAGAACTGATGCAATGGAAAACTACCTAAAGTTCAAAAGTACAAGTTATAGAATTCTCATAAGTGCCTTAAAGCTTATCTAGTACAATTCTATAGGATATTCTGAGGGCATGTGGTGGGCAGTGTCTGTGTTGTTATGAGACTTTGACAAGGAAAAGAAGGGAGTGGTTGGAACATACAGTTTTGGGAAAGGAGATTCTAAAATTACAAAGTATTTTTAGTCACATAGCATTTTTTGGTCACATAACATTTCTTAAAATACCAAAATAACATTGGAGTAAGACATAAAACGTCTGTTTATTTTTAGAGGTTTTTTTAATTAGTTTTAAAGTTCAGTTATTTCAGTGATCTGGTTTAGACTCAATAATTTTCATAGATCAAGAGACTAGACTAAGATCCTGACCCTCTTGAGTGATGTAAGAGTCACAAACAGAACAGCTAAGCACCTAGGCACCAAGAATTACTGAGAGATTTCTGAGGAATGAAATGCCTCTTCACCTCTCAAAAATTCTGATGAATAGTTAAAACAGATAAGATTTTACAGATTATACACTGTGGCTGCAGTGCACATAGATTGTTGGTATACTCAGAAAACTGGAAACATGGCCAAAATTAGAACTGAGATATACTTTCTGCTATAGCATACTTTCCCAATATAAGAGTTAAAACCACATACTGTTTCAGCATTTATACTAGAGGAAGATTTTGAGGTAAAAATAATTTATTATTTCCCATTTTACATATAACAAAATATAATCTCAATGGATGAATACATAAACGAAATATGGTATATACACTCAATAGGATATTATTCAGCCTTAAAAAGGAAAAAATCCTGTCACATGCTACCACATGGTAAACCTTGAGGACATTACGCTAAGTGAAATAAGAAGCCAAATATTGAATGATTCCACTTATATGAAGTATCCAAACTAGTCAAATTTATACAAACAGGAAGTAGAATGGTGATTACTAGGGGCTCAGGAGATGGAGAAATGAAGACTCCATTTAACAACACTAAACTACACTTAAAAATGGTTAAGGTGGTAAATTTCATGTTTTTTGTCACATAAAAATAAATTCAACCTCAATGATATACAAAACTAGTTAGTAACTGACAGTTAAGACTTGGACTGTGATTGAAAATCTCGAATTTTTTTACCCTGGATTCCTCTGTGCCAATTATTTCTCCAATAATCTCTGTGTAGCTGACTATATTGCCTACATGACTGTAAACCTGTGTCAACCATGCATCAGCATTCCTATGCAGGACAATCAGAAATGGGCATGCCCTTGTAGAACAAAACCTGAGGAAGCAAAACCCCCATCTTGCCATACTTGTAACCCAACATTCCAAGGGAAAACATTAAAACTATCTTTTTTTAACACTGAAAACAAGTGATCAGTATGGTGTGATCACAAAAATAGGTCATTGGTCCACTGACTTGACCATTTCATTCCCTTTTATAATGGTTACTTTCTGTTATGGAGAAATAGCCATTAAAAGGTAATGCTTGGTAGGTACACAGCCATCTCCAGGAAATGAGGCCTGAGGACATGCTTTACTCATGGGGTGAGAAAAAGTTAATTTTCACAGCCCTCCACTCAAACCAACATTTTATCTGTTGGCATGTTTACAAGGAAAGTTGGAAATCAAATAAAGGGTAATTGCCCATTCTCAACAGGATGTGGCAACTTTCATCTATGATCCTTTATTTTCAGGCTTCAGCAAGGCTTCCCAAATGAGCTAAATGAGGAAGGATTCTGATGGAGGAATGATGTTAAGACCTTAGTCTGTGTTCCTCCCAGATGCTAGATTAATTGCTGTAATATAAACGCGCAGCACAATGTGTTCTCCACTGATTTCATCCACTTATCTAGGGCCTGTCTGTGATGATTTCCACTAATAGCCAAACAGTGCCCTGAATAACTCACTGAGTTGTACACGATTGATCCAAATTTGAATAAAGCTTGTATCTGGTAAAGTTAAAAAACTATTAGGATCATTCCAATAAATGCTGATAATTTTCTCCACTAGATAGTAGAATATGCCATTGTTCAATCTTTCTTGAGTGCTTAGTAACATCACTTTTCTTACAAGGATTTGTCTTTGGGGTACACAGGTTTTCTAATAAGGGAGTAGGCATACCTTTCATGAGGACACAAGTATTGCTACATTGTGTGTTTTTGCTGTTGTTATTGTCATTACTGTTTTCTTTTAAATAATTTCTGTTTATGATATCCAACTTCCCTTGGAAATTTTGCCTCACTCCATGAGGTTGGGCTACAGGGAAACTTGTGTGGCATGCCTAAGCTACATCCAAAATCAGATTTCTTTTCCAATATTGACCAATATTGATCTTTGGATCAAGCCAGGGGGCTGAAGTTCTTTTTAAAACTGAATCTGTTCCTTTGAGAAACTCAATTCCTCAAATAAATATAACAATACTAGATCCACCCTGCCAGGCCCCTGGGTACAAACACAAGAATTCTTTCAAAAGCCTTCTACATAGGGATGTAGGACCTAACTCTGGAACCATTGGGAGGCTGATGACTTTTTAAGTAGAAGGAATCTAACAGCAGAAATTAGAATGGATCAGAAAGGGAAAAGTTTGGAGGCAGCGAGGCAACTTAGTAGGCCATAGTAATCGCTCAAGAAAATGAGGTCTTGAACTAAAATAGTGACAGTGGGAATGGAGAAGAAGAGATGGATGAAAGGGCAATCACAGAGATAAAACTGGTAGGTTGTGCCAAACTAGTGAATGTAAAATACAGAGTAGGAGGAATTTTATCAGTCATCTTCCTAAAGTGGAAGTAAAATGATATTCCTCATCTGCTACATCCCTGCAATAGCTTCCCAATACACTTGGAGTCTAAAAGTCTTAAAAGGCTTAATATAATCTGGCCCCAGCTCATTTATTCAACTTCACTGTTCCTCAACTTCATTGCTGTCCAATTTTTTTTTATATATAAAGCTCTAGCATCACCGGATTTTCTTTCCTATCTCAGTGCCTACGCACTTGCTAGTCCTTTCTGCTTGGAACTCTTCCCCTAGGCTTTTGCATGACCATCATTTTCTTTCCACTGAGATCCCAACTCAGATCTCTTTCCACCTCTTCAGAAAATTATTCACTGTTATACATCCACATCCCAATAGTCACTTTTTACATTACCAGATTTGTCCTCTCTAGAGAACCTATGTACCTGAAACTATCTTGTTTTTGACATGATTATTGTCTGTCTCTCCATACTAGAATGTCAACTCCCTTGGGACAGGAATCCCCTTTATCACCAGTGCCTACCATGTGATAGGTTCTCAAAGAATACTTATTACTGATATACAGATATACATACACATATACATATACACTTAACATATGTGTAAATGTGCATGTGCACACATACCATATTTTTAAATATACTTCACGGTAAAAAGTTATAGCTTGATATTAAAACTATCAGACTCAGATAGCTTGTGAATTCTAAGTGTGATTCCTGTACTGAGGTAAGAAGTATTAATTTATAAGTCTAATAATATAATCGTTACATATTGAACTCTACAAGAGCTAAAAATACTTTTGATAGAGGAGAATCTGATTGAGATAAAATACTCATCTAGAAACAAATTTCTAACCCAAAGCATCTAAAGAGAAGCAAAACGAATCTCAATCTCAATTTTAGCCCAATAATTTGTAAATTAAAAATCATATTTTGGAGACATGAAAATAAGGGAGGTGGCACGTTCAAACCACCCATGACCATATTATTCTGCTGGATTATTAAGTAATAAAATTAATTTCTCTAGTAGCAGTAGTAGGTAAAATTCAGATAAAACTAATTTTTGCAGAGGACCTTATTACTCCAACTAGATCTGATAGAGTCTATTTTATGAGGCAGAGGAAAGGACGTTCAGGTTCTATAGCCCAAGCCATGTTCTTTATATACATCACAGGGCTATCAAAAGAGTTAAATGAGTTAATCATTTTTTTTTATTCTTAAAAAATTTTTTAATGTTTTTATTTATTTTTGAGACAGAGAGAGACACAGCATGAGCAGGGAAGGGGCAGAGAAAGAGGGAGACACAGAATCCAAAGTAGGCTCCAGGCTCTGAGAGGTCAGCACAGAGCCCGACGTGGGGCTCGAACTTAACTGCAAGATCATGACCTGAGCTGAAGTCGGACGCTTAACCGACTCAGCCACCCAGGTGCCCCAATGAGTTAATCATTTTATATCAACTTTATACCCCATTTTCAAATCATTTTTGATTTGAAGTTTCATTGACAGTCCAACATGGATCATTCTGAGTTCCACCTATCATCAGCAAAGTTCCAGGGACCTCAATGATTACTTTGTGTTAAAAGTAGCATTGGATGTGCTGGGGACATGGGGTAATTGATCATGACTGAACAATGTGAGCGCTACACAGTACCCACATTTTCTTCCTAATTTAGAACTCAATCATTTGAAAACAATTATATTAGTTGGGGGAAAAATGGCTCCTACTCAAAGAAAATGTATTCCATCAAAAATGGACTGGGGCGCTTGGGTGGCTCAGTCAGTTAACTGTCCTACTCTTGATTTAAGCTCATGTCATGATCTCTCAGTCCTGAGTTTGATCCCTGCATCTGGTTCCTGCTGTCAGTGCAGAGCCTGCTTGAGATTCTCTCTCTCTCCCTCCGTTTCTCTGCCTCTCCCCTACTCTCTCTCTCTCTTTCTCTCTCAAAAAAAAACTTAAAAAAAAATTTTTTTAATGGACTCCAGACGGGGCACCTGGGTGGCTCAGTGGGTTAAGCTTCCGACTTCAGTCCAGGTAATGATCTCATGGTTCATGAGTTTGAGCCCTGCATCAGGCTCCGTGCTTATAGTGCAGAGCCTGGAGACTGCTTCAGATTCTGTGTCTCCCTCTCTCTCTTTCTGCCCCTTCCCCGCTCACACTCTGTTGCTCTCTCTCTCTCTCAAAAAGAAAGTAAACATTAAAAAAAATTTTTTTTTAAATTGACTCTGGGCAATAGAATAATTGCTCATCAGATCTATGGATCTCACTACTGAGTCGACACTTTCCAATGCTGCCAAAATTGGATGGGCACATGACAACACCGACCAATCCTATTGCTTTTCTTTACCATGGTGCACCTCTGCCTGCAGGGCTTCTTCAATGATCTTTGACTTACCGAGGCTGTGGCAGCAATGGCATGAACATTAAAGAGAGGAATGGCACCTGTCCTCAGGGAGACTTCAATGAAAATAAGCCTCTTGAGCTCTGTTTAATGGTACTTTCTATTTCAGCGCCAGTAAACATACACTAAGACTATGAATTCTGAGAAATATAACTTACATTGAAGCAACTTGAAGATGAGGTAAATCATTCCAGTGATGTAGCATTAAGTTCAAATGAGGAAAATATACAAGGTTATTAAAGAAGTTTTTTTTTCAAAGAGTCACAGAGGTAACCACTTTGAGTATTTGATAATCATTTGAACCAAAATTCAATTCCATCATGGACTAGAAACACAGTTTCATTAAAATAATATTACAGTGATGCTTTTGTATAAAATGTTAGTTTATCACATATCAAAAGTAAAGCAGTAATGTCACAATTGTTTGCAAAAAAAAAATATTTTCTTTACAAAATCTTTGCAGAGGCTGGCATTTTATTCAAAAATGTATTATTTCAAGTCAGTCATTATAAAAGCAATTTACTCTTCAGGATAAAGAATTACAGGAATATTAAAATAATTTAATACTTTAAAAAATATTAGTGAACTATCCTCGTATGCTCATATTATCTTATATGTGAACATATGTTTACATAATTTATATAATAATTCACACATTTTCAGTATTATATATTTTACCTAACATTACTCATTTTCAATAGTTTTATGTAATCTTCATAATTTTAATAGCTCCATGCTATTTTATTCTTCAAGTTTTTCTTTTCATATATGTTGTCCTTTTCTAATATGGTTTTGAAATATAGATCATATTCTCTTTTGATGTTTTAGAATGAATTGAAATATTTAGTATCATTCAGATTAATATAACATCTGATAGGCATTACTCATTATTTATTAACTTATAACCACATTATCAACCACAAACTTATTTTTGTTCTTTTTATTTAAATAAAAAAATTCAATTGGGGATTTTTGCATCTGAAACCCATTCCACTCCAAGCTTACTACTTTGTGGTAGGTAATAAAGTTTAGTATTTGCATAATAAATTTTTTATCTCTTATGTTCTGCTTTTGTTATAACAAATAAGTGAATCAGAAATAATTCCTTTCATTTACTAGGGTCATGTAAGTAAACATTAACTCACACATACATACACCTTTTATCATGTTATCTCTAAAATGAATGGTTGTTTTCTTTTGTAATCTTAAAACCACATTCCGGCAACCTTCCTAATCAAAATTTTTCTTTCCCCTTCTCCACATACCCAACTACCTCAACCTCACCTCAATTTCATTTTTCTTCTGGAATTCTAAGATTTCCTTTAAATAACAGCCACCAAAAAAAAAAAGATAAGTATATAGTAAGTATTCTGAAAGTTTTTAAGTCAGAGAATCTGTTTCACTAGTCCTCACCAGCTGAAGAGCTTTATTGGAATACGCTTTTTCCTTTAAAGGTTTTTTTTTTTCTAAAAAAATTGTTTTTAATATTTATTTTTATTTTTGAGAGAGAGAGAGAGAGAGAGCACAAGCTGGGGAGAGGCAGAGAGAGAGGGAGACACAGAATCTGAAGCAGGCTCCAGGCTCTGAGCTGTCAGCACAGAGCCCAATGCGGGCTCAAACCCACGGACTGTGAGATCATGACCTGACCCAAAGGTGGACGCTCAACCAATTGAGCCACCCAGGTGCCCCTTTCCTTAAAGGTTTTAAAGTTATTATTCCATTTTCACTTTTACTGATTGGTGAAGAGAAGAAATACAACATTTTCTTGACTTTGGTTCCTGTGATGGTCATTTGGTTTCTTCTGTACAAAAGCGTAAATGATGATTTTGTATTTTAAGTTTAGAGACATTTAAAGACTGCATTGCTGGTGAGATACTTATGTACTTATTTTCTTAAAGACCCATGTTTAGACAATGTCATAAACTTATCCCACCTGCTCAAAAGAAATTAACTGATGATCACAGATATCTACAAAATATGACAGGGCTTTTATTAGTAACTACCTTCACTGTATTATATATGCAAAGTTTTGGTTCTCTGTCAATGAAGGTATCTTCTCAAATACTTTGTACGGTTTCATAGTTTCTTTTATTCCCACTTTTTGCTCCATATCTTCCCAGCTTTTGTGAGATTGAGGAAATACCCTTACAACAAATACCTCTACAAGTAGAGGTCTACAGCTTTATTTCTCTTAATGAGTAATAAAAACAGACATAGAGAAATGAAGAGCAAGGATGAACCATTTGGTTACATACCAAGGAGAAAAGACCCAGCTGTTAAAAGGACCTATTGATTAAACCATCCACAAATGAAGAGATCAGTGGTCCAGGGTCAATGTTTTGTGTCCCAGACACATTATCATAGGCAGAAATGCTTTCTTCGCTACCAATTTTGCTTTTGTTGATTTTCTCCTCCACTGGAGAAGCTAGAATAGAGGGGCTACTTTAAAGGTTGGTATGGTCAGAGGTGCCTGGGTGGCTCAGTCAGTTAAGCATCTAACTCTTGATTTCAGCTCAGAACATGATCTCACAGTTTGTGGGATTGAGCCCTGCATCCAGTTCCACATTGACAGCATGGAACCTGCTTGGGATTCTCTCCCTCTTTCTTCCCCACTCTCCTCCTCTCTGTCTCTCTCTCTGTCTCTCTCTCTGTGTCTCTGTCTCTCTCTAAAAATAAGTAAACTTAAAAAAAAAGGTTGGTAGGGTCATTAAAGCCATCTACAATAGCCTTAAAAACCTATATGTACATTATCTCTTTTCCTCACAAAGTCTAAGTCAAGCACAGAAACTCTTGAATAAGAAATTTTCAGTAGGATAAGAGATCATAGTACTGCCTACTTCTCTCATTAAACTGATTACAGGAAAAACTGAGCACAGAGGTCTGAAGAGGTAATTGAGACATTTCTCTACAACTGAGATGAAAAATATTCAGTGTGACCTTCAATGCTTTTCTGGAAGACTTCTGAATTCCCTAAATACAAAACATATTACAATATAAAATATAATGCACTTGCCCAAAGTTCCCAGAATTATAGGGGTTCAAGTAAAAACTGTAAGATTTCAGGTAGATTTCATTTTCAGTTCACCTAGTCTTCTCTAACTACCATCAAGTCTTGCAACAATAATGTGGATATGTCAAGCCAAAACATTTATTAGACCAAATCACTTATATTTCATGTATATTTCCCATGTACTCAGTAACAACTGAAGGTGTCGCTGAAGCAGAAAAAAAGATTTAAACATCATTCTAGTTTTGAATCCATTTTGGGGGAGAAAACTGTGATTGGAAGAGAGGAGTAAAAGGAAGCTGGGGATACCTGGACCTGAAGAAACTGGAGAGAGAAAGGAACTACCAATAAAGGTTCCAGTAAAGGAACAGGATCTTTGGCCACAAGACCCAAAGGGTGAGTGGAAGAAGCTCCGTACTTGGAGATGCTTGAGAGTGAACCACCCTAATTATTGTCTGAAAGCCACTCAGTGTCCAATAGTCCTGGATACTTGTAAGTGCCCCACCGTGAAGGCACAAATGCTTTGTATTAAGATGGGAGCTTGAAGAGAAAATCTTTCCCCTGTCCAAGGTAGGTAGAAGTTAAATACCATTTAAGAAACTTCCTGATGGTAGAAGAAACCATGGACAAATTGCTACATTTTCAAACACATTCAAACATTTTTCATAGTTGAATCTTTATTGTATATATATATTTTGTGTACTTTTTTAAAAAATAAACACCTTTTCTCACTATCAAAATTTCTTCCTATAGCATGCCTAGTGGCCATATAATGTTCTATTCCATCAATTACTAAAAACTATTGCCTTATTTGGCTATTAACGAACATAAAAGCCTGAGATGAACACTTTAAAACATAAATACTGGAAGATTTCTCCAAGGTAGGTTTTGGAAATTTAATTACTGGTGAAAGAGGATGTACAACTTTATACTTGCCAAAATGTTTTCTAGAAGAGTCTTAAGAAATTCTTCTCCCATCAGGGCCTATGTGAATGACCTTATCCTATCAACATAAGCACTGAATACCAGTTTCTTTTAATATTTTTTACTAAGTCAAAATGGTATTTCTTATAGTTTTAATTTATAATTATTCATGAGATTGAATATTTTTCATACATCCATTATATGTGTGTATATGTTTTCTGACATGTTTCTGCACAAAGAATCTCTTATTGATTTATGTGAGTATATCATATATTAAAGGATAGAAATTCTTTGCCTATTTTTTGTTATAACATTGCCCCATTTATTGTTCAAACTTTAATTTTATGACGGTTTGACATCAAAGAGTCCTTTATCCCTTGACATTTTCTCCTTTTGTTTCTTTCCATTATACTCAGACACCAAGTAAATGCCTAAATAATTATTACCCATACAGAAATCAAATAAATACCTAAATTAAATAACAGGCTTTGCTATTTTTTTCATGCTGTAACTTAATTTACCTGGATTTTTTTATGTATTAAATACTGTTGTATAACAAACCACACCAGGGTAACTCATCTCTGCTCCAAGTAGAACAGCAAGGCAGCTAAGGAGATGCACTACCAGGATCCTGTTTTCAAAGGATTGGCTACCCAGTTGTGGGTTATGCAGTCAACAGACACCTCCAGCTGTCAGCTCCTTCAGAGTCTACCTCAGGTATAGAAAACTACTTTATGTGAGGTCACATCCTTTCCAGAACAGCTCAACCTGATGACTGAGCAAGGGAAAGACCTGAAGGTCTGGCCATTTTAGCTCTATCATGAACAAATTTGATGGGCAAAACTCACTATAGAGTTTCACATTTCATTGGCAAAGGCTTCATCAGATCTTTGCGGTAGTTTAGATTCTTCCTGTGCCCAAACCCCCATCTCACACAGATGCTGAACTCTACTAACTACCTGCAACATTAATTCTATTTTGGTGTATGCTTCCAGAGAACCTAACCAGCAGTAGGCAGCTCAACTGAGTGTGGAAGATCCTCTTTTAAGATGGCTCACTCCTGTGGCAGATAAAGTAAAGCGGCTGATAAAAGAGAGCTCAGCTGGACCTGAGGACTGAGAGCTCTAATTTCTCTTAATGTGGTCTCTCCAAGGGCTGTTTGGGCTTCCTATGGCATGGTGGTTTGTTTTTATAAGACACAATATGAAAATGCATATTCTGTTTTCGTAAAGTACAAAGCTGAAGTATTTTTCATCACTGTATCAATTATATTGTCCAAAATCTCTATACATTTTTGGCTGCCCTGTATAAAAGAGAGAATTTCTGCTTTTCAGCTTTAGAATGTATTTGATATGTATATTCCCTACGAATGTATATTCCCTACGAATGATACTCATTTGATGACAAACTGAGCCCTTTGACACAATACTATAAAACTAAAGTAAAACTGTGTTTGTGGCAGTTATCTCCAGTTACATGCATAATTTTTATTTAAATCTTCACCTGTGTTAAACAATAATTTTAATGAGTTAATGGCAGAGAATGAATGTTTATTTCATATTTAATATTAAATATAAAATTTCCAAAATGGGTATATAGGTTTTTGTAATTGTCACAAATCTTTGAAATCCCCGAGCATGTGTAACTGAAATCAAATGAATATTCAGCAACACACCTACTACACACAGACTGATAGGATGGGAATACTGCTCTTAACACACTAGAGGTATTACAAGGAAAAGAATGAAGTCCTTCGTCTTCACATGGGAATGTCTCCCCAGTACAGTGACTGTCATATTATTATGATTAAAACATAAAGGATACTTTATCTGCATTGTAACCAATATTATAATTCAGAATTTGAGATCTCAGCTTATGTATGCTGCCATTATTTATGAAGAGTCTTAATGGGCACAATACCTTCAGGAATCTTTCAGGGAAGATTCATGAAATTGAAATATCAATGGAGTTTTACTTCTTTAGCTCATAACATAGTTTTCAAGTTATCTCATATAATTTTATCATTTAGCATGAGGTAGACTATAACCATAAATGTTACTCACTACACTCGTTTTTAACATCTCCTGGGGAAAATACTCTGTTTTCAAAAGACACCATGTTGCTAACTAATGGTAGCTTATGTAATTCATTATGACTTTTAGATGTTTTTCAAAAAAACTCGGATCTAGCTCCTCATTATTCATTTTATATTTTATGATGTGGTTTTTGTTCTTTGAGTGTACTAGAATGTCCTTATATTTGTTTCTTGCTCATCAAGGTCTTTTAATTCTGTTCCCAGTCTCCAGGAGGCTGATGCTTCTGCCCACCACCACCCATGCATTCCATCCTACCTTATCATCAAGATGTTCTTTCATGTAAAACTTAATGAAGGTGCTGACTTACATGCAAGTCAGCCTAACAATGTCTTTGCAGTACCTGCTGGGTATACAGCATAGTACTGAAGTTAAAAGAAAATACAAAGGAAACAAAGGATATAGTTCAGCTCTTTAAAAAGACTGTACTTGAGATGAAGAAAATAACAGAAATTGAAGCATATTTTCCCAAGGCAACAACTTCATCCATTATGTCTAAGTGCAGATTCCAAGTGAAAACTGAGTATACATTAAATGCTAAGAAATTAATGGTATCATATGTGAGATCTGTCAGGGGAGGTCAAAATGCATATTACTGATGAGGGTGTTGAAACTAAGACAGGACTAATTCCTTCTTTAAAAGCTACTTATTATGCCCCGTTTCATTTTGACTCTGAACAATAAGTTGCAATACTTTTTGTCTAAAGCCTACACAACTGTGCATCTATAAAACTGTACTTCAAGATCCTCATGTGCTATAGAAAACATGCATATATTATATGTATGTATATATAAAACTAAAGTGGATAAGTTAAGAGAAATAAAGAACTAATTGTGAAAATTTCCATACACTATCCTAATTCACTAGAATAGATTGTATAATATTGATACATTCTATAACAATTAACTGTAATTTTAGGCATTTGGAATGTTAAAAAAACATCTTAACAGTGCTTGTCCTGCTGAGGTTTCTGAGATGCCTCCTCCAGCTCAGAATTTAATGACTGCATCTTCATGTGCCAAATTCTGTTAAAGATTCAATTCCTAACCTAGTAAACTCCCAGACTATACAGTTTGGATTTGGAACTGTTCTCACCTCTAAGACAGAGGCCAACCAGTTCTCACTGGATTATATGTTGTATATCAGTCTGTGAATGAAAGGTTTTGTGCCCAGATAATTCTGGAAATGCTAAGTACAATATTTTTCTCTTAGAGAACTTTAGCATTTAAAGCTCTGACAAGCAACTCAGCTTTTAAAAAATGTATTTGACTCTGTTTAGCCCAGTATTTTCCAAACGTCTTCAGCCAAAGAACTCCATTTAGTATAATAACTGCTGACATTCTACAGAAACAGAGTTCCAAAGGATATTCATAGGGAAATATTGATCTATCAAACCTCCACTTAATAAACACTTAGTAAGCATTTTCTTCATGAAGTTAGTGTTTTTTTTATCTATGCCATGGAGGCAATTAAGATGAGTTAGGCATCACCTGTGTCTTCAAGAAACTTTCAAAGAGATGGAGGAAACGGAAGATTAAAAGCTAACTGCACTCTCAAGAAGAAAAAGTTCAGGGCCATGGTATAGGTCCAAAAGAGCATGCAGTTGGATTCCAAAGAAGGAAGTAAGTCCAATGAGATCAGAGAGAGCTTCAAAGACAATGTGGAATTATGAGGTCGGCCTCATAGGAAGATAATATTTTGCTATGTGGGAAGGTGATCCTACAAGGAGTTGATACCACGGGGAAAAGCCAAGAGGTTTTGGAAGGGTCAAAGAACAGATGCACTGGAATGTGCATAGAAGGGAATGAAGTAAAAAGTGAAACTGAATTAAGGTCAGATTGTTTTGGCACCCAATTTTCATATTTAAGGAGCACCTACCATATAACAGTGACTTTTGGGAAAGCAATAGTTGAAATCAAGACTGACCATGTAAGCATAGTAGGTCAATAATTAAATCAAGATTTACAACACATTTTGATAAGATTTTACAACAGGCAAAGACTAAAAATCCTTAAGAGCAGGGAACCTTTGTACCACACACAGTGTCAAGATATGCATCCTAGAAGAATTCATAGTTGAAAAATGGAATGCTGAATTTTATTCTGTCAACCATGGAAAGCCATCTTAAGTTGTTTGTTTGTAAAGGGGGCAATTGGATTAGATCTCTCTTTTCAGAAGAACTCAGGGGCAATGTGAAAGACAGACTGGCATAACAGACAGGAGGCAAAAGACCCAATTAGGAGTAAGCTATTGCATTACCTAGTAAAGTTTCTAGGCACCGAAGTTAGGGCAGGGTCAACAATTGAGAAGAGGAACAGATACGTATAAAAGAAGCTCACCATGTTCTAATGACCAATTAGATGCAGAGTTACAGAAGAAAGGAAAAGAAACATTTTCCAATTTCCTATCTGTGATAATCAATTACAATTAATTTATTATTAGAAATGCATCTGATATATCAGAACAAAATATCAGTAGACATGGAATACAAATGGTCTAAAGATGCATCAATCACTTAATTTCATTCAGAGACACATTTTTTCCCCACACACACAGACATATTATTTTGTGTAAACAGTTACTATAATCCAGAAAGCCAGTCTGGTCATGATGAAGCAGAAGAAAACAATATAGTAGTTTCAATGAAATGCCCCAACAAGTTTTATTATCTCTGACCTTTTATTGAAAATCCATGAACCTCACTAGATACCTTTAGCTAAGAATATTTTCCTTTCAAATGCCATCAATTGATCACTGCCCAACAATTCCTAGCTACGTTTAATTTTGTGAGTGTCACAGCTTTGTAGAATATTTTATAATGTTTAATTTTCAGCTTCTCTATCTTCATCCAATTTTTTCTGTTAAATGTATATAAATTTAGATTCTTGTGATCTCTTACATGTAAATCATCTCCTCTTTCTACTCAACTAACCACGAGCATTAACTCATTTAATGAATATTTATTATGATTCACTAGAAATATAAAACCTATTTAACAACTTTATTTTGGAATCAGACTGGTTCAATTCACTTAATCACAATAGTGGTTTTAGGACATCAAGGGTCAGAAATCTGTTAAAATTAGAATTACATGAGTTAATGCTTATAAAGGCACAGCCTCTGACAAATAATAAACAGTCCTTAGGTGTTAGCTATCCCCTATTCAAGACTATACTAAGCAATTAAGCACTGCTTAAACTGTCTGTGTAGGGTAGGGTTTCTTTCAACACTCAAATATCCAGGAAACCAGAGCTGGCATAGCTCATCTGAACAAAGGGGCATTCACAGCAGAGCTTGCCTAAAGCTGGTAGTTGAACTCCATGAACACAACTAAGCAACTTAGAGGGAGAGTGTCAAATGACCCTTTTTACTACCTTACCAAGACAGCAATAGAGACCTGAGGTGATATCTAATCATAAGTCTCTTACTTCATTTAGGACATTAAGAGAGAATTCCCTCTCTTAAAATTTTTAATCATCAAGTAAGCATAATTCCTGAGTAAAGAAGGATTTCTTCTACAAATTTGGCAGGCATTACAGTTTTTCCTGTCTTACTACAGGAAGGGGCACACACAGCTTTGCAATATCTTGCTTATGAATAATAGCCCCACTTCTATTATGACTTATGAGAAGCAAGAATTGCCATATGCCAATGCTGAAGAGCTCCTAGCCCCTTAGATTTTCTGAAAGATTTTCTATCACATTTCACTCCCTTGTGTCTTCCTATCAACTGGATCAAATGAATTCAGTAGTCTCTGAAAAGTCATAATCCTTCATGCAAAGTTAAATAGAAGTAAGGTGTGTGGGCTAGGCACTGTCTTCCTTGACAAGAGCTGGGAAAACAACCCACCCAGTAATCATGAAAAGGCATGAAAACCCAAAATTGTGAACAAGTTTAGATTTTCCTCAGTGGTACAGAAACCATCAATCACACATTTCACATTGGTCAAGAATGTGTATGATACATATACCTTGTCTGTTTTTAATTTAAGCATCTCTACCTGATCTTTAATTAATTTTTTTGCCTAATGTCAAATAAGATGGAACCATTTTAGTTCAATCAAAATGACCAAGTTCACAAATTAAGGAAGATTCCAACCTATCTCACTGTCTTTCAAGTATGATAATTTCACCGTTCATAAGCTTTGTCCTCCCAAATTTATGTCCCTTTGTGAGAGGGCCTTTAAAAAGTAAACAAAGTTAGGGTCTTGGTGTTCTTGTGTGCTGGAGCCCTTATGAGTTAAGTTTCTTGACTTGTTTAGTCATTCTTGGCGAACTAATTCAGTGATAGAACTCAGTCTTGTTTTCCCCTCTTATAGTTCTAAGAGCATGTTTCAAATTATTTTTTATGGTCATGGGTTCCAGTTTATAACTGCTGTCCTTTAAGACAGAATGACTTGTTTGACAGTTTGGCCCAATACAGTCACGTGGTTTAATGAAGGTGCCTCACAGGCTGGGAGAAAGAAAGAGAGGGAGAAAGGGGCAGAGGGACTGAAGGAAGGGTGGGAAGTGAGAGATGGACAGGTTCTCACCTTTTTTTAGCAGATTTTCAGGTAAAAATTTTTGTTGGAAAAAAAGATTCTAAGAATGAAACAGTATACAGGCCCATTTATAAGAAGAATATATTTCCTTGGCCCCTTCTAGTTCTAATGCTTGGTTATTCTGTGGTTCTGTGATACTCTCTCTAGTGTATGATTCTCAGTGTAGCATAGGAAAACACATGTTTCCAAGGTAATCTGTGTATAATTCTGTAGTCTGCTCCTTAATCTGGGTATTTACCAACTGGTCTTTTCAGTTGATGGTTGTGTGTGTGTGTGTGTGTGTGTGTGTGTGTGTGTGTGTGTGTGTTAACATACATAAAATATTCATATATCTATAAATATTAAGTTGTCTTTTTTATCGTGAAAGAAATATGGGTTCCTATCTGACGCCTTCACATCTTAGGGATTTGTCATTGTTCAGTTTCAATAAAGGGTAGCAGGGTAACAGCATCCCTGGAGTGATTTAAAGTGCTTTCTTAAGTAACCCTGGATATAGAGGATCCATATATGCACATCTGAGTGGAACTAAGGTAATCAGAAAGTATTTATCCATTCTTCACTGTTGTAGCTTGTTTGCCCTGAGGTGCAGAGCCATGTTCAGTCTAGTTTAGATGACAGATTTCAGCTCTCCCTGATAAAAATATTAAAGTCTTTTTAAACATTAAAAAATCCTTAATGCGCTGTTATTGGCTCTTTTCCCTTTGTTAAGAAGAAAATATATTCCCTTATTATTTTTCTTTATGGAGTGGCCTACTTACAAGTAGTAAGTTCCCCAGAGCTACAAAAGTTCAATTTGTGGGTGGATGATCAGTTTCAGCAATGTTATAAAAGGAATTCCTGTATTATATAATGAATTTTACTTAATAATCACTAAGATCCCATTTGTTTTATGATTCTATTATCCACCTTTTGTTTCTGGAAGTTCAAAAACTCCCACTTTCTCTCCATAGGTTGCATCTCTTCTCTCACTCAGATATTAAAACTCTGTAATTTTATACTTTATAGTCCTCAGTGAAGACAGAGCCTCACTCCTATTTTAACTACTTTTTTCAACTGTACTTGATTTTTACTGATTCTTTTTTTTAAGTCACCTTCTATACCGTAAGGTATAATATTAGATTTTTTCCAACATCCTTAATACTTTTTTCTTTGTTTTCTTGGATTTTTTTACCCTAATGTAATTCTATATCATGAGAACCACATGATAATGTGGGAAACCCCATGAGATGTGCTGGAAACTCTGCCAAAAAAGACTGAAAGGAGTAACTTATTCTGAAAATAACTGACTAGCATAAAGGCCAAGCCCTTGTCCCAGGCATGCAAAAAGTTACTTACACATCCCAACGTATTTCTCACAGCATCTGCAGGATATTATCTGGGTATATAGCTAGAGATACAAAACAGTAAACAATGCTCAATATTGGATGAATGTCTTCATCCCAATTGTGAAAAATAAATTATTTCTGAACAAGTCCCCAGCCAACTGCAGAAGTACTAAAAATAGGATTCAATGGCAAACATCAAGAAGTGTGTTGAAACAACAGCTAAAAATGAAGGGCTCTCATCCTAGCTGGAAACCAAGGAAGGTAATCCAATGAAGGCAGAGGCAATACAGGGAAACAGTGTGATCTGTTGGGCACAGGGTACACCAGTGTCACCCCAGGTATCATGAGTATGATCTATCTAATTCCAACCAGGCATCCCATGCTCATCATGCATTCCCTGCCCTGGTAGAATTGACTCTGGGCACTGCTCATGTCTGAGCCTGGAATGAAAAACATCTGTGACTATAACTTTGCAAAATGTTTAAAAAAAAAAAAAAGGATTGAAAGTCTGCCCTATAATTTCACATGTTTGCCAAAATCAGCTTTCTAAACACTCATTTTATTTTTCAGGATTTTTTTAGGCCTTCTCTCAGAATCTCTAATTCTGCCAATTCATGATTGCTTATCTGAAGATTATGTTCCAATTTTAAATCCTTAAGCATTTCCCTGTTTGAGAAAATGAATTTAGGAATGACATCTGGACTAGTTGGCACTTCTATGTGGTCTTTGCTGCACTGCAGGAATTTACTGACAGGATTTGTGACCTGGGGCATCGATTTTTGACAAATGTTCATATGGTAAAAAAAACTCTCATCAGCACCAAGTTCTATGCTGAAGAAGTCTCAACAAGCTTCTCTGAAAAGGCTGGCTCATTTTTTCTCCCTTTATAGTTTTCCAATTAATTATAAACTCCAACTACAAAGTTACCCATTCTCTCCTCTCTTTCCTACCCAGAGTGGAATTCTCTAAAGTTACTTCTCTAGTCTTGATATAAAAAATCATATTAATAAAGGTTTATATTCTTTTTTAACCAGACATTTCAGTAAATCTTCCATTTTTGTACAGGAATGAAACATCAGACTGTACATTCCTTATTAAATTCTTTATGTAAAAATTTATAACTATTTTCCTAAAATTATTGTTAGTATGATGTTTAACCTCTATAAGTCTCAGCTTTATGATCTGTAAAGTCAGAATTTTGTAGTCGTACCTATCTCCAAGAGTTGTTGTGAGCATGAAATGAAATAATGTATGTAAAAAGGCTTAGCTGTCTATAATCTGTAGTATTACCATTACTACTGGTTCGTTTATCTCTAAAGTATGAACTAATTGGTTTCTCCTGCTATTGTCCCTCTTCCCAGATGAAGCATGAGAGTGGGTTACCAAAACAGTGTGATGCAGCTATCCTGCATAAAAAGAAAGTAGCACTTCATGGCTGATGTTGGGAGGCTCACATGCAGGGCCAAAAATCTGAGACTCTTCTTAAAGGGTCATAAACCCAGTCCTAAGTGGCACAAACTGAGAAGAGCAAACAAAAATGAGAAAGCAAGAAGGTCCAGCATCATGATGAGCTGATGGGTTTTGCTAAGCCAAGGAGAAAATAGACAACGTTCTAATAGAGTCTCTGCTCACAAGTGAACATCCATCCTATATCATCCCTAACACTGAAAGATTAGAAAATTCCTAGGACTTCTTTATCATACATAGAACAACAGTAGAAACATGTATAACCTAGAATAGACAAGGCCAACTTTATGTTCTTAGCTAACCTTGACTCTTGGAGACATATGCTCTTTTATCTTTAAACTTCTACTTTATTCAAGCAAAACTTGAGTTTTGAAAACTGGAGATTTCAGAAGCACTCAGCAGGCCTGAGGCTTGTTGATAGATTTCAAGATCTTGTTGAGTACTTCAAACTGCAATTAATTATAACTCACTGTTCAGAAATTGTTATAAAACACCATTTTGTAATTGAATTGTATAAACATATATCCAATTTGCATTATGTTTGTTTTTAATGGTCTATAAATACTTAAATTCCATACATTTTCAAAGGTTTTACCTAAAACCTTAGTATCAATTCATCCATACTAATGTTTATAATCTGAAAGTTGTTGTATATATACCATCTAATGGTATTTGATTGTGGTTATCCCCTACTTACCCATGACCAAACCTTAAACGTTGAAAGGTTACTTTACTAACTGGCCGGAGAGTCAACATTAGAACCAGACAAAAATAGCCAGTCTTTTTCCTGAGTCCCATTTATTTTCTTTTCATGTTCAAATATTACTTATAATATGAAGAAATTTTAGTAATAAATGTAGTCAAGCAACTACCATACCATATTGTAAATGTCTATCTCTTGTCCACTGTCCCACTGCCCTGTGGGATATTTGAAGTTAGAGTTTTACTCCCTGGGCTTAGCATCATACCTGAAACTTAGTCATTATTCAACTAATTAATTAGGAAATTGAAAATACAGTAGGACAAAATTGCTTCTAAACTATTAAACATTTAAACATTTTGAAATTTAAAACCAATTTATAATATGAACTCTGGAATTGGCATGATATCAAATGATTTATCTTAAATTTGTATTGCTTATGTTATATATACTCATATATGTAAATAGGAAAAAATATTTATTGGAAAATACATTTAAATGGAAAAGAGTTATAAATCTTTTAAACAACTCAAGAAGTTTTCATTTTTCACACCTTTCCTCCCATTTTTTTCCATAAAAAAAAAAAATCTCGAACAAGGTTAGACAGAAAGGCACAGATAATCCAAAGATAGCCTCACTATTCTCTGTACAGATAATGATAGCAAGGAAGAGAGAAGAAATAGAATCTCTCTGTTGATATACCAACCCAGTCTCAAGGATTTTTTAAAAAAGATATCACTAGGTAGAGAAATCAGTGCTTTTAAATTCAAAATCTGTTTTACCAGGATTGATTTAGATCAGAACAGAACTTGAAATGCCATAATATAGATTTCTAACACTTAGCACTATCTTGGCATAAAATGTGTCTTTTCACAGAGGAAACAAATAAGGGCCTTTTAAAAATTGTGTAAACAATTGTTAAGAAAACTGTCCCTGTAGGTATCTTCTCTGACTGTAAGCAGGAAAGCTGACTACAGTGTATCCACATGCTCATCAGGGCTGCCTTGATGGGGCTAGACAGAAACTTTTCCCCATGGGAAGCTGAGGAAGGCCTCTTGGGTCACTGCTCCCTGGAAGACTTACTGAGACCTCTATCACAACTACATAACAATCTTGGTCATTCCCTCTGCCCAACCTCCTTCCCTCTGTGACAGGTGCTATTCCCGGGGCCCTTCTCGGTAAACCCACTGTACACGGGTCTCCATCTCAAAGTCTGATGCAGGAATCCACCCTAGGCCACCTGGCAAGCCATGTATTTCCTCCCACCGGTAATATTGTTCACTCAGCACTCTAGAAAGTAACAATTTGCCTTGTATGAGCCTGATAAGGCTCTGAAAAACTTCATTTTCTGGCATTAAAAGGCAGACATGAACAATTACCTAAGCATTTTGGCAAGAATCAACAAAAACATTGCATTAGTATTGACACTGCTGTCAGCATGTCAGGGATTTGCTTTTTAACATTTTGAAATTAAGCAACTTTGGAAAAACTTTTGAGTGTCTTTGAAGGAACTAATAAACACAGGGCAATATCATTCTCAGGAGATCACATGTAAACTTGCTGATAATAGTGTTCATCAAACTTAGGAATTACAGCAAGACAAGTTTAGACATTCTTCCCATGGCATAAATGCTTTTTTATTTTCTGCATGGTTTATAAATGTCCTCCTGCAATGTGGCATACCATCTATAACATTAGGTAAAATGCTACACATTGGAGACTTAGTTCTCATTATGGATGCATTGCATTACATACAAATGGAAATAATTGGCTATGTCTTCCAGCTATTGCAGGACCCTATCAGCTCAGCACCAAATGATTATAGCATCACAGCTCTTTATCTAGACAGACTCCACAGGGTAAGATCCCCTGGAAATATTCTGGAAGGCAAAAGAACTAAAGGCTGTTTGTGGTCCCTGTGTCTTTGCCCTATGTCTTTGTTGGTTTAAAATACACAAAAAAACAAACACTCTGGAATTATCCACTGCCTTGTGAGATGCCCCACTTATGGTTCAGCTTCCCTCTTCCCCAACCACATGACTCTACCACAGACACACTTTTACCTGTATTTATAACTTCTATGTAGCCTGTTCTTCCCCCCCCCCCCCCCCCATTTATCTCTTAGCTTTTAATATTATGGGACTTTGCTTTACTTAGTGGTATAATACTCTTAGATTTCATATTAACTGAGACTTTTTAATATTAAAATATCATCATATATGTAAAGGTTACTCACATTTTATTAAAATATTTTTAATGTTTATTTATTTTTGAAATAGAGCAAGAACACAAGAGGGGTAGGGGCAGAGAGAGAGTAAGACACAGAATCTGAAGCAGGCTCCAAGCTCTGAGCTGTCAGCACACAGCCTGACACAGGGCTCAAACTTACAAACTGCAATATCATGACCTGAGCCGAAGTCGGACATTTAACTGACTGAGCCACCCAGGCACCCCTTATTAAAATATTTTACAAGTACATTTTCCAATTTTCTAATTTCATCTTGCAGTTTTCTACTAACTTCAACATTTATGTATCATTTTCAACCTCATTTAGTTTATTACGTTCTTTTCTTTTATACTTCTACTGTGTCTTATAATTTTCTTTCCTTTAATTCTCAATTTTCTTCTTAAGTGTTAATTTTAGTGTAAGGCCATCTTAACCTTTAACCTGGCAAATTTCCATTTGCTTTTCTGATAACCTACAAGGATTCAGACTGCAGGAGCACAAATACTGGAGGACTGGATCAATAAGAGCTGGAAGCCTCTGCTGCAACTATAGTATGACACAGCAGGACCACCCAGGCTGCCTCTGCCCCAGAATCTCTGGTCCCCCTAATCAATGGCCTTCTGAAGTCAAGGAGGTATTCCCAGAGACTCGTCTCTGCACACTCACATTCCAGGCACCTATTCTGCTACCTTACTGGCTGAAAATGGCTGTAAGAAACAGGAGAAACACCCTATCAAAACATTTTTAAGAAAAAGGAAATAACAACTCTACAGTTCTACTTTCCCTTCATAGTACTTAATTTAATCATAATCATATAGCTATGTGTGCCATTATTTACTTAAAAATTATATCTCTTATGTTTCTCTTCATCACTGCTGAATGCCTAACCAAGGTTTTATGCAAAGTACAGTATCAAAAAATACTGTTTAATGTGTAAATGAACAAATGAATAAACTAAATGTCAAATATGCTAATTAGGCAATAAATTAACTGATTATTTTCTTACCTTTGGATTTTTTTTTATTATTGCTGACTTTTACTTGGCACAGGGTCTTAAACCAAAATTTTGAAGTCAGTGACTATTTACATACAGTTGTAGTGCAATGGCTTAAAGAATAAATTTAAAAATAAAAATAAAAAGGAAGGAAGGAAGGAAGGAAGGAAGGAAGGAAGGAAGGAAGGAAGGAAAAAATAAATAAGGTGAATTTTGTTCTACAACTTTCTTTAAAACAATACTTTGTCCAGAATTGTATGAGCAATAAACTGAGTACCCGTGCCCCCTCATAATTTGTGTTGAAATATAACCTCCAGTGTGATGGTATCAAGAGGTAGGGACTTTTGGAAGTAATTAGGTCATAAGAGTAGAGTCCTCATGAATGGGATTAGTGCTAGTGCCCTTTATAAAGGCAGCTGCAGTGAGCTCTCTAGTCCCTTTGCCACGCGAGGATACGATGAGAAGTTGGTAGTCTACAGCCTAGAAAAGAGCTCTTACCAGAACCCAACCATACTGGCACCCTGGTCTCAGACTTCTGGCCTCCAGAGCTGTGAGAAATAAATCTCCTTTGTTTATAAGCCAGTCAGTCTATGGTATATTTGTTATAACTGTTCAAACTAAGATTGTTCACAATGTTATCTTGGTTTGGTGTTTGCTTCTTAAGCTAAATTTGGAGTCTCTTTTTATTTCTCTTGTTATATTTTTTATCTCTGTGTTTTTATATTAAATGCTTAGACAGATAATCAGACTATTTCATAGTCCAAATGTTGGTTAATATTTTAAAATTGTTCTATTCACTTTCACATTTACCTCCTGCAAACATACTGTTAGATAATTTGAGAATAGTATGTCATTTGTCTTGACATAACTACAGATCAAACTTTTAATTAATGAAAAAACAGAGAGCCTCATAATACAATGTAATTCATTTTAACTCAGAACAAATGTAGGATTTCTGCTTTTAGTACATCTTCAATTTAAACTCCTGAATGTCTCTTTATTAGGAATGAATGCCAACATGCTGTTACACAGTGTTTTTTTTTTTACTTTAAGCCTTTATTATTAGATATAGGAGAATATTTATATTAACTCCGTTTGGGGGAAATATAAATAAAGTGAGCTGTATTTTACCTTCTTGGAATCATGGTTGAATAAGATTGCAATATTTAATGAAAAAAAAGTTTCAAAAGATACTTGCCCCACGAAGAAATGAGTGAAAAAAATTTTTTAATGTTTGTTCATTTTTCACAGAGAGAGAGACAAAGAAAGAACATGAGAGAGGGAGGGGGGAGGGCAGAGAAAGAAGGGGACAGAGGATCCGAAGTGGGCTCTGTGCTGATAGCCCAATGCAGGGCTCAAACTCACGAACCGGAATCGTGAGATCATGACCTGAACTGAAGTCAGACGCTTAACCAACTGAGCCACCCAGGTGCCCCATGAGAGTTTCTTTTTACATGAGGTATTCAAAATAACAACCTATATATGCAAAATCCTAAGAACAGATCATTCTCAATATTTATTTTTTTTAAATTGCAACATAATGCCCACAATAACTGACATTTAGTCCCTTGCTTTAGGAAGAAAGAGCTCTTAAATTTAAGATAAGCATATGGTAAAAGAAGCTCTTTATATGTTTGGAAAGCTTTGCCTCTAAAATAAAGGTTTGGGCCTGAGGTCCTACACACATTTCTTTCAATTATATTGATTACATATATTGATTACATAGGTTAGAACTTTGCAATCAAATGTTTTCTGTTTGGAATAGCAACAAAAACTCTGTGTGTGGTCAGTCACAAAAATATTAGTAGCCACTATTTTCTTGCATTCTTAGTTTTCAGGGCAGGGCTTGAGGGGGAAGTGAAAAAGAAAGTGGGAGGCTAAAGAACCCAGAGGAAGATGATGGTGACAATTAGCAAGTCAATATCTACCTATATTATCATAGTAGTTATAGCATTATATAAACTACTTCTGGTCCTCATTAATTTAGAATAGGTATCTTAAAACAATTTGTAGCATATATATATATATATATATATACATATATATATATTACATACAATTCCTAAAATATATTTTGATAAGTCAATATCTACATAATTATCAAGTCAATATCTACCCAAATTATATAGTAGTTATAGCATTACATAACTACTTCTGGTCCTCATTAATTTAGAATAGGTATCTTATAACAAGATATATATATATTATATATATAAAGTATATATGTATATATATATTATGTATGCATATTATATATATATATATTATATATACGTATATTGTGTGTGTGTATGTGTATATATATATATATATATATATATATATATATATATATGGGTTTATATATATATAAAATACATAATATTACATACAATTCCTAAAATATATTTTGATAAGTAGGATATACTGTTAAAACATCAATATTTGTGCCAAAGTTAGTATCATCATATTATTATATGAAGGAATTCATACTTCCCCAAACTATCAAGTAACTGAAAAATGCACGCTCTAACCTTATAATCCTATATAGTGTCAAAGAAAAATTGCACTGAGAGGAGTTAAATGGACAAGGAAGACTTTATTCAAGTACACTGCAATAGAGGCCAAAACTATCACAATAGAGGGAGAGATTAAAATCTACTCCTCTAAAACAAAAGTTGGGATGGTTTTTAAGCACTGGGGTGAGCTAGTGAAAAAGTACTGGAGGATGTTGTCAATGTGAGTAGGCCATCTATGTATGCTAATTGACTATAGAAGTTAGGCTCCTATCTTCCCATAGGGGCTCTGTCTTCCTTGATGATTACTTTCAAAGGGAGAGCTCCCTGAGAAAGACATTTCTGAGTTCTAAAACCAGCAAGAGACTGGGAGAAGATTTATATCTCAAAAAACAAAATTTACAATTGTAAGTTTAAAATAAATGTTCTAAGAAAGGGAGGTCAGGAGCTGGTACGAAGAAACCTGGCCAAAGTTTAGTCAACCTGAGGGGAACATTAAAAGAGGCCATGTTGGTCAGTAGATAAAAAGAGGACTGTGGTAAAACAAGCTGCAAGGTGCAATGCCACAGGAAGCAGATGTTGGTGGAAGGCAAGGAAAATCTGTGGATACTTTATATTAAAACGATGGGGTTCCTACTGCAATTCTCTTAGCAACAACTCAGTAATTCTTTATACTGATTTCTAAAAGGTGGTTCTGGTGGAACTATTGAAAGAAAGGCAGGTGAAGGTCAAACTTGACCACTTATAGGTTGTATCTGTCAGGGTTCAAACAGAGAAACAGAAAAAGATATACATTAAGGGATTTATTGCAAGAAATTGGTTTACAGGATGTGAGAGGCTGACTAGGCAACTATGAAATCTACAGAACAGACTGTTAGGGACGGCAGGCCAGAATAAGAATGAACTCAGTCTAAGGCATGAGCAGAATTTCTTCTTTCTCCAGAAAATCTCAGGTCTGTTCATAAGGCCTTTCAATTGATTGAAGCAGACCACCCTGATTATCTAGGATAATCTCCCCTACAATTGATTATGAAAGTTAATCACAGCTACAAAATACCTTCAACAACACCTAAATGACTGAATAATTGGGTACTATAGCCTAGCCAAGTTGATATAATAAACAGATTATAAAGTCATAAGGTTGAATTCAGGCAATATCAGAAAGATACAACCAAAAAACATCACCAATTAAAACAAAGTGGTTGGTCATAGGGTCCAACTGGGTATATGTGCTTAACTTAGAATATTTTAATCAATTAATTTTAGAACATGAGGGCATATATGCCACATGGTTTTCATTGATCCCAGGGCTTTATTCCCTAGGGGGGGAAAAATGTATGTATGTGTGTGTGTGTGTGTGTGTGTGTGTATAAAATATTGTATATATGTTAATATTTTCTAAATAACAATTTTTAAAAATGTTTGTGCAAATCTATAGAGTCAAATGTTGAGCATTTTGTTTATTTGTGCAAATCTATAGAGTAAAATGTTCAGCATTTTAGGTTCTAATCTACATCTTAACTACAAAAAACTATAGTGTGATACTTAAATCAAAAGTTTGTTATAAAAATGATGATTAGCTACGAGGGCATCACAGAAGAAATGATACCCAACATTCACTTTACAACAGCAATCAAAATTACTGAACATTTTCTAAGTGAATTAAATATATATTTAAATATTTATTATCTCATAACAATAAATTACTTTAACACCATTTCTTAATCATATTGCAAATTTTTCATGAGTTTGACTAAAATTTTAATGACCATTTTCATGATTCTGTATTTTGTTTTGCATATGATTTCTGCAACCTAATTTTTATGATTTTAAGATGTAAAAATATGATTGAATTGAGATTCTTAGTTTTATGTATTTTTTAATGTAAATAAGACTTCTCTTCTCTCAGTCTCTATTACCTCAGTATAATCCCCAAGACTCATAAACACGTGAGTAGCACCGACACTAGTGACATGCTGTTAACAAGAAAACCACTAAGAGATGTTATTTAATCAAATGCGCTTAGCATATAAGAAGTGTTATCCTAGATCTCCTGGCCTTCACTGCCTGCTATAGCGTTCTTATCTGACACATTCCAAAAATGAATATTTTATTATGATTAGGTTTCAGTGAATACTATTTTCTCCTATTCTTGCCTAGATGTGAAAATTGTCATCTGCCATGAGCTAAGGTTAAAATAGTCACATTTCTGATAAATAGAATTGGCCCTTCTGTTAAGTGTTGCTTTCAGCAAGCTTCTTGGATTTCATGTTTCATTTCTATTTTATATTCTTCAGTCCAGAGCATGGAAAACCTCCTAGATGTGTGTGAGGTATGAGAAGGGTGTATAAAGCAATAACCCCCCCCCACACACACACAGGCACACACACAGAATCCCACACACACTTAACAGAATAGGTTCCCGTGACTCTGGAGAAGGGTAAGGAAAAGAGTAGGTTCGCTTAAGATAGAAGCAAATAGTCACATGAAGGGGATGACAGCAATAGCTGTGAAGCTGAGGTAGCATTCATTCTGACACTCTAACTCATTGGAAAGTTGCCAGGGAAAACTAGGAATTCCATCTGAATCACTTTAAACCTCTCAGAGGAAATGTGCTATAAAAATTCAAGACAGTGTTGCCATTATTAAAGCTATTATTGCTAACATTTCTCATTATGAATACAAAGTCAGGAAGGGGGAAAAAGGCTGGTAAAGAAATCAGACAGAAAATAGGGAGGAAGGCTGACAATTATTATTCACATAGGTAATGAATTTTGTAACGTCTAACCTATATAGTACAATGGATCTGTTACAATCTTTCCTAGATTGTGAGAAGTAACAATTTTTAATATAAATGTAGGTATTTAAAAGAAATTACTATCTCCAAGGCTTAAATATTAAGCCTAGGTCTCATATATGTGTGCTATACTACTGTATCAATCAGTTTGTGCTGCCATAACAGGCAACCATAGACTATATGGCTAAACAACAGAAATTTATTTCTCACAGTTATGGAGACTGGTAAATCCAAGATCAAGATGCCAGCAGGGCCCATGTAATTCTGAGACATTTCCTCTTGGGTTATGGGTAGCCACCATCTCCTATGTGCTCACATGACCTTTCCTTTGTGAGTATTCAAGGAGAGAAAGAGCAAGCTCTCTAGTGTCTCTTCTTTTTTAGATGTTTACATATTTTTGAGAGAAAGAGAGAGAACGGAGGAGGGGCAAAAAGAGAGGGGGACAAGGGATCCGAAGTGGGATCTGTGCTGACAGCAGAGAGCCACATGCAGGGCTTGAACTCACGAACCATGAGATCATGACCTGGGCCCAAAGTTGGCAGTTAGCCGACTGAGTCACTAGGGCACCCCTAAAAATTAATTTTTTTTTTTTTAATTTTTTTTTCAACGTTTATTTATTTTTGGGACAGAGAGAGACAGAGCATGAACGGGGGAGGGACAGAGAGAGAGGGAGACACAGAATCGGAAACAGGCTCCAGGCTCTGAGCCATCAGCCCAGAGCCTGACGCGGGGCTCGAACTCACGGACCGTGAGATCGTGACCTGGCTGAAGTCGGACGCTTAACCGACTGCGCCACCCAGGCGCCCCAAAAATTAATTTTTTTTAATGAAGTATAGCTGACATACAACATCACATTACTTTCAGGTGTATAACCTAGTGATTCAACAACTCAATTATGCTATGCTTAGAACTATAGGTACCATCTGTCACCACACAACTATTACAATACCAATGACTATATTCCCTATCCTATATCTTTCATCACATGACTTATTCATTCCATAACTGGAAGCCTGTGTGGCCTATTCCCCTTTACCTCTTTTTGCCCATCTCCATCCCCCTCCTCTCTGGCAACCACCAATTTGTTCTCTGTATTTATGGGTATGTTTCTGATTTTTGTTTGTTCATTTGTTTTGTATTTTAAAGTCTACATATAAGTGAAATTATACGGTATGTGTCTTTCTCTGATTTATTTCACTTAGTATAATACCCTCCAATTCCATCCACATTGTTGCAAATGTTAATATCTCATCCTTCTTTATGGCTGAGGAATATTTCAGTGTGTGTGTGTGTGTGTGTGTGTGTGTGTGTGTGTGTGTATGTGTGTGTGCGCGCGTGTATGTGTTTATACACACGTGTATACCACATCTTCTTTATCCATTCATCTATCAATGGACACTTAGGTTGCTTCCATATCTTGACTATTGTATTATAATGCTGCAATAAACATAGGAGTGCATATATCTTTTCAAATTAGTGTTTTTATTTTCTTTGGGTAAATACGCAGTAGTGGAATAACTAAAACATGTTTTATTTTTGTATTTTAAGAAACTTCTATACTGTTTCCATAGCGGTTACATTAATTTGCATTCCCACCAACAATGCATGAGGGTTCCCTTTCCTCTACATCCTCACCAAAACGTGTTACATCTTACCTTTTGGATACCAGCCAATCTGACTAGTGTAAGAGCCCACTGTAGTTTTGATTTGCATTTCTCAGATAACTAGTGATGTTGAGCATCTTTTCATGTGTCTATTGGTCATCTGTATGTCTTGTTTGGAAAAATGATTATTCAGGTCTTCTGCCCAGTTTTAGGTTAGATTATTTGGGTTTTTTTGGTGTTGACTTGTATAAGGTCTTTATATATTTTGCCTATTAATTCCTTAACAGATATATCATTTGCAAATATCTTCTCCAATGCAATAATTTGGCTTTTTGTTTTGTTGATAGTTTCCTTCACTGTGCAAAAACTTTCTTTTTATTTTTCTGTAGTTCCAATACTTTATTATTGCTTTTGTTTCCTATCTCTGACAGAACATATCTAAAAAAATGTTGCAAAGGCCAATGTCAAATATATCATTTCCTATGTTTTCTCCTGAAATGTTTTATACCTTCAGGTATCACATTTAACTTTGATCCATTTTGGGTTTATTTTTGTGTATGGTGTTAGAAAGTGATTCAGTTTCATTCTTTTGCAGGTAGAGGTCCAGACTATCTTTTCCCCATTACCTCCTTTGTCATATATTAACTGACCATATAATGTGGGTTTAATTCTGGGCTATCTATTGTGTTCCATTGATTAATGTGTCTATTTTTCTGTCAGTACCATACTGTTTTGATTACTACAGCTTTGTAGTCTATCATGAAATCTGGGATTGCGATATTTATCAGCATTGTTCCTCTTTCTCAAGATTGCTTTGGCTGCTGAGGGGCTTTGTGGTTTCATGCAAATTACAGGATTATTTGTTCTAGTTCTGTGAAAAAATGCTATTGATATTTTGGAAGAAATTGCACTGAATCTGTGGATTGCTTTGAGTAGTATGGACATTATAATAATATTAATTCTTCCAATCCGTAAGCATGGAATATTTTTCCATTTACCATGTCATCATCAATTTTTTTCATCAGTGTTTTATACTTTTCAGAGTAAAAAGTCTTTTACCTCATTGGTTAAGTTTTTTCCTTGGTATTTTATTCCTTTTTGTGCAACTGTAAATAGAATTGTTTTCTTAATTTATCATTCTCTACTACTTCATTATTAGCATATACAAACAGATTTCTGTATATTAGTTTTGTATCCTGCAACCTTATTGAATTCATTTATTATTTCTAATAGTTTCTGGTATCTTTTCTTATAAGGGCACTTAACCCATCAAAAAGGCCCCATATTCATAACCTGATCTAATTATTTCCCAAAGGCCACTTTTCTACCATAACACTAGGGCTTAGGGCTTTTCCATATGAATCTGAGAGGGACACAAACATTCAATCCATAGTAAGTACTATATATACAGTTTCCAGGTTAAAAACATCACTTATTTGGGCGACTGGGTGGCTCAGTCGGTTGAGCATCCGACTTTCACCCAGGTCATGATCTCACAGTTCATGGGTTCGAGCCCTGCATCAGGCTCTGTACTGATGGCTCAGAGTCTGCAGCCTTCTTCAGATTCCGTGTTTCCCTCACTCTCCGCCCCTCCCCCGCTCACCCTCTGTCTCTCTCTCTCCTTCAAAAATAAACATTGGATGCTCAGAAGATAGCACTGTAGGAGGACACTGGGCTCACCTTGTCCTGCTGATTGCTTATATTCCACCCACATCAGTGTAAATGACCCAGAAAACCACCAGAAGACTAGGAGAATGAACTCTCAGGAGCCAAGTCTAGACAAGAGGCCCACAGAAGAGGGTAGGAAAGGCAGAGAGGCAGCACATGCTACACAGACTGGCGGGAGGGAGCCAGGGCAGTGGAGGGGCAGCCTGCCGGGCAAGGCATAGCCCCCGAAGTCTGGCTTGCAAAAGCAGAGGTGCTGGACTCCATGAGTTCTGACAGCCAGCAGGACTTAACATCTGGAACGTTAAAAGTCAACAGCTCTGCTCTCGGAGAGCTGGGAGAGTGAGAGGACACCAGGAGGGAGAATTATTGAGCCCCAGAAGGACAGAGCTCAGCAGGGGAACAAAGGCACTGACAAGCACCATTTCCCTCTCCCATCCCCCAGCCAAAATTCCAAAAGGAACCAATTCCCATCACCAAACTTGCTTGCACCACACAAACACCCAATGCTGTGCTTCTGTGGATCCATCCCTCCAACTTGCCTGTCTCCCTCCCGGTGCTGTAGGCCACCCCCCACCGCCCACTGCAGGGGGCCACCAATGGCAAAGCTAGCTAAGCCTTCCCCTCCCACCCCTGGGCAGCTTGCGGATCCACCCCAGCTAATACCCCCTTGGCCAGATCGCATAGAAGCAGCACCACAAGCCTGGCAGTGTGCAAGCAGCCCAGACAGGGCGACACCACTCCACAGAGAGTCCTGCCCCTGGGAGAGTGGAAGATAAGGTACACACCAGACTGACTGTGGCCCCAGTGGTGGGCTGGGGCAGACATCAGAATGACTGTAGCTCGCCCACCAACACAAGTTTCTCTGGACAGCACAAGGGACGTGCCTTGCAGTTTGGAGCCACCACAGGGACTACCCAAAATGACGAAACGGAATAACTCTCCTCAAAAGAAACTCCAGGAAGCAGAGACAGCTAAAGAATTGATTAAAAACGATTTAAGCAATATAAAGGAACAAGAATTTAGAGTAATAGTCATAAAATTAATCGCTGGGCTTGAAAAAAAGCATAGAAGACAGCAGAGAATCTATTGCTACAGAGATTAAGGGACTAAAAAATAGTTATGAGGAGGTAAAAAATACTATAAATGAGGTGCAAAATAAAATGGAGGCAGCCATAGCAGAGATTGAAGGGGCAGAGGAGAGAATAGGTGAATTAGAAGATAAAATTATGGAAAAAGAGGAAACTGAGAAAAAGAGACATAAAAAAATCCAACGGTATAAGGGGAGAATTAGAGAACTAAGTGATAAAATCAAATGGAACAATATCCTTATCATAGGAATTCCAAAAGAAGAAGAGAAAGAGAAAGGGGCTGAAGGTGTACTTGAACAAATCATAGCTGAGAACTTCCCTGATCTGGGGAAGGAAAAAGGCACTGAAATCCAAGAGGCAGAGAACTCCTTTCAGACGTAACTTGAATCAATCTTCTGCACGACATTTCATAGTGAAACTGGCAAAATACAAGGATAAAGAGGAAATTCTGAAAGCAGCTAGGGATAAACGTGCCCCAACATATAAAGGGAGACCAATAAGACTAGTGACAGATCTATCACTGAAACTTGGCAGCACAGAAAGGAATGGCAGGAAATCTTCAATGTGATGAAGAGAAAAAAATATGCACCGTGAATCCTTTATCCAGCAAGTCTGTCATTTAGAATAGAAGGAGAGATAAAGGCCTTCCCAAACAAACAAAAACTGAAGGAATTCATCACCACTAAACCAGCCCTACAAGAGATCCTGAGGGGGATCCTGTAAGACAAAGTACCAGAGACATCACTACAAGCATGAAACATAGACATCACAGTGACTCTAAACCCATATCTTTCAATAATAACGCTGAATGTAAATGGACTAAATGCTCCAACCAAAAGACATAGGGTATCAGAATGGATAAAAAAAACAAGAACCATCTATTTGCTGTCTACAAGAGACTCATTTTAGACCTGAGGACACCTTCAGATTGAAAGTGAGGGGATGGAGAACTATCTATCATGCTACTGGAACTCAAAAGAAAGCTGGAGTAGCCATACTTATATCAGACAAACTAGACTTTAAATTAAAGGCTGTAACAAGAGATGAAGAAGGGCATTATATAATAATTACAGGGTCTATCCATCAGGAAGAGCTAACAATTATAAATGTCTATGCGCCAAATATGGAAGCCGCCAAACATATAAAACAATTACTCAGAAACATAAGCAACCTTATTGATAAGAATGTGGTAATTGCAGAGGAGTTTAATACTCCACTTAAAAACAAGGGATACATGATCTAGACACAGGATCAATAAAGAAACAAGGGCCCTGAATGATACATTGGATCAGATGGACTTGACAGATATATTTAGAACTCTGCATCCCAATGCAACAGAATATATTTTCTTCTCAAGTGAACACGGAACATTCTCCAAGATAGATCACACACTGAGTCACAAAATAGTCCTTAATATGTATAAAAGAATTGAGATCATACCATGCACACTTTCAGACCACAATGCTATGAAGCTTGAAATCAACCACAGGAAAAAGTCTGGAAAATCTCCTAAAGCATGGAGGTTAAGTAACACCCTACTAAAGAATGAGTGGGTCAACCAGGCAATTAGAGAAGAAATTAAAAATATATGGAAACAAACGAAAATGAAAATACAACAATCCAAATGCTTTGGGATGCAGCGAAGGCAGTCCTGAGAGGAAAATACACTGCAATCCAGGTCTATCTCAAGAAACAAGAAAAATCCCAAATACAAAATCTAACAACACACCTAAAGGAAATAGAAGCAGAACAGCAAAGACACCCCAAACCCAACATAAGAAGAGAAATAATAAAGATCAGAGCAGAAATAAACATATAGAATCTAAAAAAACTGTAGAGCAGATCAATGAAAACAAGAGATGGTTTTTTTGAAAAAATAAACAAAATTGATAAACCCCTAGCCAGGGTTCTCAAAAAGAAAAGGGAGAGGATCCAAATAGATAAAATCATGAATGAAAATGGAATTATTGCAACCAATCCCTCAGAAATACAAGCAATTATCAGGGAATGCTATGAAAAATTATATGCCAACAAACTGAACAACCTGGAAGAAATGGACAAATTCCTAAGCACCCACACACTTCCCAAACTCAAACAGGAAGAAATAGAAAACTTGAATAGACCCATAACCAGTGAAGAAATTGAATCATTTATCAAAAATCTCCCAACAAATAAGAGTCCAGGACCAGAGGGCTTCCCTGGGGAATTGTACCAGACATTTAAAGCAGAGATAATACCTATCCTTCTCAAGCTGTTCCAAAAAATAGAAAGGGAAAGAAAACTTCCAGACTCATTATATGAAGCCAGCATTACTTTGATTCCTAAACCAGACAGAGACCAAGTAAAAAAAAAGAGAACTACAGGCCAATATCCCTGATGAATATGGATGCAAAAATTCTCAATAAGATACTAGCAAATCGAATTCAACAGCATATAAAAAAAATTATTCACCATGATCAAGTGGGATTCATTCATGGGCTGAAGGGCTGGTTCAACACTCACAAATCAATCAATGTGAACATCATATTAATAAAAGAAAAGATAAAAACCATATGATCCTGTCAATCAATGCAGAAAAAGCATTTGACAAAATTCAGCATACTTTCTTAACAAAAACCCTGGAGTATGTCGGGATAGAAGGAATATACTTAAACATCGTAAAAGCCATCTATGAAAAGCCCACAGCTAATATCATCCTCAATGGGAAAAAACTGAGAGCTTTCCCCCTGAGATCAGGAACACGACAGGGATGTCCACCCTCACCACTGTTTTTTAACATAGTGTTGGAAGTTCTAGCATCAGCAATCATAAAACAAAAGGAAATCAAAGGCATCAAATTTGGCAAAGATAAAGTCAAGTTTTCACTTTCTGCAGATGAGAGGTACTATGCTATCGGGAAAACCCAATAGACTCCACCAAAAGTCTGCTAGAACTGGTAGATGAATTTAGCAAAGCCGCAGGATACAAAATTAATGTACAGAAATCAGTTGCATTCTTATACACTAATAATGAAGCAACAGAAATGCAAATAAAGAAACTGATCCCATTCACAATTGCACCAAGAAGCATAAAATACCTAGGAATAAACCTAACCAAAGATGTAAAAGATCTGTATGCTGAAAACTATAGAAAGCTTATGAAGGAAATTGAAGAAGATACAAAGAAATGGAAAAACATTCCGTGCTGATGGATTGGAAGAATAAATATTGTTAAAATGTTAATACTACCCAAAGCTATCTACACATTCAATGCAATCCCAATCAAAATTGCACCAGCATTCTTCTCAAACTTAGAACAAGCAATCCTAAAATTTATATGGCACCACAAAAGACCCCCGAATAGCCAAAGTAATTTTGAAGAAGACGCCGAAAGTGGGAGGCATCACAATTCCAGACCTTAGCCTCTACTACAAAGCTGTCATCATCAAGACAGCATGGTATTGGCACAAAAACAGACACATAGACCAATGGAATAGAATAGAGACTCCAGAATTGGACCCACAAAAGTATGGCCAACTAATCTTTGACAACACAGGAAAGAATATCCAATGGAAAAAAGTCTCTTTAACAAATGGTGCTGGGAGAACTGGACAGCAACATGCAGAAGAATGAAACTGGACCGCTTTCTTACACCATTCACAAAAATAAACTCAAAATGGATAAAGGACCTGAATGTGAGACAGGAAACCATCAAACCCTAGAGGAGAAAGCAGGAAAAAATCTCTTTCACCTCAGCAGCAGCAATTTCTTACTTGACACATCTCCAAAGGCAAGGGAATTAAAAGGAAAAATGAACTATTGGGACCTCATGAAGATAAAAAGCTTCTGCACTGCAAAGTAAACAGTCAACAAAACTAAAAGGCAACCGATGGGATGGGAAAAGATATTTGCAAATGACATATCAGACAAAGGCTAGTATCTAAAATCTATAAAGAACTCACCAAACTCCACACCTGAAAAACAAATAATCCAGTGAAGAAATGGGAAGAAAACATGAAGAGACACTTCTCTAAAGAAGACATCCAGATGGCCAACAGGCACATGAAAAGATGCTCAACGTCGCTCCTCATCAGGGAAATATGAATCAAAACCACACTCAGATATCACCTCACGCCAGTCAGAGTGGCCAAAATGAACAAATCAGGAGACTATAGGTGCTGAAGAGGATGTGGAGAAAAGGGAACCCTCTGGCACTGTTGGTGGGAATGCAAACTGGTGCAGCCACTCTAGAATACAGTGTGAAGGTTCCTCAAAAAATTAAAAATAGACCTACCCTATGACCCAGCAATAGCACTGCTAGGAATTTATCAAGGGATACAGGAGTGCTGATGCACAGGGGCACTGGTACCCCAACGTTTATAGCAGCACTTTCAACAATAGCCAAATTATGGAAAGAGCCTAAATGTCTATCAATTGATGAATGGATAAAGAAGTTATGGTTTATATACAATGGAATATTACTTGGCAATGAGGAAGAATGAAATATGGCCTTTTGTAGCAACGTGGATGGAACTGGAGAGTGTTATGCTAAGTGAAATAAGTCATACCGGGAAAGACAGATACCATATGTTTTCACTCTTATGTGGATCCTGAGAAACTTAACAGACCATGTGGAGGAGAAGGAAAAAAAAAGAAAAAAAAGGTTAGAGAGGGAGGGAACCAAAACATAAGAGACTCTTAAAAACTGAGAACAAACTGAGGGTTGATGGCCGGTGGGTGGGAGGGGACGGTGGATGATGGGTATTGAGGAGGGCACCTGTTGGGATGAGCACTGGGTGTTGTATGGAAACCAATTTGACAATAAATTTCATATTAAAAAAAATAAAAAAACAAAAAAAACAAAAATAAACGTTAAAAATTTTTAAAAACATCACTTGTCATCAAAGAAATGCAAATCAAAATCACAAGATATCACCTCAAATCTGTCAGAATGGCTAGAATCAAAAACACATGAAACAAGTGTTGGCAAGGATATGGAAAAATGAACCCTTGTGCACTGTTAATGGGAATGTTAATTATAGCAGTCACTATGGAAACAGTATGGAGGTTCCTCAAAAAACTAAAAATAGAAATACCCTGTGATCCAACAATTCAACTAGTGGGTATTTACTCAAAACAAACAACATTAATTTGAAAAGATATATGCACTTTTATGTTTGTTGCAACATTATCTGTAATAGCAAAGATATGAAAGCAACACAAGTGTCCAACAATAGATGAATGGATAAAGATATGGTATGTATATATACATACATATACCTACAATGGAATATTATTTGTCCATAAAAAAAGAATGAGACTTCGCCATTTGCAACAATATGCATGGACCTAGAGGGTATAATAATAAGTGAAATAAGTTAGACAGAGAAACAGAAACATCAGATGATTTCACTCATGTGGAATCTTAAAAACAAAACAAATGAACAAACAAGGAAAAAAAGAGACAAAAAAGACTCTTAAATACATAGAACACACTGGTGGTTGCTGTGTGGGAAGGTAGGTGTGGAAGTAGGTGAAATATGTGAATGGGATTAAGAGTCCACTTATCATCATGAGCACTGAAAAATGTACAGAAGTGCTGAATCATAATGCTATATATCTTAAACTAATATAATACTAAATGCTAATTATACTTCAAGAAAAATTAAAATAAAGAAAACTCTAAAAATAAAGAGAGCTTGAAAAGTGTACTTTGCCCTGTGTATATATGCAAACACAGTATTTAAAAATAAAGAGACAATCCTATGTATCAGTCTACTGTACCTCACTGGAGTCACAGGATTTATTAGATACTCTTCTTATTATTAAACAAAACCTGTACATATATAAAATAACTCAAATGTTTTATTAAAATATTTAATTTTGAAGATGTATTTGAGGATACTTTAATAGCAAATAAAAATTTAGAGGAAAATAAAATATTTAAAGGGGAGGAAATAAAATATTTTATAAGTACAAATATATACATGATGACACTATGAAGACAAGGAAGACTGGGGGAAAAATCGTCACACTGGAGTAATTAAGTCACCAGGTTTAACCAGGTAAAAACCCCTGTTGAATAGCTGCCCAAACAGAGTTTATTTATCTGTTCATCAGGTCCAGTTTTTCCCAAACAATCAGATAGCAAACAAAAGAGGTCTAAAGAGGAGTGGAAAAAATATCACTGATAGCTGAGGACTCTGTTTCTAGTTAACAATTTTGAAAATTTAAATCACCAACTTGCCCATTCACCTTTTTTCCCCTAACAAAACACTTTCTCGTTACAAAATTAATAAACCTGCATTATCACTCATCCTCAATAAATCTCTATTTCTAGATCACTTTATATCTAAGAAGGATGTGCTTGCTCATCAAGGCACATCTTGAAGAGCCTTGTCATAAGTAGTAAGAGAGGCAATAAATCAAGTGCAAAGAGAACAGGCATTTCAATCATATGGAGCTAGATACAAATTCTACCTCAGCCACTTACTACACTGGAGATCTTGGGTAAATATATAATCTTTCTTTATTATGATAGAATACTCACAATGATTATTACTCCATTGTATTTTCTAACACCACAGAAATACAAAGGATCATGAGAGACTGCTATAGACAATTATATGCCAACAAATTGGATAACCTAGAAGAAATTAATAAATTCCTAGAACCATACAACCTACAAAGACTGAACCAGGAAGAAACAGAAAATCTGAACAGGCCAATAATGAATATGGAGATTAAATCAATAATGAAAGACATCTCCACAAACTAAAGTGCAGTAGCAGATGGTTTCACTGGTGATTTTACTAAACATTTAACAAAGAATAATATGAATCTTTCCCAAACTCCTCTAAAAACCAAGAAGGAGAGAACACTTCTAAACTTAGTTTACAGGCTAACATTACCCTGATACCAAAGCCAAGCGGAACACTACAAAAAAAAAAAAAAAAAGTAATAAGAAAGAAATAAAGAAAGAAAAAGAAATATTGCAAGCCAATACCCCTCATGAACACAAATGTAAAAACTCTCAACAAAATACCAGCAAACCAAATTCAAAGCACATTGAAAAGATCATACACCATGATCAAGTGGGATCTATTCCTGGGATGCAAGATGTTTCAACATATGCAATCAACCAATGTGATATACCACATTAACAAAATAAAAAATAATGATCTTATGATCATCTCAATAGATTCAGAAAAAGCATTTGACAAAATTGAACAACCTTTCATGATAAAGAATTCCCAACAGTTTAAGTAAAGGCCATATATATGACATGCCTACAGCTAATATAATACTCAATGCTAAAAAGCTGAGAGCCTTTCCAAGATCAGAAACAAGACAAGGGTGCCCATTCTAACTACTTCTATTTAGTCTAGTACTAGAAGTCCTAGCCAGGGCAATTAGAGAAGAAACAGAAATAAAGAGCATTCAAATCAGAAGACAGGGAGTAAAATTGTCTCTGCTCGCAAATGACATGCATACACACACACACAAACACACACACTAATTTATTTAAATTTATTCATGGGATTCATGAGATCAAGCCCTGCATCAGGCTCCATGCTGACAACCAAGGGTCTGTTTGGGATTCTCTCTCTCTCTCTCTCTCTCTCTCTCTCTCTCTCTGCCCTCCCCCAACTCATGCTCTGTAAATAAACAAACTTTAAAAAATAAATAAATACACACATACACCTCCCTAAAGACTCTACCAAAAAATGTTAAAACTAGTAAATGAATTCATTAAACTTGCAGAATAATCAACATAAAGAATCAGTTGTATTTTTGTACAAAAATAATAAACTATCCAAAAAAGAAAACAATCCCATTTATAATAGCACCAAAAACAATAAAAATACTTAGGAATAAATTAAACCAAGGAGGTGAAAGATCTTTATAATGTTTTATCAACAAAACATTGATTACAGAAGTTGAAAAGGACACAAATAATTGTGTTCCTGTGTTCATGCACTGGAATAATTAATATTGTCAAAATGTCCATACTATCCAAAGTGATCTACACGTTTAATGAAAAATGCCTATCAAAATTCCACTGGTATTTTTTTCAGAAAAGTAAAAAAAATAATCCTAAAATGCATTTGGAGCCACAAAAGACCTCAAATAGCCAAAGCAATCTTGAGAAAGAAGAATAAAGCTGGGGCATCACACTTCCTCATTTCAAATTATACTACAAAGCTATGTTACCAGCATAAAAACAAATATATAGACTAACAGAACAGAATTGAGAGCCCAGAAATAAACGCACACATTATACGGTCAATCTTTGACAGAGGTGTCAAAAATACATAATGGGAAAAGGATAATCTCTTAAATAAATAATGATAGGAAAACTGGACATCCACATGCAAAAAGAATGTAACTGAATCCCTACCTCATACCATATATAAAAACTCAAAATGGATTAGACTTACTGTAAGATCTGAAACTTTTCCCTGTAAAGCATAGGGAAAAAGATCTTTGACGTTGGTCTTTGCCATGATTTATTGGCTATGACAACAAAAAATATAGGCAAAAAGACATAAATAAGCACATGGGGTTACATCAAACATAAAGCCTTCTACACAGCAAAGGAGACAACAAAATGAAAAGAGAATCTACAGAATGGGGGGAAATACTGGCAAATCATATATCTGATAAGGGGTTAATAACCAAACTACATAAAGAACTCATAAACCTCAACAGCAAACAAATAATCTGATTTTTTAACATACAAAGAACCTAATAGACATTTTCCTGAAGAAGACATACAAATGGTCAACAGGCATTTGAGGCATCAATGTTACTAATCATCAAAAAAATTCAAAACAAAACCACAGTGAGAAATCACCTCACACTTGTTAGGATGGCTATTTATCAAAAAAACAAGTGTTGGTGAGGATATAGGGAGAAAGGAACTCTTGTGTACTGTTTTGTTAGTGGGAATATAAACTGGTACAGCCATTGTATAAAACAATATAGTGGGTTCTCAAAAAATTAAAAATAGAACTATCATATGATCCAGCAATCCTATTTCTGGATATTCAAGGGACATAAAATCACTATCACAAAGAGATATCTACACCCCCACACTCACTGCAGTATTATGCATAGTAACAAAGATGTGCAAACAACCTAAATGTCCACTGATAGATCAATGAATAAATAAAATGCAATATATATATGATGTATATAAAATATATGGCTGTATAAAATACACATATATACATATATTTACAATGGAATATTACTTAGCCATAAAAAAGAAAATCTTGATACTTGTGACAACATGGATGGATCTTCAGGGCATTATGATAAGTGAAATAAGTCAGATAGAGAAAGGCAAATACTATATGATCTCATATGTGGAATCTTAAAAAAAAATGAGATACAGAGAATAGACTGGTAGTTGCCAGAGCCAGGAGCAGGTGGGAGGTGGGTAAAATGAGTAAATAGGGTCAAAAGGTACAAACATCCAGGTATAAAATAAATAATTCATGAGATGTTACATACAGCATGGTTAGTAATACTGTACAGCATATTCAAAAGTTACTATGAGAATGAATCTTGAAAGTTCTCATCACAAGAAAAAAATCTTAAGTATGTGTGGTGATGGGTGTTAACTAGACTTATCATGATCATTTTACAATATGTACAAATATTTAATAATTACGTTGTACACCTCTAACTGATACATTGTTATATGTCAATTATATCTGAAAAAAAAGAGAAACAAATCCTGTCATTTGTGACTACATGGATGAAAGTACAGAACATTATGCTAAGTGAAATAAACCAGACAGAGAAAAACAAATACTACATATGATCTCACTTATATGTGGAATCTTAAAAAAAAAAAAAATCAACTCATAGTAACAGAACAGAATAATGGGGTTGGAGGATGGGAAGAAAACGGACACAGGATACAAATTCCCTTTCCATTTCCCCCGCCACTCTCTGTTGTAAACATCTCATTTTAGACATTGTGTCCTCTGGGATACCTGTCTGGTCTACATGTCTGAGTTCAGTCACCCTCTTTTCTGCTTGTACTTTGTTATACTTCTCCTTATTAACCAATTACAAGTACTTATTTATGCAACTACTTATTTATTTCTGCATATCTCCACTAGAATGTAAACTCTATGTCTTGTTCATTCTACTAGGCACTTAATGAATATTTGTTGATAAATAAAAAAAAATGATTTCACATTTAAGGATGTCTCTTTGAAACCCTCAAAATGTAGACTTTCTACCTATGCACTTAGTTTTTGCAACCTTCTCTCTCCTTTACTCTTGTGTAACTAGGCTAATTTCTTGTTTATTATTTCATTGAATTGTCTTACTTTTTCCAATATGTCGTTTCAAAACATACTATGCTTTGTAAATCTTAACATTGACTATTAGGAGGCCAGGAAAAATTATGATAATCAATAACTTGATGATTTTCAGTGTGGTGGAACAATCACCTAGATTGTGAGTAGCAGTCCAACTCCTGTTGTTCATGACTAAAATAGCCTATCTGACCCAGGCTTCAAAAGACAGAAAATCAATCCCATGGAATTATTTTGGTGGTCAGTTCTAAAATAGATCCGTTGTTTGGACAAAGAACTGTTTGGCAATCAGTAGTCTGACAGATTTAAAATTTTAATAAAGTAACTGAAATGTTCCAGAAATACAGAACATAAAATGAAAGTTAGTCCTCATGTAACAGACTCAGGAAGATTAAGCCAGAGTAAACAAAACTAAGTAGACTAATGGCAAAAGTAGACTTCAGGACTTAATGACATTTGATTCCGTTTTCTTCCCATGCCAATGTTATAGCAATAGTTAACATTAGTTCTTGTAGTGATGCAGTCTTTCCAATCTATCAAATCCATCATCTGCTCCTTTCATGTTTCTATTAACAGGTTTGTATCAACACAAATTCCTCCGTGGCAGGAAACATACTTAATTTTGTCCTTCAGTCCCTAGCCATATAGGCACATAATAAACTCTCAGATAATGAAAGAATAAGACAACTCCATCAGTCAATCTCTCTTTTATCTATCTATTTCCCCATCCAGCCAGGTACAGGCAAGCCTTCTTATCACAGAAGAGATACAAAAAAAAAAATTTACTCAGAAATCTGTTCTTAAAAGAAAACTGATCTTCCAGATAATCCTATTCACTCCATTCTCCAGCATCTATCTCTTACAACCCATGTGAACCAGTGCCCTCAACACCAGAACCACTTGCCAAATCAAGGAACTGTTTTTATTTTCATTCACATCGAAACAAACTGGCACTTTTCTGGGTCGTTATTCCCTCGATCAAAATTTAGTTTATAATACACTAAAATTCATGTTAGATAGACAGATAATGCATTTGAGATTTAAGTTAGAAGGTTGTATACATGAAACTAATGTGACATTGTGTGTCAACTATACTCAAAACTGTTTTTTTTAATGTTTAAATGAGAGCCATGTGGGTATTTGTACAATTAGTTTTGTGTACCTACTTAAAACTCCCTATGTTAGTCTAGCAAATATTGGATGTTGTATTCAATCCTATTAAGTTCTTGGTCTTTTTGGATTTTGACATACTCACTATTATTCCCAGGTTTGTGTTATCTGCATATTTGATAGGCATGTCCTAAATGCCTGCATCAAAGTAACTGATGATAATGTTGAACAAAAATAAATTTATGTTTTATAAACTTTCAAGGATAGATGCTAGTCACCAAAGAGAGGAGGAAGAATTCATCCATATCACTGATCTAAGAAGACAGTGATTTTAAAAAAGCTTGCCTTTTCTACAGAGATATACTTTTTAACTTTAGGTTGATTAAAACTTTATTAGTCTACATTTTATAATACAATTTTTCATTATTCAATGAATTCAACATTTTTTTCAATCATATCTTCAATAAAATATATTCCTCACATTTCCTTCAAAGATAGCACATGGCCATCCTGAAGAGCTGCCTGCAATCCTGAAGTTGAAGATTTCCACACCTTCTGAAACTGAGTGCTCAAAACTATCAAACTTCTTAGGGCAATCTCCCTGCGAAATCAGAGATTACCAGGAACAGGGCCCAATATGTACTAACCCAGAATATTATCAATAGTGTTTTCATGACTTTTTCCCCTCTGAACAAATATTTATTATATCCTTATTGCATACTAAGCACTGTTGGAATGTAAAATGTATATAAATATTAAAAACATGTCCCCTATCTTCAAAGTTTTCTCAATGTACTTAGAAACACAGAAAGACATGTAGATAAACAAAATAATAAATAATGTACATACAAGTATTCACATGGTACAGAAAGTGTACAAGGTGAAAAATTATCAATTGCCTCAGAAAATATCAGAAAAGGATATATAGAAACAGCAACACTTTAATCAAGTTTGAAATAATAGCAATAATAATAGTGCCAAGATAAATGAAATATACATGCTTATCTCAATCCTCTTTTGAAAGTTTTTATTTATTTTAAGAGAGAGAGAGAGAGAGCATGAGCATGGGGAAGAGGCAGAGAGAGGAAGAGAATCCCAAGCAGGCTCCACGCCCATTGCAGAGCCTGATACAGGGCTCAATTTCACAATCATGAGCTCATGGCCTGAGCTGAAACCAAGAGTCGGATGCTTAACCAATTGTGCCATCCAGGCACTCCTCACTTAATCCTAACACTATGTATGGTAGGTACTCTTATTATCCCAGCTTTGCAAATTAAAAATTTAGTAACAGTACGAGCAATAAACATTAACCCGTTGCAAGTAAACAATGGAACTAAGATTTTAACCCAGGGTTTTCTGACTCCAGAGTTGACATTCTTAAGTATTGTACCATCAGTATTTCATATGACACTTATATTCTAGGAGAGGGAAACTTAGGAAAGAAATCTAAAGAGAGCGTTGGGGGGGGGGGTGCACCTGGGTGGCTCAGTCAGTTGAGCATCTGACTTCAGCTCAGGTCATGATCTCACAGTTGGTAAGTTTGGGCCCTGTGTCAGGCTCTGTGCTGAAAACTCAGAACCTGGAGCCTACTTCAGATTCTGTGTTTCCCTCTCTCTCTCTCTCCCTCCCCCTCCCCAGGTTGTGCTCTCTCTCTCTCTCTAACAAATAAAAACTTTGAAATTAAAAAAAATGAAATAAAAATTAAAAAATAAAAAGAGAGAGAAACATTTAAGAAACTGGAAGAGGTTAGAGGCACCTGGGGGACTCAGTTGGTTAAGCATCTGACTTTGGCCTAGGTCATGATCTTGCAGTTCGTGAGTTCAAGCCCCGCATCAGGCTCTCTTCTGATAGCTCAGAGCCTGAAGCCTGTTTCAGATTCTGTGCCTCCCTCTCTCTCTCTCTGCCCCTCCCCCACTCATGCTCTTCTCTCTCTCTCTCTCTCTCTCTCTCAAAAATAAATAAACATTAAAAAAAAGAAACTACAAGACGTTAAAATAGCTATAATAATTTCTAGAGCAAAATGAGGAGAGCAATGAGAAACGAGACCACAGAACTGGACAGAAACTTCAACATGATAGGGTTTTTTTGCATATAATACCTTCCCCCTTTAGACTGTAGTTGATAACAATTCACCAAAAGGGGCCAATTGATTAAAGGAGATAAGAACAAAGAACTAAAGATAATGCCAGATACATGGCTTGGCTCTGACTGGATGGTAGTATCCTTCACAGAACATGAAATATAAAAAGGGAAGCAGTTTTTGTTGTGAAGAGAAGAAAGACAATGTGCCCAGTTTTGATCATACCGAATTTTAGTGTCTGTGAGATATCCAGGGGCAGTAGTTAGGAGACAGAAAATATGCAGGTTAGAATTTAGGAGACACACTGAGTTCAGGCATGGGGCTTACTCTCCAGGTTCTAGATGTGTCTCACCTGCGTACAGATTCGAACTATGCAAGTGGTTAAAACCATGTTTCCAAGAAGAATGTACAGCAAGAGAAGAAGAGCAAGAATAGGGATATGAAAAATATCACTATTTAGACAAAATTAGAACAGTAATTAAAAGTCCCCTTTTATGAGCTTCACAGTCTCTGTATACCTTCTCCTTTCAATGTTATCATTGGCATGAATTTACAATTGTTGACTTTTTATTTGAATAATGTCTTATCCTCAACGAGACAAGTCCCTGGTAGCAGAGCTTTGGCTAACCATTGTATTCAAGTACCAAATCATGATGTCAGCACATAGTAGGTGTTCAATATAGAATGAACAAACCAGGCAAAGAAACAGACAAAACTCATCATAAATGTGGAAAGAGAGGAAGGAGAGTGCTGTCAAGGGATTCCATGAATAGAGCATAAAATAAGAAAAGAAATTAATCTGTGAAAACTGTTTGGCATCCTCACAATAACACAAGAAGGAACACTGTAACAAGGGAGCCAAAGCCCTAAAAGGCACTAAACTAGATGAAAATGAAAAAGAACTAAATAAAATAAAAGTGAGAATTAAAAGAAAACTAAAAATACAACACAAGTTCAATATTTCTATTGGGAGCAATAAATGGAAGAACAGACACTGCAAAAAACTGGAACTGAAATGTACAGGTAAACATGAGAAGTTTCATCAAAAATATAGAGGAAAAAGAAAAGCACCACATCTATGCAAATAATAGGAATTAAAAAATGTACATCTAACATAGTAATTGCGGCTATTTCTTAAAATAAGCAAAACAATTAAAACCAAAGCAATATCAAAAATACAATTGATGAAACTTTTCTGAACCGAAAAAAAAAATGAATATATGCAAGCAGATGTGACTCACCAGATCTAAGTAAAATCAAAAGTATTCTACATAAAAATACTCCGGCAGGGGCACCTGGGTGTGTCAGTCAGTTGAGTGTCCAACTCTCGATTTTCGGCTCAGGTCATGATCTCAGGATCATGGGATCAAGCCTTCTATCAGGCTCTGCTCTGAGCATGGAGCCCACTTGGTATTCTCTCTCTCTCTCTCTCTCTCTCTCTCTCTCTCTCTCTCTCTCTCTCTCTCTCTCTCCTTTTGTCCCTCTGCCCCTCTCCCCCACTCATGCTCTCTCTCTCTCTACAATACAATACAATACAAATACAATACAAATACTCCTGGCAAATTCCTGTATTGCTAAATAAAAAAACCCTCTGATAATCCAGAAATGTCCTTCAAGTGGAACTGAAAAAAAAATTTTTAAATAAAATGAACATAATGAAAAATACATAAATTAATGATGATAAACTGTATCTAATCTCTACAGTATCAACTGGATGTGTAGTGAGGGGAGGAGGAGAGTGTTTCAGATGGAACTTCAAAAAGTTTAATCAAATTCTGCATCTCACTCTCAGGAAATCTCACAAATCCCATTTCATTCTTGACTCTGATAACTTTAAAGAAACCCCCTCCCAAACAATTCCAAAAAGCAGAAACTACACAGTTTGATTATAATTCATGACAGCTTGGAACTTTTTTTTAACATTCAATGGAGAAAAATTATAACTTATAATTGAAAATACTCTAACACTCTCCTAAACAGCCATTAGTTCAAAGCAAAACTATAATGAGAAACTATTTTAAAAATAATAAGAATGAGGTCATCATATAGAAAACCTATGACTGATTTCCAGATCTGATTTCAGACATAAGTTTAAAGGTTTAAATGTCTTTTTAATGTTAGTTATAATACTAAAAATTATAAACAACAATCAAGCAATAGTTATTATCCAAGTATTAAAAGTCATATTTTTTATATATTTTTAAATGGCATAGAAAACAGTTCCAGCATAACATTATATGAAAAATGTAGTATCCAAAACTAAGTATATTACTATATGTGGTTAAATGAAAGGTGATATGCAATAATAACTCCTCTGAAAATTTGGAGAGAAATAAGAATTAAAGGAATAGAATAATAATGGCATAAACACATGTAAGAAAAGCAAAATTTGAAGACCAAATATACTTTCTATGTGTCAAACCATCTTTTAAAAATAGTTTAGATCTGACTGATATATAATTTAAATGTATTACCCTCAGTACAATTTTCTAAGTAAGCATATCAAAGTTTTAGTACTCAATGTGTTATCATTTTCTTTCCAATATGCTAAAATTAATCTATCATTATGACCAATCTTAGGAAAAATCATACATCTAATCTCTATGGAGTTGTAACATGGACAAATGATTTGATTTTCATGGACACTGCATATTCTCAAGACAAATTTTAAGAACAATAAGTAACAATGGGTAGGCCATATTAAGCCAAATCTCACTATAAATATCTAAAAAAAAATCTATGTATGAGACAAAAGTGAAAGTTAATAGTAATACATGAGTAAAAAGAGAAATTGGATTTTCTAATGAAATAGAATTCTGCAGTTTATATCACTTGTGGTAATTATCTCACTTCAACCTAGTAGAAAGCCTTTGGCAACCCATAAATTAGATATGAAAATTAGTGCTATCATATAAAGAATCCAGAATTCACAATAATACAGGCTTTTAAAAAACACACCAAGCACTGAACACAAAGGTCAATGTCAGCTTTTATCCATATAAAGCTGAAAACTAAATCAGTTTTATTAGAGATCTATGTCAATAGCATACTTTGTGCCTGACCAGGATTTTCAATGTTTATTTTTCTCTTCAATGGGTAACAGCATCATTATTGCTAAGTAAATAACGTATAGCAAGGCATACATAAAACAGAATATGATTACAGAGTACAGTATTGTGAAAGTTCATAATTTGTAACCCTTTTCAGGAGTATATGTAGATTTTAGTGACCACAGCAGACAAATGTTACTTCTGAACTATTTGCATGAAACTTCACAAAGACTCAGCCTATGAAGAAAAGCTTCAGAAGCATGAATTTCTTTTCACTGGCATTATGTCTTCTTTTCCAATTATTAAAAGAAATGTCCTTAAAAGAACTCACAAGAAAAAGACCATCACCTATCTATATATAGTAGGCAGATAAAATTCACTAATACTGATTTCTTCTCCCTTCTGAGTGTGACAGGCTGAATAACTGCCACACAAATAGCATATCTAACTGTGAATATGTGAAGTTATACAGTAAAGGGGAATTAAGGTTGCTAAGCAGGTGACCACAAAATGGAGATATTATTCTGGATTACCTGGGTGGGCCCAATATAGTCACAAGGGTCCTTGTAAGTGATACAGAAAGGCAGGAAGGTCAGAGTTAGAGAAACATTTGAGGATGCTATGCTGCGAGCTTTAAAGATGGATTGGGAGCATGAGCCAAGGAATGCAAGGAGCTGAAAAGACAATGAAATAGATTAACTGCTATAGCCTACAGAGAGACTCAGTCCTACCATCATCTTGATTCTAGCTCAGTAAGACATGTGTCAGATTTCTGACCTCCAGAACTGTCAGATAGTAAATCTGTGTTGTTTCAGCCAGAGTTTATTGTAACTTTGTTACAGCAGCAATAGGAAGCAAAGTAAGGGCCACACTTAAGGAGAGAACTAATAAAAATCCTAAAGAAATTTCCATTAGGTTTCCCTTCTCCTCAAACAGAAACTATGAAAAAAGAATGGGTGTTTCTTAGAGTTATGGCTATTTTGGAAAATTAATAAGTTTATAATTTTATATGAGAAATCAAGTAGTATAAAAACATTTTATTTTAATTATCAGTGTATGTATTGTCAAATCCAGGGCTTATCTAAGGTTAAACTTCACATACAGGGTCACATTTATAGATAAATGGATTGCAAGTAAAATTTTGAGGTACCTTAAATAAATTGTTGCTCTGTTTTAAAAATTTACTATTTTGTAGGTTTCTATATGAAAATGTTGTCTTTGCTTTCCCTCTATATTTTTGTGCCTCCTCCCATGCCTTCTCTTGTGTCCTTGCTCCCAAATTTTCACCCCAAGACTCCATGCCCATATCTCCTAAGACTTTATTTACACCAATAAACTTCTCTCTTACAGTTTCGGACTTCCCCTTTTACTTCATACTTCCTGCTCATGTTTCCCTGATCCTGCATGCATCCCTTTGGCATCAAACATGGTTCTCAGTTTTGGTCAACCAATAAACAAACAAATTTTGACAGATTTAAAGAGAAACAACTTATCAAAAATGTATGATCAGAGATAATACCAAGTGTTGGTGAAGATTTTGAACAACTGCAGCTCTCCTTGGAGGGGAGGTATTAGTTGGTAGAAATATTAATTGGTAAAATCACTTTGGCAAATTGTTTAGAAATATGTTTGTAGGCTATGAAGGAGAAACAACATCTAAAATCATGCGGAAAAGCTACTCCTATGAAGACACATCTGTCATTAGCCCTGGGTAGCAACAGGAGAAGCTGCAATACCACCACTAACAACTCAGCATTCTAGAAACTGTCCATGAAACAAGAGTCATTGCTGCTCCTGAGGCCTGCATGTAGCTACTGCCTCTAACACCATCTCACCAATGGTCCCAGAGACTGCCCCATAAGAGACTAGCACAAGAAGGAGTTTCAGAAGTCAAGTAATCAAAAAGCAACTAAATGTTCCATATTTCTCCTACCACATCTTAAATATATTCTGCGACAATCTCAGGGTAGCCATCTTTCTACCTCAAAAATTTATTCCTCATAATCTTATGTGTCTTTGCAGAATCAATATGTACCTATATACCAATGGCTCACAAATCTGTGCTTCTGACCTGCCTATCATAGGCAGAATATTGGGACTTCAAGCAAGTTTCAGTGTGGGTTCTTTTTCAGATCAAATATTGCTTTCTTTGAAAAAACCAACAAGTTCCCTGGCCCCGCTCACAGATGGTCGTTCCCACACAGGTATATACTGACCCTCTACAGAAGCAAAATATAAAGACTTTTCCTTCACAAGATGTCTTGGCCACTCATACAAATATCTAGAGGACACGAATTTCCTTTCAATTACAGAGATCACCTGCACTTCAGTTCTTGCTGGAGACCTGAGTCATGACTAACCTGCTACCTGACTATTTTCCAAAGACTGGCTGAGACAACTAGTATTTGAGAAAAACATTCTGAAGGGTAGACAATATTTATTCTTCAAGATTCTTCAGACTTCATCTTTATATTAAACTACCTATCCAAAGCAATGACATTCTGACTTCCTAAAGAATTGTGTTTTTCTTAATTTATTTATTTAAATTCAAGTTAGTTAACATACAGTGATAGTATTGGTTTCAGGAGTAGAACCCAGTGATTCATCCCTTATATATAACACCCCGTGCTCATCCCAGCAAGTCAAGTGCCTTTCTAAAGAATTGTTTTTAATTAGACAAGACTGATTTGATAATAATGACAACAACATAATAAAATTTTTTGTTAAAATTAATAAATTTATTCCATGCCCTTATATAAAATTTCTCATGATAAATTTTTCTCAGAATGTCCAGGAGTAAAGGTTGTTTCTTGTGATAAAATTTATGCTTGTTACAACACAATGAAAACTATGCAACCCATTTATTCTAATTGCCCATTTTTGTACTCAGTTGCATTTAGTGTTCCTCACCAGTTGTGGTGTTTGTATCTCCTGCTCTACCTTTATTTCTTAGTTACTATTTTTTAATTTTATCACTTAATGAAAAATATTTACTGTACTATTATAATAAGCCAGCACCCCTCTAGCTGTTAAGATACAACAGGTAAGAAATAATAGACTAAAATCCCTGCAAATGCAGAATTTACATTCTAGTACAGTGAAAGACTGAAAACAAATATGTAAGATATATATAAGATGTGGGGATGCTACGGAGAAAAATAAAAGCAGAAAAGGATGAATGAACATATAAGAGCTGAACAAATTTTACACACGGTATTCAACTGAAAGGTAACAACAGAAAAAAGAACAGTATGTAGGAAAGGAGAGAGCAAAAACTAGAGTGGAGAAAAACATGAGGGCCAGATCACATGAGGTCTTCTACTCTGTGGTGGGAAACCAAGGGGGTTTTGTACAGAAAAATAATATGGTAAAACTTGAGTTTTAAAAGAACACCATATTGAAAACAATCAGTGGCACATGGAGACAGATCAATTAGATGGCCACTGCAAATCAATAGTGGCTTAGATAAAATACGAGGATATTATCAAGAGGACAGTTGAATAAAATAAAAAATAATGAATGCAAAATTTAAGGACAAGTGAGACTTGGAGAGAAGGGAAATATCAGAGAACCAGAATAGCATGAGATTTCTCTACAACACTGGATGTAAGAAGAAAATGGAGAATGACTTCAAAATTCTAGAAGAATTTTTTTAAAACTAAACCCAACCCAAAAGCAGAATAAAAGATACCTTTAATATGGTAGAACTGCCTTGCAACCCCTCTTGGAGAATGTGCTTTAGCAAAACAGGAGATCAAACCTAGAAAGTAGAAGACACGGGATTCAGGAAATGATGGGAGAATGGGAAAGAAGACCCATAGCTTCACAGCAGTGCAGCACAACAGGCCCAGAAAGCAACAAGGCCAGATTCAAGCAGGAGGAAGAAAATCTCTAAGGTCAGGTTTACAGGAAAAATACCAACTTGATAAATAGATACGATAAATGATATAACATATATGGAAAAATAAAAATACATATTTTTAAATTAGGCAAATAAAAATAAAGCAACTATTAGTGCAACTTTACTATAGTTCTTAACTCAACAAACAGTATTTACATTGTCATAATGACATAAACACGGATTACTGCTTCTACTCAAATGAATGTAAGAACTGCATTAGGAGGACAGGGAAAGGGAGGTGGAAGTCCAAGGAAGTTAAACATACAAATAATAAAAAATTGTCACTGCATAACAACTAAAACGAAATCACCAAACAACAAAACAGTAAAAACATTATACAGAAAAAGATGGATATCACAGGAAGAAAGAGCTAAAAGCTGTTAACCGTGAAAACTGAAATTGGATGGAAGTAAAGGCATATACCGTTTTTCATTATAATCACTTTTGGGATTATTTGATTTTTAATAAAACAATGTGCATTCATTAATTAAATAAAATTAAGTTTTTAAATTAAAAATAGTAATATCATATAGTCCAAATGTTTCACTACTGGGTATTTACCCAAATAAAATGAAAACATGAATTTGAAAAGATATACACACCCCAGGTTTATTTATAGTGGCCAAGATACAGAAGCAACTCAAGTCTCCATCGATAGAAGAATGAAAAAAGAAGATGTAGTATAGATATTGTGATAATGTGGAAGGACCTGAAGGGTATTATACTAAGTGAACTAAGTCAGAGAAAGACAAATACCATATGATTTCACTGATACATGGAATCTAAAAAAACAAAACAAAGGAATAAACGAAAAAGCAGAAACAGACCTATGAATACAGAGAATAAAATGATGGTTGCCAGAGGGGAGGAGAGTAGGGGATGGGCAAATGGGTGAAGGAGAGTGGGCAATACAAGCTTCTAGTTATGGAATAAGTCACCTGGGATAAAAGTACAGCATAGGGAATATAGTCAATGGTATTGTAATCATTGCATAGTGATACATGGTAATTACACTTGAGGTGAGCATAGCATAACATATAGACTTGTAAAATCACTATGTCGTACACCTGAAACTAATATAACATTGTGTATCAACTATACTTCAATAAAAATTAAAGTGTTGATGTGTATATACACATACAAATTCACACACATACACACTTCTAGGTAAGCTACTTAGCATAATTGTTGAATCTTGGGGTAGGGGAATACTATTATCATATATATATATAGATAGATAGATACACACACACACACACACACACACACACATATATACACACACACACTATATATATATATGTATGTAATGTATATATGTATATATAAACATACATATATATATATATATATATATATATATATATATGTGTGTATAAACTGAACAAATGGGTTTGATTCAGATTTTCCCCTGGTAGCCACCTCTCCACAAGAAAATAATAGTTTTCCTACACTAAAACCTGTAAGTTATTTTTCATCTCCATGTGAATTTTCATTACCCTAGTATGAAATATTGAAAATGAGACATTATTATAGAAATACTACATAACTTTCTCCTATCCAGCAGTGTTTAGAAATTTCAGAATGATTTTTGAAAAAAGATGTGATATTAGGTCAGCAAACTCAGTCATCTGTTGAATGCAAATGCGACTAAAAAGCCTTGCATTCTCCCTTTATGCTATGAAGGCAGACATTCAGCAAACCTCGGTAACACATCTTAATATCATCAAAAGCAGACTTGGAAAATTTCTCCTTTCCTATGGAAAATTAATCCCCTCCAAAGAGATCCTGTGGGTTTTCACATGGTGGTTTTGTAAATGTTAGAACAGCACAGGTAAGAGTAACAGGAAATCTAAAAACAACAATAACAAATAGCAACAATAAACTGACTTATACAATGAGAAAATGTATTAGTTCACATACGTAAAGGTCTAAAGACTGACAAGGGTCAGGATAAACTAAACATAAATTACTCCAACCTGTTGTGTTGCGATGCTCTTATATCCACCTGCCTTCCTGACCCAGCTTCATCCTCAGGATGGTAGCAAGACTGTGGCACCAGTTCTAATTCTCACATCTCCAAAGACAGAGAAAGGGCAACACTTCCACAACTGTACCAGAAGCACCAGGAAAAAGCATTCAGATTCCTTGTCATTTTATTAATCATGTGTTTTTGATGCTTTGCCATCTGACACAATGCTGACCTTGGAGGGTACTAGCTAATTCCTGAAGATAGCAAAAGACTGGCCTGCAAGTACTTTTTACATACAAACCAACCAATCCTAACCCCTACCCTCAATCACCTCTTTTACTGAGCTCTTCCATTCAAGGCCATTATTCCCCTGCCCTAATCACCCCAGGGCTGCTACAGGACAACTAAGGATAGACCCTAATGCCCTAGCACCCACTAAAATTATTCAAACTGGCCAATCCTAAACCTGCTTATACTGCCTTGTCTGTTCCTCCATATGGAAATCACAATAAAGGATCTTGCTCACATTTTCCCCCTCATTCCCTCTGCCTGACCAAACCTGATGCTTTCCCCATGTGGTCCCCCATGGCAGTGTGTGCCCCCTCCTCTTGGTATCTGTAAAATAAACTATCTTTTCAACAATCTGTTGGCCTCACCACACAGGAATAATAATTTAAATCTACATTTTTTTTAAAAGGTCACTATTTCTGCCTTAGTTGCTAAAATTAGACCACATACCTACTCCTGAACCAATCCTTAGCAAAGAGTACAGAATTACACATAGACATGAGTGTACCAAAACTGTGTGAAAGAGCACTCCTGAGTAAACCCAAAAGGGTACTACAATATATTTCATATTTTTGATAGCAATACAGGGATACTCAACATCTGCAGGACACCACATAAACTGTTAGCTCAAGGTAATTCACTAGTTCAACATTACATCCCATTACATTCTTTTCAATGATGTCATATCTTTGAGAAGCTGGGTTCTTAGCAGTTACTGTTGTAAGAAAAACAAGTATGGCATGAAAATCAATACAGCTGAGGTAATGAAGGTGGTGATATATAATCTGATTCCAGGTTGAAGAAGCTGTGCTTGGAGCTGTGAGGTATTCTTTTCTGCCTAGAGACATTATGATAAAATTACTTAGATACTAAGGGCCCTGGGAATCAAGAAATTTGGGAGTCTCTAACTTAGACAAACAAGACCCAAGTTTGGTTGGGGTGAAGTCAACTTCCCCTCAGGAGCATGGGCTTCATGGAGCACATCCAAAGAAAATTGTAGTTCTGTCAAGGAGGAAGAAATAAGTGTCTACAATAGTGTTCTCCTTATGGAATTACTATTATTTCTCTTCAAATTATCAGGTCTGTTTCCTCAGCTAAATTGTTATGAAAGAAAGAAAGAAAGAAAGAAAGAAAGAAAGAAAGAAAGAAAGAAAGAAAGAGAAAGAAAGAAACCAAAACACTTTATCCTTATAGTTTAGGTTGCTTAAAACAGTCTGAAACTTTTCTAGAAGTCAAAAAAATTTCAGTTATGCTTTATTACATGCCAATTATATGCAGATACATTATATTACCTCTAATGTCAACAATAATCCTAAGAAGTATATATTGCCACCATTTTACAGATAGGTAAAAACAGCCAAGTAAGATTAAAGTCATTTAGCTAGTAAATGTTGGGGCAAGTCTTCCTGGTTCCAAATACGATGTGATGCCTTCCCATCTTAATTAGTACATTTTTGAAGCACTAGTTCACTTTTTTGCTTCAGATTTTACCAATTCCTCTGTGAATGCCCTCCCCCTTTATCCTATGTGACCCCAAACTCTTCTGATTGGTTCTCACTTTAAGCCTGTTTTATACTGTCACCTTTAATGTTCTATTCAAAATACCCCCATACCTATTTTTATGGTCCTCTTTCTACTCCATCCCCCAAATTAAGATTTTCCTTAAAATTCATCCCCACTTTCTTTTTCATTTCTGTGTTTGTAATTCTCAAATCTCTAACTTCTGTCCTACTATATTCCATACTTCTAACCGAACATTTCCATTTGGATGTCACACTTTTACACAGAATCGACATGTCTACACTGATCCCATCGCCTTCCTTCCAAAACCTGCACTTGTCCTCAGTCTCCCTTTTTATGATCACATTTGTCCCAGACATCTATTCTTGAAACCTCAAAACTAGAGTCAATATTCCCTTGCCTCTCACCCTCCCCAAGTTCATCCTCACTATGAATCCATCAAGCTTCCCCTTAGAATCAACTTCTCCTTTATTCTTCTTTATAGTTTTTATTTATCTTAACAATTTTATTGTTAACATCATTATGAATTATGGATTATTTAATTTATAATTGACTAAATATTTCCTTTATTTTCTCACTTACTAAAAGAAAACAGGTTAATGCTTAGTACCTACTTCTAGGGTTCATAACAATAGGGTATAATGGTGCCCTGACTCTCAAAATAGGTAATAATGCTATATTGGCATGAACTATAATGAAGAACAGTTTAATTTCCTTATAAAGTAAAACTTTCATATAGAGGTATATAGGTATAGAAATAGAGATGGTACTCAATTATATGTTAAAAGAATGACAGAATTAATTTAAAATAGTTCCCTTGGGGTGCTTGGGTGGTTCAGTCATTTAAGCTTCTGACTCTTGATTTTAGCTCAGGTCATGATCTCACGGTTCAATGAGTTCAAGCTCTGCATCAGGCTCTGTACTGACAGTGCAGATTCTGTTTGGGATTCTCTCTCCCTCTCTCTCTGCCCCACCCTTGCTTACACTCTCTCTCTCTCTCTCATTCTCTCTCTCAAAATAAATAAATAAATAAATAAATAAATAAATAAATAAATAAATAAATAAATAAACAAACAAAAAAAAAAAACTAAAATAAATTGGTTCCCTTGTTTTCTTTAAAGGACCTTCAACTATTTGAATTATTACATTGTATTATTGTTCTCTGCTTTCCTCCCCAATATTATTTTAACAAATATAATTGCAATGTTTGAAGTGTGATTTTAAATCATCTATAGAAAAAATTTAGTGAGTCTACTTCTGTTTAATTGATAATGTTATCTTTTGTCAGATTAGTTTTCTGCATTATATTTCCATTTTTGAACTGTCAGCATTTTAAAATTCCCCCAGTAATTAAATATCTATTGGATTACTGCCTTACAAAAATATGTATTTGTTTTTCTTACCTCACATTTACTACTCATTAGGAAAATGGATGCTGTATATGATACTGTATATGATCTAATCTAGAAATTAGAGTAGATCATTTGCTTTTTACAAATCTCCCACAATGCACCTCATTCTGGTTATGGCTAAGTAGTATTTCCCTCAATTCTGTCATTAACCAGAGGTGCAAAATTAGATAATATACAACTTCAGAGGGCCTAGGCCTCTTGAATTATAAAATGAGTGTACTTTTTAATCCTAATGACATTTTTGGAATGAAGGCGCTGGAGGAGAGCTCTCTTTCAAGCTCTAACAAAGTCTTAATTAAATGAAATAAAATTTAATGTCACTTTATTAATGACATATGATCCATAATTTAAAACTCTAATATAAAGAGATATTCTTTTGAAGAAACCAGGTATCATCAGACTTTCTCTTTAACATTACCTGTGCCCTTTTAAATGCCTTCAAATTTTGACTTCCAAGACTAACATGGTTCTTTTAGGATTCTTCTGTACTGATCAGATAATTATATTTTGGCTTTTTCAGAGTATAAAGACAATGGACTTTGAGGTCAAAAAGACCATGTTTTTAATCCTAAACTTTCCATTTAGCAAGGTGCTGATGAATTAGCCTCTATGAACCTCACTTTCTTCGTATATAAAAATGAGAATAATATCTACTTTCAAGGGTTTTTATAATTAGATAAAAAACAAACAAACAAACAAACAACTCATGACACAGGAAGGCACCTAGCTCTTCTGGGTACTCAGTAGACATGTCATAAGTATAACACACCTGAACAGATTACTGGCACAAAATGTGAAATGAGGTTACGACATGGAGCTTTTGTAAAGGCCACAAGAAGAGCATAAAGCCAAAGTTATACAATTCATCTTTGTCTGTTTTTATCTATCCATTGCAATTAGTCAATAATTTGCTGAGTGCCTTATGTGTGTAAGACTGGGTGCTAGTGCTAAAACTCCAAAGATAATATATAAAGAAGAAAAAAAGTAGTTGTAAGAACAAATGCATGAGAATAAAATTATAAGAAAATGTAGTAAGAAATTCTTATTCTGGATACTTCATTACACTGACCAGATATTTTGGCCTTATGTGGTCATTTTTCTATTCAAAAATCACCTAATCACACCTCAAGATTTATGTGTACATTGTACAGACTTCTGGTTTACAAACTGAGGTCCTAAAAGTCAGTATTACTCTAAGGAACTACAAAAAGGATAAGCAGGTAGGAATCTGGTTCCTCACTCCTCACTCCATCCCACTGCAACCAAAGCAGTCCCAATTTTATCGTTTTTACATAATAGGGTTCAATAGCTTATTGACAGAAAAGGTTGTCCAGAGGAAACAAATAAAGCTTGAAAGTCACTGATAAGAATAGTTATTTCACTAAAGCAAAATACTCGAGTTAAAATACCATATAATGGTGCACATGTAATTTTTGAATTTTAACAAGAGTATAGTGAGAAGATCTCTCTGCACAAGTAACATTTGCTCTAAGACGTGCAGAATGAATGAAAAGAAATAACTATTTAAGAACTCAGGGAACAGCACTCCAGATGGAAGGAATAAACAGTACAGAAGCTCTGAGTCAATAAAAGGTAGAAAATAGTTTCAAGGAGAAAATAGGCACCCAGTCTGGCTAAAGCATTATAGGTCAAGAGGACAGTGGGACAAAACCATGCTGGAGAATGAGGTAGGTTTGAAATCAGGCAGGACCTTGACAGCTACTGTAAAGATTTCGAATTTTTTCTACAATGAGAAATCACTGAAAGACACAAACAGGGAAGTCTTTTCAAAAAATTACTGTGGCTTCTAAATGATAATGGATTAGAAAGGAAGAGAAGGAAGGAAAAAAAAAAGAAACAAGGTTAGAGTACTGGTATAGTTAAAAGGGGAGAACATGGCATCTTGGATTAGGGTGATAGTAATGGAATTGCAGGTATATATCTTGAAGGTAAAATCTTCACAAAAATTTTGATTAATTTTGGTTAATCCAATTTTGGCAATGGATATGGTGGGTCAGGAAAGGGAGGAATCAAAGATAATTCATCTAACTTTGTGAGCAATGGGTAGGGTGTCATTTACTGAGATGGTGAAGACTGGAGGGGAGACAAGTACAGGGTGGGAAATCAAGAGTTCTGGTTTGGCTATATCAAGTATGAGATGCCTGTTTGACAACCCAGTAGATCAAGTAGATAAGTAGATATTGTAATAATAACATTTCAGAATTATTGGGTACTTCTTCTACATATGAGGTACTATTCTAAGTGCTTTGTATATGTCATTTACATTATGATTTACCCGTCAATACTTAAGAAGTACTGTTAATATTATCCTTATAATAAAATAAAGATTTATTTTATAAATAAGAAACTCAGATGCAGAGATGCAGAGAAAGTAAGTAACTGGATCAAACAATGGGTATATGGTAGAGCTGAAAACCAAACCCAGATGGTCAGGCTCCAGGGCCCATCATTTTAACTTCTACCCTCTATGGCTTACATGACTGAGGCCCAGGAGAGTAGTCCCAGTTGTAAATAGATATTTATGAATTCTTTATTAATGTATAAACTTTTTCATTCATTCAACATGTACTTATTGAACACCTGCTATGTACCAAGCTCTGTTCTAACGAATAAAACAGATGTTCAGATCATATATTCAGATCAGAAGGCTCGTAATACATCAAATGGTGATATGTATTACAAAGAAAACTAAAACTGTATAAGGAATATAGGAGTACCTGGAGCTTATATAGCATGACCAGGAACAGGCTCTCTGAAAAGGTGACATTTGGGCAGAGAGATGAAGGAAGTATAGGTGTGAGTCATGCATATATCTGATCGGTAAAAGCGTCACAGACAGAGAGAACAGTCTCTCTGTCTTAAGTGCAAAGGCTCTAGGGCAGAATTAAAAAGAATACAGAGAATGAGACTGGTCCCGGTGAGTGAACTTGTTCTCTTAAGCAGAGATGACCTAAAGCACATAGAACCAAAACTTGAAAAAAAGCTGTTTTCCTACCATTGTTTGACCATGTGTCCCTCCAAAGAGAGAAATGCCAATCCAGAGTCCATGTCTCCCAGATATAGATGTAAGAGAGCCAAGGAGACATGGGAAGCATTCTCCATTGTACCTCTCCATGGCTGATGGGGCAGCTGTTGGTAAGAGGAACTGGGAGTGTAGTTTCCAAATCGGAATTACTACAAACCTGTGGGAGAGGAAAAGCATCTAAAGAGAGAAAAAATAAATGGCCACAGATACTTTGAACAACTCATGCCTAATTTTCTGGAAGGAATAAACAAGAGAATCCATGCCCATCTGTGCTCTGTTTTCAATTCTTTTGAAAGTTCTACTTTCTAGTACTATGATCTAATGAGGGCCCTTAAACTTGTTCTATCTCTTTAAGGGGGAAGAAACAGTTTGGGAGCTGGGAGTTTAGGGACAAGTGGAGAGTATAATAGAAAAGAGCCACAGGCTCCCCCTAGAGGTATGCATGCCCCAGTTTGCCTAACCAGTTTTCTGCCTTGTTCTATAATGACTCAGTATTGATCTTAAAAATATTCTTAGAACTAGAAATATGCCACACTCCCTCCATTGTTTTCCCTTTCCACCTGACCAAGATTAAACTTTCCCCTACAATCCAGCTCTGAAACCATGCCTTGCTCACTTCAAGATTTGCTGGCAAATTTCTTGGATGCCAACTGCCTGCCTGCCCGGACATGCGAGATTAGTGATCTTGAATTATCTCTCACTGCACGTTCTCACTGATCACTGTGTTAGACTCTCCAGAAATGACTGTTTGCCTACTTGTTGCCAGAGATTCCAGATATCATTTTTGCCTCATAGGCTGGATTTCCTCCCAGCACCTGCAACTCTTTTTGTACCCCAACACCTGCTCCACTCCAATTGTTGGATCTAATTTCAGATTTCTGTTCCTCCTATACAACACCATCCTGTGGCAGTGGATGAGCACTAACTGGCCATATCCTAATCTGCATCTATCTCTATTCTTGGAATTGATTTGAATATGTTATTTACCATTAATGAAAACAGTATAAAGCAACTATTACTTTAAATTGTGAGACCCTGGAAAGCAACGTTATGTTCTAATTGCCTTTAATCTGCAGGACCTAGCCCACCACCTGGGATATAGCAGATGCTCAGTAAACATCTTTGGATGAACAAAACAAATGAATGACATTTCCAGGCATGTACAGACTAAGCTAAATGTCATGGGAATAATAGCACAATCCTGACTATCTGACTTTATTTTTGAAGTAATTAATATTAGACCAGTGATTTTTCCAAATTTTAATCCATCAATCTAATTTACTAAAGGCTTTTGCTACTGCCCTTTCTCAAGAAAAAGCAAGAATGGTCAACGTATAATTTAGAGGTTCAAGGGCTTATATGGTCCTTGAGAGAAGAGAATTTATTTTTTTAATTTTTTTTTACGTTTATTTTTTTTTGAGACAGGGAGAGACAGAGCAGGAACGGGGGAGGGTCAGAGAGAGAGGGAGACACAGAACCTGAAACAGGCTCCAGGCTCCGAGCTGTCAGCACAGAGCCCGACGTGGGGCTCGAACTCACGGGCCGCGAGATCATGACCTGAGCTGAAGTCGGACGCTTAACCGACTGAGCCACCAAGGCACCCCAAGAGAAGAGAATTTAAAGGAATGAGGCTCCGGGCACCTGGGTGGCTCAGTCGGTTAGGTGTCCGACTTCGGCTCAGGTCATGATCTCACAGCTGGTGAGTTCGAGCCCCGTGTCGGGCTCTGTACTGACAACTCAGAGCCTGGAGCCTGTTTCAGATTCTGTGTCTCCTTCTCTCTCTGACCCTCCCCCACTCATGCTCTGTCTCTCGATACGGAATAAATGTTAAAAAAAAAATTAAAGGAATGAGACTCACATAGCTTTGAGTAAACAGAAAACTAGTTGCAAATGACGTACAGTATCATTCCATTTTTGTGATAAAAAGAAACTAACAAGCTTGTGCTGGTTTATGCTTAGAAGAAGTCTAGAAGGATACTGATGAACCATTAAGGAAGACTCCCTTTGAAAAATGAGACTGTGGCATGACAGGGTAGGAACAGGGCTATCTGCATTGTTTCATTTTTATAAATGACTATTATTTTACATTTTTTAAACATTCTAACCATTCTTTTCTTCTTCTCTACCAACAGAGAAGAAAAAATTTTTAATTTGATAAGAAACTGAAACCACATGCTAAAAAGTACTTCTCATAATCTTCAGGCTATACATCTCTGCACTGATGTACACATGTAAAGTCTCTGCGCTCAAGTGCCATGCTTTGAGAATTGTGAAGAGTTTATTGCTGCCTCGTTTGCACTTTGAGAAAGTTGTATGGCATTTCTCAACATGATCACTACAAATTGACTAACAACACTACCACAAACCTCCTTGGGGCGGAGTGAGGGGAGAGGGATACAACATAGCACACAGCCAGGTAAGAATATGGAGAGAAAAGAACATCTGAAAACATACCTGAAACGGTGGTATCCTGTATAAGCATTAATTTATTCACAAATGCTAGGCTATATTTAACCATGAAAATTAAGAAATGAACAACTCAGGACACCTGGGTGGCTCCGTTGGTTGAGTGTCTGACTTTGCCTTGGGTTATGATCTCGCAGTTTGTGAGTTGGAGCCCCATGTAGGGCTCTGTGCTGACAGCTCAGAGCCTAGAACCTGCTTCAGATTCTGTGTCTCCCTCTCTTTCTGCCCCTCCCCAACTCCGTCTCTCTCTCTCTCTCTCTCTCTCTCTCTCTCTCTCCCTCTCAAAAATAAACATTAAAAAAAAAAGAAATGAACAACTCATGAACTTAAAATTGTGTGAGAAGAACCCATTTCCATATAGGAACAAATATGCACAAATAATAGAATTGTCTTTAAATCTTCATAATTTTCCTCTTCTCTGTTATTTTAAGCTTTCCTACAGACATTTTCAGACAAACAGATCTCTGTTGTATAGAAATCTAAAGGAAATGTGGCTGTCCTTTGAATCTTAACACTTACTTTAATTTAATTAAGAATTCTTTGTCTTCATTACATTGTAGATAGATTTTTTTCAGTCCTAACCAATTTGTGGTACGGTGTTCATGTCTTGATCTACATTTGTCTTGGTATTTTGACTGAGAAACAAGTGATTATGCCAAGAAAACTCTAGAAATCAAAAAGATTGGAGTTAAAATCTCGACAGGGTATCTTTTCGCTGTGTATTTCAAACAATGAATGTATTCAAGTCTCAGTTTCCTTGATTGTTATATACTTAATAGTAGTGCCTACTTAATTGGGTTGCTATGTGGATTCCCTGAGAGAATACAGTTAAAGGGCCTGGTGTGCAGGAAATGTTTACTGCTAATATAACTACTCCCCTCAACTAGAGAATGTAACTTTTGTATATGTTTATTTCTTTGGAGAGAGAGAGTGAGCAGGGAAGGGCAAAAAGAGAAGGAGAGGGAGAGAGAATCCCAAGCAGGCTCTGCGCTGTCCGTGCAGGGCCCAATGCAGGGCTGGAACCCACAAACCGTGACATTATGACTTGAGACACAATCAAGGGTCAGATGTTTAACCAGCTGAGCCACCCAGGCACCCCAGGATAATGTAATTACCTAATGTTCATTAGTTCACACAGGGATATTATATTGGTTAGTCTTCATCTTAAATAAGTAATGCAAAACATATTATACAAAAATAAGAGTTTTTTTTTAAAAAAGAAAAACTTTAGCTAATTGTTTGAATGCTTTAAAATACCAGAGAGAAAGAAAGAAAGAAAGAAAGAAAGAAAGAAAGAAAGAAAGAAAGAAAGAAAGAAGGAAGGAAGCCTAGAAATACTTGCTTCTTAAAGTTTAAATGTTGGCAAGAGATACATAGATGAATCACTGTCTCTGAAGAGGCAATAATATACCTCCCCTTTCATTTTGACTGATTTACTATGATCCAGGCTTCTGAGATATCTACTCCTTCCCAGCAGGCCCCCAAATCTGTTCTCAGTGGATCTAAATTAGAAAGAAACAAATAAGACAGGCAAATGTAAACAAAATTAGATGACAGGGTTAATTTCCATTTCCCAAGCCTGGAAATAGTCAGCTGCCTTGTTCACATTCTCCTCCACAGGCAGCTATGTCCTCAAGAATGGGAGAGAAATTAGAGTTTCCCTCCAGCAGTTGGCCCAGCTGCACTCCCCAGGATCTGCTGTTTCACTGTTCCTGAGGTATGGAGTGAAATGTTATACCCTACAATGGGAGCCACAGCCAAAAATTTCATCACCCAATTTGATGTTACCAAAGATTCGATAAGTGGGACACAAAAGACCCCAGCAACCTTATCCTTTTGAAGCATACTTGAGGAATTTATACACAAACACATTTCTGATTTGTGGAATTCTCCTTTTAAGATTATAACAAGATGGCTTTTGTGAAGTATTTTTTTAGGCTGCTAGATATTTTTGTCTAGAAGTAATCACCTGTAAGATCTTAAGGTGGGCAAATTTATAAATTTCTTCCTTTAGCATCTTAAAAAAAAGTCACGTGTTCTTTTTTCAAATTCCATAAATTGACAGGCACATTGTTAAGTTAAATAACATCAGCCTTAATAATGTGCTTGTCAACCATAGGATTATTATTCTAAATTTTACTTTCTTCCTGAGAGCATCATGAGTGATCAGTACAATATATCTGGTGTCCAGAAGTTTACTATCTTCCAGGATTTTCTTGGATATTCTATACAAATTATTATAAAAATAGTAATAGTGGCTAACATTTATTTTGCAATTACTGAATGTCAAATACTATTATAAGCGCTTTATATAAATTAGCTTATTTAATCTTCATAACAACCCTACCACGTAGGGACCATTATCATTCCCATTTTACAAAGGAGAGAACAAGCACAGAGAGTTTTAATAACTTCCCACAGTTACCCAGCTGGTAATTGGGGAAGCCTGAATTCAAAACCCAGAATCCTGGTTCTAGAGGCTGCACTCCTAAATTCTAGGCCATGCTACCTAGCTATCCACAAACAAGTCGCATGTGTGATCAGACCAGGGTCTGAGGAAGGTGAGCCGTATAGTGTTGGTATTTGGTACATCACAAGCTCTGCTAACCTCCACTTCCACATGACTCAGTCCCAAAAATGAGCAAAGAAGAAAATAAGAGTGCATTTCAATGATGTCTACTTAAAAACTCTAACATTTTCTGAATAGTATATGGTTTTGCCATTTTGATTCACATATCTACCTTCTAAGAATATAGCAGTCAGACAAGCATTCATTTTTTAAAAAATTATTCTGAATTTTGTAAAAGTCCAAGATACAACACTTTATCCAACATATTTTGAAACCATAAAAATAGCATTAATATTTAAGATCAATTATTCTGATTCATACTAATGCTCAGAGACCTGAGGCTCAGCATACACTCTTCTCAACATTTCAGGGAATCTCCAAATCCTTGGAATCTTCCAAATCAGAGGTTGCTCACATGCACACCCACAGGTTCCAGACAGGTAGGTTTAATATATAAATTCTGTGAAGTATAATATAATCAGGAGTGGGGGAACCTGTGATCAACTGGAGAGGGCACACCCTTCTCAGAACATTCAAATTCGATTTTTTTTAAATATTGTGTCAGTTACATAAAATACGACGGAGACTATATTCTGCTCTAAATGGAAGAGCATAGCAATGTGCCTCCTGACCTGTCCAATCTTGTCAATACATCTGAAATGATGTACTTTTTCATTGTAACCATTTGTTTATTAGTTATAAATTCCCCCAATGTAAGTTTCCTGAAGGTAGGGGCACAGTCTCTCTCTTTCATCCTCACATTCATTTAATCTTCAAAAAATAGTCTCTGAGCTCCTAATAAATACTATTATTCTAGAAGCTGGGGACCAACAGTGAACAAAGCAGGCATACTCTCTGTACTCATGCCCTGATGATCTTATTTTAGTAGGGAGATAGAGAATAAATTAATAAATAAGTAAGGAAAATTAGAATATGTTCAATGGTGATAAGAAATATAGAATATAAAGTAAATAGGGCAGAGGATTGTCTTGTGGGAGTGAGGGTTGGTATTTATAAACAATAGCAGAGAAGACCTCACCAAGAAGGTGACTTGCGACTAAAGACATAAAAGAAATGGAGAGTAATACATGTATATATCTGGAGAAGAGCTTTCTAGACCAAAGGAACAATGAGCACATATGTCCTCAAGTAGGAAAGTGCTTTGCCTAACTGACAGCAAATAGGCCAGGGTGGCTAAAGTGGAGGAAGCAAGGTGAAGAATGAGAATGCATAGAGAAAAGTAAGAGAAAAGGGTGCCATTCATTTAGGTATTATGATGATTTTGGTTTCTTCTCTTAATGAGATGGGAAGCCATTGGAGGAGGTAGATGATCTGGCTTATGTTTTAATATCACTCTGGCTATTATGCTGAGAAGGAAGGTAAAGGTATAGACCAAGGGGACCAATTAGTTAGGAGGGCACGGCCATAATGAAATGTGAAAAAAAGGATGATGGAATGGACCAGGGTAGTATCAGATGAGATGGCAAAAGGCTATGAGATTCTCAATATGTATTTTTTAATATATTTTAAATGTGGAACCAATGGGATTTGCTGATGGACTGGATTTAAGGTGTGAAAAATGGAGAGGAGTCAAGATTTTTGGCCTGAGAAACTGGAAAAAGGAAGTTGTTAATTTACTGAGACAGAGAAGACTATGGGAAAAATAGGTTTGTGGTGGGAAGGAAAGGAAGAATCAAAGCTCAACCCTGCACAAAATTCACAATGCTATTAGGTGCCCACTGGGGATATCTAGAAGCAATTGAAAATTTATGACTCTGAACTTCAGAGAAGAGGTCTTAACTGGAGATATCAATTTAAGATTGTTCAGAGCATAGGTGGTATTCAAAAACACAATATAGGAGGGACCCCTGGGTGGCACAGTTGGCTAAGGGTCCAACTTCAGCCCAGGTCATGATCTCTTCACTCGAGTGAGTTCCGGCTCCACGTCGGGCTCTGTGCTCACAGCTCAGAGCCTAGAGCCTGCTTTAGATTCTGTGTCTCCCTCTCTCATTCTGCTCCTCCCCCGCTCATGCTCTCTCTCTCTCTCTCTCTCTTTCTCTCTGTCTCGGATAAATAAACATTAAAACACACACACACACACACACACACACACACACACACACACACAATAGGTTAGAATTACCAAGAATATTATTGTAGAAGGAAGACAGGTCCAAAGACTCAGAACTTGCCAAGGTTTAGATGTCTGGGAGATAAGGAGAAACCAACAGATAAAACTGAGAGGGTCAAAGTAAGTATAGTACCATGGAGATGCACCACCCAAATTTTCCTTCAAGGAAAGACTTGTTTCCCAGTTTAAGAAAGTACAGGCAACAGACAGTCACAGCTATCAGATACTTTAGGATTAGCTCAGCAGCAGTGACCACCTTGGCCAAAAGCATGTCCTTCTCTGACAAGCCTACTTGAGAAAACAATATCTTCTTTATTGAAAGCCTATTTTGGAAATTTTTCCTTAAACAGTCCTATACTTAGTAACATTGAAGGACCATCAGATGAAGAGATTTAAATAATAACCCCTAATCAAATTCAGCTCTCTTCCTTTTATGAATTGTAATATCTTTAAATAGCTCTTTAATTCCAGTAAGCTTTACATTTTATATTTAATTAGTAACTATAAGTACTTCCCTAAATATTTGGGAGGTTCTATCACTTCCCCGGTCATGCAATTATAGCAACAGAAGCAAAAATGCAGATAGGAAAACTTCAAATAGTTTATTTTACCCAATTGCAATTATTTGCTAATTCGTCTATATTTCTGATACACAGTCAAAAACTATGCATCTTTGTATCTATGGTATCTAAGCATGTGCTAGTTCTTGGTTTCTACTTAATAAACCCTTGATTGATTGACTGATTGACTAATTAATGTGTCCTTACAGAGCAACTGAGAAGAAAAAGAATTTTAATTTTACTTTCTTCTCCTTCTTTATAATAGAATCTAATAAAGAATGAAATGGCAGAAAAATAAAAAAAGAGGGGCAGGAAGCATCAAGATAATATACAGTTAATTAATGGTTGATTATAAGATTATCTCTTTCACACTTTCTCACTTACATATAATCCTAAAGTGATGCATGGTCAAATAATTTGTGAAACAGAGCACAGTACACCACCAGTATATGCACCATCCACCAGAATTTAATCACAACTGTTGGAATGTTTCCTTCACTTTTGAAAAATTGTGTTTCACATCTATAACTTCACACATTTTTATATTAATTGAAGTTATGTATTTCTAATTGATCTTTTCTACTCTTCACATTTTTTATAATTTAAAATGCATTAGTTGCCATGGAAAAAATGTCATCAAGTAAGAGCAAACCTTGGTGATATCCACACATGAAATATGAAATCAATTAATAAAATGGCTGTGCAATTTATAATAGTTACTTAGAATGGGCTACCTGACCTAATGTGAAATAAATATTATATAGGGGAGAGGGAGGGTATAGCCACCCACCAGAGTTTTTTCTTCTAAAATCTCAGGTGAGTTCAATCATCATACCTTTGTAATATATAAGCTTATTTTGGTTTTCTTGTTTTGTTTTTTCAATTTGTTTTATTTACTGGAGGAGGGGAGAGGGAGGGAGAAAACACATGCAAGCAGAGAAAAGGGATAGAAGGCAAGAGAGAAAGAATTTTAAGCAGGCTCCATGCTCAGTCTGGAGCCTGACCCAGGGCTCAATCTCACAACCCTGGGATCATGACCTGAGCTGAAATCAAGAGCTGGAAGTTCAACCAAGTGAGGCACCAAGGCACACCTATAATCTTATTTTGGATACATTTTGCCACATGAATCATCTCAGAGATGGTCCATAGTCTCAGTTAACTTCAGAAAAAAGGGAAAATGAAATTAAGCAATCCAAAGACCATGTAGAGCTCCTCTGTTCCAGGATCTTTGTCTCCTTCTAACCGTGCCTTACACTGAAGTTCTTTTCTCCATCTGATGACTCCTTTGCAGATGCATCTCACTCAGCTCAGTAGAAGCCACAGGTAGATAACTACTCAGGTGATAAGACTTTAAGGCATCAGGAAGATCTCTATATAAAAATATTGTCTCTCACCCCATGGTCTCTTGTGCATGAAATTCTACCATTTACTTCCATTTTTTTTGAGCACCATCTTCCCTAGAAGATCCCTCTTAACCCAACAGATCTGAACTGCAGAAATTTGAAAGCAGAACACATCCCAGAGATCCTAATAGTTTAGAGATGAGTAAACTTGAACCCCTAAGTGAGGAAATATTTTTGCTAGTATCAAAATCAAGTAAAAAAGCTGAGCTAAAGGAGAATCCCTGTCTCTTAGCATGATAATAACCCTGGAGCCCTGGAAGCCTGAAAAAGGAGTGTGCAGAGAGGAGAAATGAGTGAAAGTAATTTATTTGCGAAGTGATTCCAGTGAATAGGGGTGAGGAACGAGGTAGAGTAGGAAAGAAAAGAAAGTCAATATAATAACCCTTAGTGAATGGTTTGATATGGAATACCACACAGCAGTGAGAAAGAACCAGGCACTAGCCTCCAATATAGGTGAACCCCATCGGCATAATATTGAGTGTAAGAAGTCAGACTCAGATCAGGATATGTATCTATATAAAATTCAAAAACAGGAGGAGCACAAGCTAACCTTCTGAGGTGCTCAGAATATATCTTGAACTCGGTGATGGCTACACAGATATATACATACATAAAATTCATAAAGCTATACGCTTAAGATTTGTGAAGCTTGAATAGAGACTTCTCCAAACAAGGCATCCAGATGGCCAATCGACATATGAAAAAATGCTCAACATCACCCATCATCAGGGAAATACAGATCAAAACCACAATGAGATACCACCTCACACCTGTCAGAATGGCTAACAGTAACAACTCAGGCAACAACAGATGTTGGCGACGATGCGGAGAAAGAGGATCTCTATTGCATTGTTGGTGGGAATGCAAGCTGGTGCAGCCACTCTGGAAAACAGTATGGAGGTTCCTCAAAAAATTAAAAATAGAACTACCCTACAACCCAGCAATGGCCCTACTAGGTATTCGTCCAAGGGATACAGGTGTGTTGTTTCAAAGGGACACATGCACTCCAATGTTCATAGCAGCACTATCAACAACAGCCAAAGTATGGAAAGAGCCCAAGTGTCCATCGATGGATGAAGGGATAAAGAAGATGTGGTATACATATACAACGGAATATTACTCGGCAATCAAAATGAATGAAATCTTGCCATTTGCAACCATGTGGATGGAACTAGAGGGTATTATGCTAAGCAAAATTAGTCAGAGAAAGACAAATATCATATGACTTCACTCATATGAGGACTTTATGACACAGAACAGATGAACACTAGGGAAGGGAAGCAAAAATAATATAAAAACAGGGAGGGGGACAAAAATATAAGAAACTCTTAAATATGGAAAATAAACAGAGGGTTACTGGAGGGGTTGTGAGAGAGGGGATGGGCTAAATGGGTGGGGGCATTAAGCAATATACTCCTAAAATCATTATTGCACTATATGCTAACTTGGATATAAAAAATAAAATAAAAAAAAAACAGATTTGTGAAGCTTTATGTCAAGTGTGCTTCAATTTTTTTTAAAGAGAGAGAAAGAGACCATGAGCAGGGGAGAGGGCAGAGGGAGAGAGAAAGAATTTTAAGCAGGCTCCACACTCAGCATGGAGCCCGACACGGGGCTCAATCTTATGACTGGGAGATCATAACCTGAGCCAAAATCAAGATTTGGATGCTTAACCAACTGAACCATCTAGGCACCACTGCTTTAATTTTTCTAGGTCTTTTTTAAAAAGAATGCTTTATTGGGTTGACCAACACTGTTATTTCATTGTGTTATTTAGAATGAACCTTAAAAGTGCTCACCTGAGGGGAGCCTGAGTGGCTCAGTCAGTTAAGTGTCCGACTCTTGGTTTCGACCCAGATCATCATCATCTCATTCATGAGATCGAGCCCTGTGTCAGGCTCTGTGTTATCAGCCCAGAGATTTTACTTGAGATTTTCTCTCTCCCTCTCTCTCTGCCCCTTCCCCACTCACTCTCACTCTCTCTCAAAACAAATAAATAAACATCTTTTTTTAAAAAGTGCTTACCTGAGGAATGAGAGGGAGAAATATTTACCCATCACACCCCAGTGCACATCAGTTGAGGTTTACCTGATGGGTATTAATTTCCCCATACCTGGATGAGTGCCAAGTGGCACCCCCAGGTGTCCACACTGTGGATGCAGAAAAGCCCAAGGCAGAAAACAAGAAATGGACAGCTCATGTTTGAGATGGGGCACTGGCAACCCAAGATATGGAAGTGTGCTAGCAACTGTTCTCCATGGCTATGGCAGTCAGAGGTAAAGCTGAGGAAGATGTGAAACAACAATCAAGATATGTCTGATCCACACAGACTTCCCATACATGCCAGGGACATGGTACTATAGGTGAAGCATAAACGACAAATCCTGGTGGGTGTAAAAAGGGTAACCCTAGTGAAAACAATGGACAAATGATAAGAAAACATGATTATATCTCAAATAAAATATATCCCACTTGGTCTTGTGATGCTTTTTTTTAAATTTTTTCATGTTTATTTATTTTTGAGAGAAAGAGAGACAGAGTGTGAGTGGGGAAGAGAGAGAGGGAGACACAGAATGAGAAGCAGGCTCCAGGCTCTGAGTTGTCAACACAGAGCCTGACGCAAGGCTCAGACTCACAAACCGTGAGATCATGACCTAGTCCAAAGTTGGATGCTTAACCGACTGAGCCACCCAGGCACCCCGGTCTTGTGATGCTTTAAATTCATTGATCCCCATAGGGAAAAGCACTGTATATGTATGGGAAAGAGAGAGAGGCGGAAGGGGTGGTATTGCATTCTTCACAGCCTTCCCTTTTCACAACGAGGCACTAACTAGTAGGTCCAAAATTAGAGCAAGATCAATATCAGTGGAGATAAATTGACCAATGAGAAGATGCCTTTAATGACGGAGTAAGAGAGCTGAGAAAGAGTTTTAGATTAATGTCGGGATTTCCCAATAATCAAATACGCTGCAGTGCAGGCACTAAAACTTCATTAACTACTTATAAAAGTTCCCTTTCGCAGCAAGTAACTTTGAGCACTTTGTAACTTTCTTTAGAGTAGGGGGAAGGACTGAGAAATGTGTTCCTTAGCAATAAAATTAAGTACATTTATATAAATTAGTCTCTCCAAGGGATCCCAATTATATCACTGCCTTGACTCTCTAGCAGGACTCAGCTGCTAGAATAACACCTTAAATCTGCTATAGCAAAACTTACCACAAGCAGAAAAAAATAAGAGGCTGTGTGAATCACACAAACCTATGTTATGGATACTGTTCTTGCCTGACTGTAACCAACCTCTATTCATCCCTTCCTCCTTTCTGTCAGGTAGCCCTCTTCCACAAACAGCACACATAATTCAGTCCTGATATGACTCTTATATAGCTTAAACCAAAGAGAACATTCCATTTTCCTAGGCTCTATTATTAGTTCAGTGTGTCATTCGAACATGGTACACCAGCATTTCCTCTTCTTCCTTCGAATGTTTTTCTGGGTGATTAGAAAACCAGAAACTGAGGGGTACCTAGGTGGCTCAGTCGGCTGAGCATCTGATTTTGGCTCAGGTCATGATCTCATGGTTCATGAGTTCAAGCCCCAGTTGGGTTCTGTGCTGACAGCTCAGAGCCTGGAACCTGCTTCAGATTCTGTGTCTCCCTCTCTTTCTGCCCCTCCCCCGCTCACTCATGCATGCGTGCTCTCTTGCTCTCTCTCTCTCAAAAATAAATAAAAACATCAAAAAAATTTCTTTTTAATTTAGAAAAGCAGAAACTGTGGTCATCATCTTGTTTACAACCTGAGGATGCACCATAAATATAGAGGAAAGGAGAGTGAAGAGAACATGGGCTGAGGCAATGATGAAGCCCAAAACACCTCTCGACTTGTAATATGGGGCCAACAATTGTTTGTGTTCTTTAAAAGAACTCGCCCTGTGTTTTATGTTGTTGCTGACTCATGTATTTTGCTTTGTTTTGTTTCTATTTTTAATAACTTTGACCCTTCATCAAATAAAGACTGGATGAGCCAAATACCAACTGCTTCCATGAAATACAAGCAGGACACCCTGGCATTTCCATTCACTAATGAGGTTTATCATCATTTTCTGTAATTTTTGGAGTTAGATGGGATATTTCCAAATTAATTAGAATAAAATACATTTATTTTCAGATAACTGACTTGCTCACCTATTCCTGTTTTGTGCAAATATTGTTATAAATTCCAGTTCCAGTAAGGGGCCGCTGAAACTACCCAAATTCATCCAAAACAGCTCTGAGGTTCTTATCTGCGGCAATATCTTGGCCTAGAATTTCATCTGAGCTAAGAGACTAGACAGTAAAGGAAGTTGCATTATTCTGTTTTTCATTTGTTTTTAAACAATCTGAGTAACTAAACACATATAAGCATGATTCTGGGTAATGATTGAGTTTAATGTAAAAGGGAATTTTGTTTCTCCTCTTTATTGCAAAGCTTTTCACTTAGGAATTTTTTTAAATGCTGTTAAACTAAAGTAGAACAAACACCAAAAAGCCTCTTACCACCAAATCCTTATTATAAGTGTGTGTATAATACATATACATGTTCATATATATATGTATATGCAGTTATATGTATTGAAATTATTTTTAACTGGACATTAGTTATCTGTTAGTTATCTGTTTAAAGGGTTTTACAAAACCACTAGCTTTAAAAAAAACTGCATTTCACATATTTTTAGCATGAATCAGCTCTGGTTTTCCATTGTCTTTCTCTGTGTCCTTAAATCTCTAATTGTGCATTGATGTTTTGGTAGAAAAGCAAGTTTTCTTGATGTCTTCAGGAACTCACAAGTCCCTCCTTCACTTTGTATGTCTCTCTGTGCTATGCTTTTACCTGTTCTTCTATGGTAATTTAGAAAGAGGATATTCTAAAGTTGATTTTTAGCAATAAAGTTTTGCTTTATCAATGGCCTGCTTTTGCTTTACTTTAAAACAACTCAATACAACATTATCTATTTTACAGATTTCTAAAAAGCTATTTTGTGTTGTTGTAAGTATGAGTCATTACCACTTCTATGTGAAGAAAAATTAAGATGCTGAAATAAGTGAACATATTGGTCATTTCTTCTGCCTCCAACCAAATGTATAAAATTGGTAAGTGTGACTGATAAACTAGATTGACTTTAAAATAAACAATAATTTCACTTTAGAGCTCAGCTTAGAAGGATATCCCTTCTGGCTTCTCAGAGAGAATACAAGTGATAATTATAGTTCGAATAGACTAGGTTATGCTACATTAACAAGTAATCTTGAAATCTCAGTGGCTTAAAAAAAAATCTCAGCTTATTTTTTGCTCACACTATATGTCCATAGTAGCTCACCTAGGTCTGCTCTTCATTGTCCTCAGGAGTCTGACTAATGGAGCAGCCACTGTTTCGAATGCTGTTAATCCCTTTGGCAAAGGGAACAGAATGTGGCAAATTACCCAGTGGCTCTCAAAGTATCCATCCACCTAGAAGGTTTTGTTCACATTTTAATGACCAAAGCAAATCTCCTGACCACTCCAAGAAGACAAGGAAATGTAATCCCAAAATGCCCTGCAGGAGAAACCAAAAATAACTGGCAATAGCATTAATGACTACCACACCACCACACATAAATTCCTTCATTTTCCTGCTACAAATCTATAAACTTTCTTCTCCAGCCATCTTCTCATCCTTCCCTACCATAACAGAAGTCCTTCCTCTTAACAAGGTTTACCCTTCCTCATCTGCCCCTATCATCTCAGGACCCAGCTCTATGGATTATACCCTCTCTCCTATATCTTCAACTGCTTGTGTTCTACCTCCTCCCATTAGAATTTATATTTGCTTTTTCTAATTTAAAACATAATAATTCACCCTTCTCATTTCTTTTTCTCCCAACCATCACTCTGCCTCACTCCTCTCACAGTCATGTTTTTTAAAAGGGATGCATACCTTCCTACAGCCATTTCCTCAACTCCTATTCACACCTCAACCTGCTAGATCTGATTCTACATTCACCACTCTATTGAAACCACTTTTACTAAAGTCACTAATGACTTCCTTGTTGCAAAACCTCAAGTGCACATTCTAGTTCTCATATTACTCAAATCTTGGCAGGAACATCCACTCCCTCCTACTCCTGAAAATGCTTTCTTGATTTGACTTTGTAATACTACTTTCTTGACTTCCTTCCTACATCTCCAAGGGATTCTGTCTCAGTCATTCTGAATGAACCTCATTCTCCACCTGTTCTTGGGCTCTTGCTCTTACCCAACATTAGTCTCATCAACATGGGTGATACCATTCATTCCCATGATTTCAGTTATCATCTATAGACTGAGGACACCCAAATCTGGCCACAAAGTACTGGTACAATTTCAGTTATCCTGCCTACAACACTACCCTTTCAGTGCTTGCCTCTGTTCATGCAGCAAATATTATCTAATTTCCAGATATAACAGATCTGATTCATAAGAAACCAGTCAACTTTGAAGCCAAAAATGAAAAAATAAAAACTAAAATATAATCTTTTATTAGCACTTATCTAAATAATAACCTATCTGGTATGTTTGTTTAATATCTCTTTTTCCCTGGGCTATCAGATAGTGATAATGGCCCCTCTCTCTCTAGGGCCTGACACAGTGGGTGCTCAAGAAACAGTTGATAACTATTGTTGAAATTCCAACTTCTCACCTAAGTATCACCCTTTTCAAACATCCTTTCTGGATAGTCTGGTATACATATGCAGGTGTATCAGAGTGCAGGGCCTACTAAAAATTGTCCTATCTTATTACACAGAACAATATGCTGCTATTCAAATAAAAAAAAAGATAAGCCACAATTATTAATCTGACTAGACTAGGCTGCACTGCAATAACAATCAATCCTAAAATATCAGTGGCTCAAAAGAAATCAGGTTTATATTTTTTCAGGCTACATCTCTACTGATGCCTTCCACCAACAGAAGCTGCAAGACAAGTGTTATATACTGAATTATGTCCTTCAAAATTTGTATGGTGAAGCCCTTAATATAACTAAATTTGAAGATAGGGCCTTTAAAGAGGTAACTAAGGTAAAATGAGGTCAGAAGGGCAAAGTCCTAATCCAATAGGATTTGTGTCCTTATAAGAAGAGGAAGAGACACTAGGGGTATATGTGCACAGAGGAAAGGTCATGTCATGGCAAGAAAGCCACTTGTAATTGAAAAAGAGGGGCATCAGGAGAAATCAAACCTACTAGCACACTGAATTTGGCCTTCTAATCTCCAGAACTATAAGAAAATAAATTTCTGCTATTTAAGCTGCCCAGTCTGTGCTATTTTTAAATAACAGCCCTAACAAACTGATATGAGCAGTAAAAATTAAAAATTCACTGGTGCCAGTAATCCTATTCATGCTGGGAAGCTGCCCTGCTCCTCTGAAGTTCCAAGGATCAACACAAGGAGCAATTTTCTTCCACTGTCATTGACAAGAATGTGATGAAGGACATGGTAGATGATCTCGCTTTCCAGATGAGACCCAAGACCTTCCAAATAGTCATTCTACCCATTAAGACCACTCTTCTCCTGGGGATAGTACTGAAAATGCCTGAGGGAGCAACTCGATAGAAGGCAAACAAGACCTAGCAACAGGACATAAGCAGATCTTAACTTGAGAGGGAGAGAATTGCCCTGGAGGATCTAAATATTCCTCCCCTTAAGAAGAATTTTTTGAAATACTCCATTTCCTCACTAATAGGAATAATAAAAGTGTTTGGCCCTTGGTCATAGTCCACTCCATCCCTCTCCTGGCCTACCTTCTTTTTTTTTTTTTTTTTTAACCTTCTTCTTCTGGGCTTCCTCATGCTTCTCCTGACTGTACAGGCTCTACACTGAGACATGCTCCACCAGTGTCACCCGGGGAAACCTTATCTGTCTCACTGATCCCTTTCAGCTCTAGATTAATGAGTTAGTTTTTCTACACTAGACTTAGCAAATCACACCTCCAATTCTGGGCCAAAAATTGAATGCTGTCTTTTAAAAATAGTAAGTTATCATATGTTACTATATACTCTGTCACTGCATTTGTACCAAAAATATGACAACTTTTCATTCTGCATATTCTTATATAAGGCATAGATATTACCTTAATTATGCTACAAAATAGAACAATACTATTGATACATTGTCCTTATAAGGTCATCTACATTGAACATCAAAAAGCAAATGCTCTGACAGATCAATTTTTTGAATCCTGTGATAAAATAGCAATGATTTTATTATCACTAATAAAAAAAACTGAAATATGCAGTTATGATTTCCTTTCCTTGGAAAGACAGAAGAATCTCAATCTAAATTCTATCTATGTGAGCCCAGACATAAGGAATGTGACCAACAGCAGTTATCATGAAGACTCTTTCAAATCAGCTCCCATCTGGTTCTGGTGAAGTCTCTGGTTTACTCAGAAGGTACTATTGCCTCCCAAAACAGACTCAGGAAACTCCTGGACCAAAGAAGATATAGTTTGATGGAACAACAGCTCTGGGGGTGGGATACTGGGGAAAGCACCAAGCTTCCCTGATAAAATACTTGATTTATTATCAAGCTATTGTTGACACATCTCTACTCTTTGAAAGTTATCCTAGAACTGCCTCTAATCCCGGTGCCTGCTGCTCCCTTACCTATTTTGCTTCCTATTTGTCTTCTCATTTTGTCTCATAACAACATTATTGATTGTCGCTTTCTCTAGCCCATTTCCTTTTTTGAACTTTCTGTCCCTAAGAGATTGTCTAGTGTGTCCTCTTTGTCTCACAAGTGGTTCAGGTAGAGTTCAATGACTCACATGAATCTACCTGTCTCTGAAATCATTGCCAATGCTATCTTTCCATAAATTCCTTACCATAGTGTCTTGGGTAACAGCTGTTCATCCCCATAACTGTGGGGCAGGAGAGAAAAAGGATGCTTTATTATGACTGACTTTACTTTGGTGCTTTTCTTTCTATCCCTGGCACTCTACTCTGAAAAAGTGGTTTCAGACATCCTTCCCCTCTTCCTAACCAGGACAACAGTTTCGGGCTCACATCCTATCCCAGCTATCTCAGCCATGACCACACACTACCTACCAGCAATGTCCCACTCCTTCTGCCAAAAAACTCAGCCACTTCTGCCGTGAGTTATGTCAGTAAAATTAACATGAATCGTGTTTCGTTTTCAACTTTGCTTACATCAGTGACTTTCCATTTCTCTAAACTCTCTTGCACGTAAACCCATGTTGTAATGTTGTAGGCCATTAAAGCAAAAGAAAACAAACAAAATAGCTTCAGGGTACTACTTCTTAAAAGCCTCAAGAATGAGGTCAAAACCAGAGTTTTGAGAGTGGCTCTTTGGAGGGGATCTGCGGTGGCTCTTATCTTGAAGCACATACAAATTGTCACCCCACCTCAGAAAGAAGCATCACATAATAGCTCCTCTCTGCAGCCGCCTCTCTCAGTTGTTGCCTCCCCTGCAATGCTGCCTGCCACCTTGCTTCTGCAGGACCTTGGAGGAGGTCTCTGCCCCTTCCCTCAGAGGCACCCATTTCAGGTTGCCATCTCACAGTGACTGAGGTTTTCAGCTGTCACTCATTCACTCCGTGCATCCAGGAGTGTGATTACAATGCAGTTCTCTCTGTGAATAAATAATGTCGATCTGCCAGTTTCTGAATTTGCCCTGTGGAGGTCAGTCCCAGAAAAACTTTTTGCTCTCTCTACAAAGCTTCTTTACTCAGACTTGTGCAAATAGCTACTACTTATTATCCCTCTTAGTAAAGGAAGGAAGGAGGAAAATAAAGAAAAAACTATTACATACATGGATCTGAACACATATATTGATATCTGAAGCCAAGAAGTATGCTACGTGTTCGCACATGCATTTTTATTTTTGCAGAAAATAAGTCTGATTTGAGCACTGTTCTGAATCCAAAATCCATATTCTTCTGAATATATCATGCAGCGAGGCATCATATAGAGCTGATGTCTGTCCCTTTAAGAAATGGAGGAGAAAATTATGGGATGAGCGGCCACTGGGCTAAAAAGAATTGTGTGTGACAATTCTATGGTTATTCCAGTTTCTCACTAACTTTGCTTCAACAAGTCTCTTGTTCATTTATCTTTTGCCTATATAGTATGATCTGAGGGACCAAAAAACGTCTCTTCCACCTTTTGATGCCAATGCCTGAAACTTTAGCCTCACTCCCCTCCATTCTACTTGGATAAAGGATCTGTAGTCATCAAGAATTCCCACGTAAAATAAAATGTTACATCGATCCTGGGATATATTCGCCAATAGTCAACAGTCACCTGCTTAACTGCTTAACTGATGACTTAACTGAATGTGTATTTGTTTTACTATTTGATACAGTGAACCTCAGTAATAGGGACTCACTAGAGAGCTTACTTTTCGTGAGGAGGAAGAAAAAGAAAAGATGGAGGAAGTGAAAAATCTAAAGCCCAAGGCACTAAAGAGGTATGAGCAGCTTGGAGAAAACGGTCAAGGGCAAGTACAACCCAATTACCATCAAGGTGGGAGAAGGTGGTAGAAAGAGAAAAATAGAAGGGTACCAAACTCCATTTTAGCCCAAAGGACAACCCCACCCAAACTGATTGGGGGAGAGGAGCTAGAACAACTAGCAAAAGGGAAGAGAAACTGGGCACAACAGCCTCCTGACCTTACCTCTATTACAGAACACATACCATTCTCTGTTGAAATTGTCCATTTATTTGCCTGCACCAACCTTTAGATCATGGGTTTTAGAAGACAGGAGCTCTGTGCCTGTTTCATTTGTGTGGGACCAGAGCCTCGTACACTGCCTGGCACGCAGCAGAGGTTCAATGCATGTTCAGAGGATGAATGAATGAAATCAGTTTCCCTTCTTCCCTATTTCTCACACATAAAATCTTTGCGGTGAAGAACCAGATATACTTCATATGTGATGGAACTTCAGTTGTGTGTTCAGGATTCTTAGAGGTTCTAGGACTCTTTGATAAATATAAACTGTGTCATTTATAGAAAAGCAAATATTTTTCCCTAGAAATGTGGTAATGTCCAACATCTAACAAATACTGTTTTGGTGATAATTATTATTATTTGTAATCAGCATTTTACTAATTTTAGGGGTCTTTATTTATGGTTAAGCATGCTTCCTTACATATTCTAATTTTATATAAATCATTTAAATCAAACTCTGTCCTGACATCTACTACATTATACTTTAATATACATAACACAGATGTAGATGAAATATAGCTAATGATTCCAAAACAGTTCCTCTAGACACGCTATATATTTTAAATTTAATTTCCTTCTTATGTACCAGGGGAAAATGTATGAGTTTTTTTCCCATGCATCTCTCTTTCCTCATTATCAAAGTGTTCACACGGAATTATTTTTAAAAGGCAGCATTTAGTATTCAATCAAATAATAAGGAGAACGTGTTCCTTCCCAGTGGTTTAATAATAATTCTTGCATCACCAACCCTGAATATTCATGTTATGGAAATGTGTCCTACTTCTATAGATTTCATCACTGTCAGCTGGTGCCACAGCAGAACACAGGAACAGTTAGTCAGTCTAAATACATTCAGGATTTCAGCAATTACCAAAATGTCTTCCCTGACTTACTATCAATAATTCAACTTTTGAGGAATATAATACTGAGACAAAGGAGGCTAACCAATAAATATTCTGCTATTTTTCAGAAAACAGCAATCTAACTGCACAAAATTGTGATATCACTTGACTCAAGTCTTACTTCAGCTGTATCTGTATGACATAAAGATGACTGAGCAATTCAGTGGGGGAAATAAATCAATCAGGACAGTTGTTTTGGTTTTTTTTGTCTTTAGGTAAAGTGACTTATAGCATATTTATTTTCCCCCATTTTGCTGTTAGAACACAGCTTGTCAATGATCTGATATTCGTCATCCTCATTCCTCAAAACATATATTAACCAGACTTTACCCTCCATTCTGTTGGCAGTATGATCTTGGGCTAGTCACTTACTCTCTCTAGGATTTAGTTTACTCATCTGTAAAATGTCAAAGTTGGATTGGGTTGGGGTCAACAAACTTGTTCCATAAACAAATAATAACTATTTTAGGCTTTGTGAGACATACAGTCTCTGTTACAACTATTTAACCCTGCCATTTCAATGCAAAAGCAGCCACAGATAATATGTAAATGTATGAGCATTTCTGTGTTCCAATAAAATATTAATTATAAAAGCAGGCAGGCAGCAAAACAAGGTTTGGCTTTGTACAGTAGCTTGCCAATTCCTTTCAGGACTTTTTCAAATCCATGATTCTACATGTTAGATACATATAAGGCCCCTTAACACAAGGGGAAATGAACTCATCTAGTCCCTCAGTGACTTAGAATTAAGGAGCCTAGAAATTCTCTGCTACAGAAAAATTCCTTTGAAAAAATCAAGTAGCCCTAAGTAAACCCAATTGATTAACAGATGGACAAAGATTCCTCAATTCTGGCTAGTCAGCACACCTTTTATTGGTACCCCAGGATACAGACTCTATGAAATCCAGGCCAAGTCTCCAGGATGTTTCTTGATGAGGAGAGAATATGCTTACAAAAATGACAGGATTTCACCCCAGGTTTTGTTGATTTTGACTGCACTGAAGGAACTAATCAGCAGTAAAACAAGTATTAGGTCACACTATAGTTTCAAACTTAGAGGAAAAAAAGAGAACCACTTTTGAATCTCTATAGAGCACCTATTTCACTGAGTAGCCCAGGTGGGGAAAAGTCTCAGAAGTCAAGGTCATAAATTAATCCCTTGTGAATGTCTGTCTATGAAGGTCTGTAGCTTCATCCTATTCCACCACTATGAAACAACACACACATGCAAAGGACACAGCTTGACATTGCTTATCTGTGGAAACCGAGTAGATAAACTCTATGCTGAAAGATGATTCTGTCATATTCAAATAAGTTTACAATGTTTATAGGAGTATGATAACTGCCCAAGAAACGTGTCCACAACAATCACAATGATCAAGAATCCCAGAATAATAAAAGAAAGGACAGAGTCCATTTGGTTTACAGCAGGGTTTCTCAATCTTGGCAGTACTGATATTTGGACTGGATGATTCTTTGCTGCAGGGGGAAAGACGGCCTTTGCATTGTAGGATGCAGAGGGTATAGATGGAGTAAAAGTAACTCCTTTTCCCTTCCCTCAGTCATAACAAACAAAAATGTTTCCATACACTGATAGATGTCCTAGGCTGGGGGAGGAGAAGGCAAAATCACACCTAGTTGAGAATCTGGGATTACAGAAACGTAAGATATTGAATTTGCCATAAATCATCATCCATGCTATAGGAGTCAAGTAGTACCCCAGACCAAAACTGATATTCACAAATATTTTATTACAATGACTTCCCAGGTCCTTTCTGACTATGTATCTCAGAATACCCAGACAACAATGAAGTGGAGGGGACATTATCTGGAGAAAGAGCACGACTGTCTTTGTCCTTTGTCCTTAGCATTATCTAACCCTTGCCCAGTGGCAGTGTTTCCAATTCTAAATTTTACTCACATGGAAATCAGACCCAACTCACTATGTATCCCGCTTAACTCTTAGATTATTGTTCATGATTGCTTGCTCCAGTTACTGGTAAAAAGACCTACAGAGCCTTAGGCCATAATTCAATGGCCTAGCATGGAGAGCCTGTATGAATCTGGGTTCTTAAATCCCTAATCTCAAACTTTGTCCCAGGACCTGCATCTCTTTTAATTCCTGCACTACCTAAATCCCTGTCTGGCTTCCATAGTCTTCTTAGGCAATACTGCCTATACTCTAGACCTCACTTCTGGGTCCCTACTACCTGCTACACACTTCCCAGCTACCACAAACTATTTGTTGAGACTTCACTGGGTCATTTCCTGCTAACATCTCTTTTCTGTCCTTGTGGGTAGAATCTTGTGGTTCTACTCTATTTCTGTGTTCCACTTATCTCTGTTCTGTGGGGTTTCACTGTTGGGTTCTGGCTATAAAATCAAATCGTTTGTGTCAATGGAATAATAATCATAGAGGAAAGAGGGGAGAAGCAGTTGTATAGTTACTTCCAAGGCATGCCACCTTGAAAAGCTTCTTGGTATAACTTGACAACCAGAACTCTGATTATTAAAAGAAAAATCATCACAAGATATACTGTTATAGATATGAGGCCTTCCAACATCCTAAGTCATGCAGAAGTTTCTACTAGTCTCTAATATTATAAGTAAAGAGAATAAAATCATAAAGTCACTAAGGTAAAATGACCTATGAATGGTTCTTCTCTGCATGGAAAATAAAAATAGTAGAGGGGCACCTGAGTACCTCAGTTGGCTGAGTGTCTGACTCTTGATTTCAGCTCAGGTCATGATCCCAGTGTGTTGGGATCGAGCCCTGTGTTGGGCTCCGTGTTGCTTAAGAGTCTCTCTCTCTCTCTGCCCCTCTCCCCAATTCATGCTCCCTCACTCTCTTAAAAATAAAAAAATAGAGAGAGAGATAATAACAAATGGAAACAAAATACAAGATATTAATTTTAAGTCTTACACAAAATCATATTTAACTTCAATATGAAGGGCAACAATATTCATTCACGTTCAATTACAAATGTAGGTATGTATATTAATGCACCCTTGTTTCAACAGTCACATGTCTAGGAAGAGTTTACTCTTCATAGTGATAAAGATCACTAAGAATGGTTTAAACACAAAAATCATTTTTAGTTCACCTCTGAGGTGAGATTAAGAACAAAGTCTGCTTTCTTGCCTTGTGCTGCATACAATAAGGACCAATCCAAAATATCTGAATTATAAACATCCTAGACAGTGCAGCCATAACCATAGACATGTAGAAACCAAAAGCTGGCAAAGAGAATAGCATGGGCCAGGATCCCAGGGGGTAGGGGGCTGGAGTGAGAGCAGAGACAGAGGGGGCTCACCCAGCTGAATGCCAAGAGTATGCAAGGTTGGCTGCTAATTAAATCCTAATGACAGAGGTACTTTCCCAATGCTCAGGGGAGGTTACTTCCACAGAGGCATCTAGGATGGAATCCAGCAGTAGGTAGAGACGATGGCAATGCTACGGTTCAAGGAAAATCCACCTGGTTGGAAGCACATCCCTAGCCAATAGCTCAAAGGGTGTAGTGAAAGGAATAAGAAATGTGAGATTGACAAGTTCTAGAATGGCCGTCATGCCTCAGTCAAACATCATGGGTTCCAAATCAAGTCTTGATGGGAAAAGAAGTACAAATCACCAATAAGGTCACAAATCCAGGAAGTCAGTTTCTAGAATCCATTCACTGTAAAGAATGAAGCTCTAGTTGAGTCTTATTCATTCACTCATTTATCCAATCCTTTGCTCACTAAATGCATACTAATAACATCTACAAAACAATGCTAGACACTGTTACTAGCCCTATGGATTCAATGGAGAAAAATAAGCATGGTCCTTGTCCTTACTCAAGAAGAGCTTTGCTAGAAATGTTTGGGGCTTAAGTAATTGTAAATATATAGGTTAAAAAAAGTTTATCAAGATAAGGCAGTAAGTGCTAGCAAGATTAAGCTGCCTGTGCCTTTGAAAGAAATATGCTCCAGGCCACAGACAGCCAAATTGGTAGCAAGAAAAGAAATGTGGTCCCACTACCTTATACATAACAAACGGAGGGGCGCCTAGGTGGCTCGTCAGTTAAGCATCCAACTCTTGGTTTCAGCGCAGGTCGTGGTCTCACTGTTCTTGAGTTCAAGCCCCACATTGGGATCTGTGCTGACAGCACATAGCCTTCTTGGGATTCTCTTTCTCCCTCTTTCTCTGCTCCTCCCCTACTCATGCTCTCTCTCTCTCTCTCTCTCTCTCTCTCTCTCTCTCTCTCTCTCTCCCCCCCTCACTCTCTCTCTCTCTTTCTCTCCCAAAGTAAATAAATAGGGGCGCCTGGGTGGCTCAGTCAGTTAAGCGGCCGACTTCGGCTCAGGTCATGATCTCGCGGTCCGTGACTTTGAGCCCCGCGTCGGGCTCTGTGCTGACAGCTCAGAGCCTGGAGCCTGTTTCAGATTCTGTGTCTCCCTCTCTCTGACCCTCCCCTGTTCATACTCTGTCTCTCCCTGTCTCAAAAATAAATTTTAAAAAGTTAAAAAATAAATAAATAAATAAATAAATAAATAAATAAACAAACTTAAAAAATTTTTTAATTAAATAAAAAATAAATGGAGGCCATGATTATGATGATGATGATGATGATGGTTATGTAATTGTTTCAGGCTCTGACCAAAAGATTGAAATCATATTAGTTATTTAAACACAAAGAAATTAATAAAAAGAGTTGTTAATTTGGTAAAAATTATAAATTAGGTACTAAAAAGATAAAAAAAAGAACTCTAGGGTATCATAAATACAGTAACTGTAAAACATAGCTGCCATCCCTAACTTTGCAGCAACAAAGAAAATTTGGAATTATAAACAGTCAGAAGCCTGGAGGAGAGACTTCATAGTGCTGAAACTCATACTTCTGAGGAGGTGGGGATATTCAGAAGGGTGGGGAACCTGAGCTCAGAAGGAGAAGTCTTAAAGGTCTGGGCCTTTAAGAGGGGGAGGGGTGCTGGGGTCTCTAAGGACTGGCTCTATGGCCATTGGGGAAAAGCTATGAACAGGACTCAAACTGCTGATAGTGGAACTCACTGCTGCTGCAGGGGTGAAGAAGTGTTGCTGAGGTGTTATTCATGGGAAAAGAAGGCCAACAGAAAGTAAATAGGAAGAAAAACAGAAACAACAGCAAAGAGGAAGGAGCATGTTCCATCCACCTCCTCCAACTTGCAATCTCTCTCTAGCACCCCCCACTGTCAGAGCTTAACCAACTGACAAATCAGAAACATGACTTGTAGACACCCAGCCCAGTATCAAAAAGCAAAATATGGAACAGTGGGTTTAAAGCTGAGAGATGATAGTTTAATAACCAGTCCAACCAAGGCAAGTTCTTTATGTTTTTGAGACACAGTTTGTCAAATTAGGACACTAATGTCTACCACAAGAAGATGTCTTAAGAATTAGACAAATGTATACAAAGCACTTTACACAGTGCTTGACAAAATCCATTATTTCACAATTAATGGTTTCCACTCCTGATTCATCCTCCCAAGTACATCTGCCACCCCCTTAAACAACGACTCTGTAGAACTCCATGTGTGGCCTCATCTATTGCCAGAATATGTCACAGCAGGAAAAATCTATTTATAAGACCTCAACCAACAGGGAGCTCTTCTAAGCTGGGGACCATATTTGGCTCTTATATTTTCATTTCCATTCCTCCCTGTCATTCTGGAAATCTGGCAAAAAAAACCAAAATCACCTATATTTCCTTGCCCTTGCCACCATCAATTCAATAGATCAGCTTTCCATTAAGATATATTCAAATTCCTTCAGTATACTTCAAGAAAAGTTCTAGAAAGATTTCAAACTTGATTCAACACACTTTACTCTAAAGAACAGTATTCACTATCTTGTGTCCTGAAAGAATCGCATGCCCAAAAAGCAAACACAGGAACCCACTACCATTTTTCTAATGTTCTCAATCCCGCGGCAGCATTCCAGACAACAGAGACCTTAAGACTAGGAAGGAGAGTTATTAAAGGTAGAGTTGATGCTTTATGGCACATTTTAGAAACAAAAGTCACCATGTCCATGAATGGCCTAAAAACCAACTCCTACATAAAAGAAAAATACAGCTCTTCTGCTATCTTGCCTAAAACCATGGGTTCTTAATAGTTCATTCCCTTCCTGATCCAAGGCTCATGTGGTTCTATCTTTATTAATTATAAGACCTTAGGATATTTTCTTCAACCTCTAAGCCTCATTTAATTAAAATAGCATTCTTAACATTATCTCATAAGTTTGTTGTAGGAATTAGATAAAACAATACATGTTCGAGGCAAGACAGGAAACAAGGAGTAGTTGTTTACTGGGTACACAGTTTTAGTTTTGCAAGATGAAAGAGTTCTGGAAATCTCTTGGACAGCAATGTAAACATATGAACTGTACATTTAAAATGGTTACAATGGTAAATTTTATGTTCTGTGTTTTTTCCACAATTTTTAAAACTGTTTATTAAATTAATGTATGACTAAAAAGTTCCTATCACATGCATAGGTGCACACACACACACACAGAGAATAAACATTCATCACTCATCACAATGCCTGGCACATCATAAGCATTCAAATATCTATAAGGTTCTCTTTCCCCTTTGAGCCTTCCAACAATCTCCTGACTTCAACTTCACCTGCATGAATTTCTAATTTCTCCCCCTCTGAACACTGTATAGGCTTATTTACATTCCGTCCAGTGCTGTTCCTTAACATTTCAGGGTGGGCATGCTTTATCTTGCCAAGTAGATTGTCAGCTCCTGCAGAAAAGGAACCATCTTTTATATTTCTTCTATGTTCCCCTCCATGTCCAATTTAATCTTTGCATTAACTGTTGAATGAGGGTCTACTTAAAATGAGATGGACTCTCCCAGAGCCAAAACATTCAAGTTACCCCTGCCTGCTCTTGGGCTTCCCACTCATCATTATCAATCCACATTTATTTATCGATCTGTTAGCTTATATTAGGATAAGTGGGGAAAAGCAATGAACAGGGAGATAGAAAGAAAATAAAAAGATATATAAGACATGATTGTTGTCCTCAAAAGTCTTTTTACCTATTTTCACAAAGAAAACATAATGATATTGGTAAAACTGCAAGGAAAAATGCTAAATGTCCACTGAGTGTTAACAGACAATACGGGAATTCAGCAAGCCATGGAGACTCCAGAGGAAATTCAATAGGAGATTAGTTTTTGAAAAACTTAAGTACTAAAGTATATATTCTTCAGAGTTAAGATGATTCTCCAAGGGGTAAAAAGTATATCTGTCTACTAACTCTAAATTTGAGATAAAATTATTATATATTTTCAGGAAAATAATAATAACAACAATTTCCATGCACTCCAGTAGTGTCCAACAGACATACTATCACTAATCCTAAAAGCAAGGGGTGCATCATCCCTATTTATACGTAAGGAAATAGTGTGAAAAAAATTAAGTTACCTGCTAGTTGATGTAGAGATAGTAAGTATTATATTTGAACATATCTGTCTGATGCCAAAGCATGAATTCTTCCCACTATGCAACTCATTCATTCATCAAACATTTATTGAGAATTTATTCTGAACAAGCATTACACTAAAGATATTAAATTAAAGAAAACATGATTTCTTCCTTCAAGAGACTCACTGTTTGGTGAGAAGGAAATTACATAAAGAGACCACACAAAATGTGCTGAGTCCAAGAACAGAGATACACAAAATGTTATGGAGCATGTAGGAAGGAAACCTAACCCATCCTGGGAAATCCTAAAAGGTTTCTTAGAGGAGTAGAATTCTTTAAGTCTTAAGGAATAAAATAAACAAAAGCTTACATTTATGTACTTACTAGGAAGATACTATTATTATTCCTGATTTACAGATGAGACAATTAAAGCACAGAAGGGTGAGCAACTTTTCCAGGCTTCAAGAGTTTATAAATAGGTGGTAGAACCAGGATATGAATCTGTTCTCTCTTAATCTCTATAATTTGCTGCACACGAATAAGAGTTTGCCAGAAAAGTGAAGAGAAAAAGAGCAAGACAAAGGCAAGAAACTGCACTGTATGGAACAATATATAAAGCATAATATGGCTAGAGCAGAAAATCACGAGAGGAAATTAGAGAATTATGGGCCAGGTCACAAAAGATCTTGTGTAACATTCTAAGGATCTCATAATTTATCCTATAAACTATGGAGAGATATTAAAAATTTGTACATTAATAAATGATTATGGGGGCGCCTGGGTGGCTCAGTTGGTTAAGTGGCCGACTTCGGCTCAGGTCATGATCTCGTGGTCCGTGAGTTCGAGCCCCGTGTCGGGCTCTGTGCTGACAGCTCAGAGCCTGGAGCCTGTTTCAGATTCTGTGTCTCCCTCTCTCTGACCCTCCCCCGTTCATGCTCTGTCTCTCTCTGTCTCAAAAATAAATAAACGTTAAAAAAATAAATAAATAAAATAAATGATTATGTCAGCTATTTGAAGGATGGATGTGAGTTAAGACTAATGGGAAATGGGTTGTTGTTGTTGTTGTTATTGTGATAAAAAAGAAAAAAAACACATTAGATAAATTTACCCTCCTAACAATTTTTAAGTGTACAGTATGATAAAGAGACAGTTTTAATATTCAGCGAAGATGAGAACCTAAACTTGGGTGGAGAGAGTAAGATGGAAAACTTGGAAATAATACATGTCTAGATGGCAGAAGAGGCAAAACTTGGTGATGAACTAGATGTACCTATCTCCCTACCCATCAGACTTGCCTGTTTTAAATAATCTGTCCAAGAAAACAGAAAGCATAAATATATACATGTATCATTACAGAATTGGCTAGGCATGGTGCTAGGCACAGGAACATTAAGAATGAGTAAGACACACTTCCCATCCCAGACGGACCTATATTCTGGAGTGGAGGTGGAGAAGAAGGACGAGTGCAATAAAGGATTATGTGGTTATAAAAGAAATAGGTACAATATTTATTAGGGATCCAAGGCTGGAGTGGTTAGCCCTAACCAGGGGATATCAGAGAAGGGCTGAAGGAGGATATGCCTCAAATTGAATCTGAAAAGACACTTTCCAGTGGATCACATATTTGAGGTGAGTGTTTCTCCAGTGGCAAAGTGGCAAGAATACAGCAGAATAAATAGTTTCAAAGTGAAGTAGGTGAGGAGGGACAAGATAAATACGTGGACCCCTGAAGGCATCAAAAGCAGAACAGGAATTTATTGGCTGCTAGTTCCTCCATTAAAACACCTAAGCACAAGAAGGCAATTGAGGTCACAGAAGAATGAAAGTAGGAGACAAGATAGTGATCTACAATAAAACTGTAAGAAGTGCTGTGGTTTTATAGCACTATCTGTGGCCACGTGATCACACTCCATCCAGCCCCACCTGAGGTACAGAACTGATGCTCATTATGCTTGGCGAAGTGTATTAGTATATTAGAAGTCTATTAGTTCTACCCTAGACTCTAGCATTTCCTATAATGATATCCTGTAGGATATCATCTTGAGATTCACAGTTAGGGGTCTGTGCATCAGGCACTTCCTACCGCTCTTCTAAAGGATTTTAAATTACCTCATAATATCTTATGTTTGGAAGCCTCACTGCCTCAGTCACAAGTATTGATATTGTAAGCAAAAGTACATTTTTTTAATCGATGTGTTTACATAGACATTATTTTTCCTAAATGTAATGCCTAACGTCTAAAGGACAATATTATTTATAAATACAAACTCTCAGACTTGAAGAAGAACACCTTTGTTTAACCTGTTTAATATGTAACATCTACATATTACTAACACTTCTACATTCAAGAATCTTCCTGGAAATAGTTATTTATCTCTTTCCAAAGTCAAATTTCTACTGCTGTCCCGAAGAACCAATTTAAGAAAAAGGGAAATTCCGTTACTAAAACTGATCACAGACTTTCTAGCTCATTAAATGTACTGTCTTCAATACAGCAGCAGAGGCTATAAATCTAGTTCTTTGTGAATAATCTCAATATTCCTTATAATGAGGCTTAAAAGTGTTTTTTATTAAGAAAAATAAAATTATTTAGTGGAAAAATATTTAATAAAGTTATTTTAATTAGATGTACACATTAATCATGAAATTTTACAGGATAATTATAATGATATTTCTCTACTTATTATGATGAAACTTGTGAGAATGGTTAGAACATAAACAGATAAGAGAGAATATGCAAGTCGGTATTATTTGGGGTAATTTTAAAACAATTTAATAAAGACTGCATCTCCTAGGATAAAATAATTCATTACATGAAGGTGACTTACTTGGAATTGGGAATCAAAAACTCTTAACTTTCACGATCAGCCATGATCCATCCAATCCCCACATCCAGAAGTACCAAATCTGTGATCACAGGCCAGACTGAAAATAGATGGCCAGAACTTTCACATATTTAATACCTGCAATAAAATAAACTGGAGTTACGACATCAGAAGACAGTGGGCTAAGGGCTAACGTAAGTCCTGCCTTTTCACACCTGATAGCATGTTTATTCATCCCACTGTACCCCTCCTATTGCCCAGAGGGAAAATAAAGTGTCTGAAGTTTCAACTGGGAAAAGATGACTCACCCTGAATCTTTTTGAGTAGCTTATTAGGGTTCACAATGCTTGTGGACTGCTACTTGTGTTTTATGTGTGGGGGCTGTGGTCAGGATGAAATGAGGCAAAAGACTGAAAAAACAGAAAATAAGTGGTTCTATAGCAGTCATATATTGAAATGACAATGTATGTATCATAAACCTTTACACAAACATTTTAGCATATGGTATACAGGTTCTAAGTAATGTATATGCAAAAGAAAAGGCCTCTAGTACCATTTGACTAGCTTCAACACTGGAAAAATACAAATTAATGATCTCATAAATGTTTCAAAACTGAAAACACTCCTTTCTCCCCAACAAAGGAAAGAAACAATTTCTGGTAATAAATTCTACCAGATATTTTAGTGGTGGTGCTATTTCTATTGCTTTTAAAGATGTATTTTTAATTGTCTTACAGATATCCTTAATCATACAAAAAGAAATCAGAAACTCCCACTTGTCATAGAAAGCCATCAAAATAGGCAATACTATTTCCACTGCTAAAAGTATTTGAAATATATACCAGCATACCCGACATGTCAACTGTTTCCTACAATGTCTTCTCACCAAACTGAGGTGTTTTCACAAAACAACAGGATTCAAGACAAACAGAAGTAGAACTGCTGTGGCAGTAAAGCGTTATCTATGGAGGAGCTCCCTCTCTGTGTCATGCAGGCTGATCCTTACTGGTAGCAATGATAACACTAATATAATGGTCATACCCATTTAATGTTATTTAAGTACCTCCAACTGACATCTAATGAAATAAGGTGCTTTTTTCTTATAAATTCTAATTAGGTCCCCTTACTTCTTTCCTTTCTCTCTCACACTTTCCCTTACTCCAGCTCTCCATCTTGTCTTTTCTTTTGCCCAATAGTAAAAAATGGATGCTAATATGTCTACATGTACTCCAATCTCTACCTCAGGCTGCATTAGAATACCAATGGATCTTAAACAGAATAAACCTGTCACCTCTCCAACCCACCTATCAGGAAGAAAAAAAAATCCATTTCTTCTCTATGTGCCTGCATCAAAAATTTAGGCAGGTCACCTTTCGTGTTATCCTCCCACATCCAGTAACTTGCCAAAACCCAACATTCTTGCTAAAAGCCTCTCAAATCTGTTCATTCCCCACCCATCTCCCTGTGTCTGCACAATCTGGGGCCCCACAGTTTCTTCCTTGTCTCTTCAGTGGTCCTCATGCCTTCACTCTGGGCCCCTCCAACTGCTTTCCACATTGCAGCTAGTTATCAATGTAAAATGCAAATCTGGTCAAGGTACTACTCTGCTGGAGACACTTCAATGGCTCCCTATGTTCTTAGGATAAAGTCTTGTGTGCTCATAATATATGTTTTTATAATCACACCTCTGCTTATGTCTTAACCTCCTTTCTCCTTAATGATTCTTACAAAAATAGCCTGTGTTTTAGCCATCATGAACTACAGACAAGTTCTGAGACTTTTGCACCCATTGCCCCTCTTAATTAGAAAACCCTCCCTGTCATATCCCTGCCTTTAACATAACTGATTTTGAATCAATTTAAAGGATTCATCTCAGATGTTAGTTCCTCCAGGACACTTCTCTCCTACCCACTTGATGTTCCCATAGAAACTGGTTGTCACCAAAATGGGTATTCACGTTTACCTTCCCCAAAGGTTAGTAAGTATTTGTTGCAAAAAAAATGAAAAAATTCAAGTCATTTTGCTGCACAACTGGTTTGACTATAGTATGTGTATATGCAGATCCAAGATAATTAACAATGTATGAAGCTGCTCAGCTTTGCATCTCACATTCAAATATTTGGACATACATACACCCAGACCATTTTAACTCTATGCCATTAAGGGTTGAGATGGACCTTATCAAGGTCTATAAATATAAAAACACATGGGTTTATATTTCTAGAAAACCAAGTCTTGAGTTTGCTAGATCTAATTTTATTAATATAAAAGTCAACCTTTATTGTTCCAGAATCATCTCAGTGACACATAATTGTCTGAAAGCTGATCAACTGCTTCCTTCTCAGAACAGTTAGGTGGGCACCTAGGTGGCTCAGTCGGTTAAGCAACCAACTTCAGCTCAGGTCATGATCTCAGGGTTCATGAGTTCGAGCCCCATGTCGGGCTCTGTGCTGACAGCTCAGAGCCTGGAACCTGCTTCAGATTCTGTGTCTCCCTCTCTCTCTCTTCCCCTCCCCTGCTCATGCTTTGTCTGTCTCTCTCAAAAGTAAACATTAAAAAAAATTAAAAAAAAAAAAAAGAAACAGTTAGGAACTGTCTGGTTAACAGAGGGTAGAGAATCATCCAGCTCTAACCCTCTTAATGTTATCCAAATCTAAACAAGTGTGATAACTAGAAGCAAACTCAGTCAAAAGGAATATCACTTTCTCAATGATTAACATGAAACCAGCTATCTAACAAAAAAATATTTTCAAGCTTAAAAATAAGCTTTATTTTTTTTTTAATTTTAATGTTTATTTTATTTTTGAGACAGAGAGAGACAGAGCATGAACGGGGGAGGGGCAGAGAGAGAGGGAGACAGAATCAGAAGCAGGCTCCAGGCTCTGAGCCATCAGCCCAGAGCCCGACACGGGGCTCGAACTCACGGACCGTGAGATCGTGATCTGAGCTGAAGTCAGACGCTTAACCGACTGAGCCACCCAGGCGCCCCGTAAAAATAAGCTTTATTTTAGAACAAAAAAATTAGAACCCATTTGAGGTGACTCAAAACTTAGAAATTCATAATGTTAATGCTTAATTCTGTGATAAGCAATTGGCATCAAGATAAAGTATTTTTCCAATTTACAACAACCTCTTGGATAAGAAATCTAAGGTTCAACTCTCAAACACAATATTTAAGCTTTGGTTTTGTGTGATACATGGGGAAGGGGGTAATGTGTGAATATTCTGTGCGTGCCCTGATGGTTCATAGGTAACAGGTCTTATAAGCAAAGTTTTAATTAATCTTGCCAGTAGAAGAAGCCATAATCCACAAAGACTCACCCTCCCTGCCAAGCTGCTATTCTGTATTTTGTATGGCTGAGCACAGAATACTGCGTTACCTTATTAAGTGTAGTTGCTACTGGATATTCCACCCAGACTCCCTCCTTCCCTCGACTGTCAGATATACCATCTGCTGACAGTTCACAGTCGTGTCTCTTGGCCACAAGGAACTACCTGACTTAAGGTTAAGGCCCCTCCCAGGGGAAAACCAACAGTCAAGGACCAATTCATACAGAGGAACAAAGGCTCCCCTGCTTCAATTTGGAACAACTCTGAAGGGACATCCCAGCTCCGGAGCTCGCTACAGATTCCACTGATATTGCACTATATGCCAGCTTCTCCCTCTTCCCAATCCTCTTTCTCATTTCCTTTCAGGTGCATTTCTGGAGACCAGTTCTCAAAAAAACTTTTACATGCAACTCTTCATCTCAGAATCTATTTCCAACGCAACCTAATCTAAGACTCTTCCATACTTGTGTAATGCAAATACAGCAGTATATAGTAGTTTTGCTGACTTCATCATAACTTTGCCTTGGTCTTCCATTAGAGATATGTATCTATTAATTGAGGCAGAGGCAAGATCTGGAACTTAATCTATCCTAACTGATTCCAGTTGCCTTTTAATTGCAACAAAATTTAGGAACCAACTCATTGGCATTAAAAGCTACCTAATTTCTACCCTTTATCCTGAATAATTTTGAACATTTGGCAAAAGTTGTTGGATAATTTTATCATCACCCAATTTTAAGAAGGATAATATTCTAGTGTCCTCAAAGAGATGGGAAATGTATTTTATTGGACTTATAAGGACTCAGGTA